>NW_020537758.1:10279078-10461789 GCF_003426905.1 Ctenocephalides felis | reverse complement strand
TATTTTCTAAAAATAGTAAAAATTGGAATTGGGTTTAGTCTAGGTCATACTGAAGAGAAATCTCTAAAGAAGAGTCTTTAAAAAATTCAAATAAATCGGTTCAGTAGAAGTTGAGAAATCGTAGGTATCGTATCGAAAAGACAGTTTCGAGAAAAACTCGTCTAACATTTTCCTAAAGAGAGAATTAATATTGTGATCTAACAGCTTTATCTCCTAAAATAACGTTATTTTAAAAACCCTCTTCTATATATATTTTTAAAGAGTTACACTTAAACAATAAAAAAGATTTCTTGAAATATCTATACTAGAACATATAAAAATGTTCTTATCTTTAAATTATAAGAAATATTAGTTTTGGATAAAATATTATTTTTTTTGAAATATTTGATATATCTTCTCATGTTTTTAATAAATTTAAAAATGTATAGAAAAATAAGATGTTAATTAAAAATTAAATACCATCGTTTTGTTTATTCAAGTATAGTGCAGATATGTACTTTTTATAATTAAGAAATAATAAAATACTAATTAAAAATACCAATTCATACTGGTGGTAAAAGTGTGTTTTTTTTTAAATAAGTATGGAATATACATTTATGGAATCTCTCTATAAAAAGACATCAACTTTCTGGACTTGGTTCAAAACAATTAGACTCATTTACATAATATATTAATTAATACAATTTATCACCATTCTCAAAAATGAGAACCAAAACTAACTATAAGCTTTTGTTTTATAGGTATATTCATAAGTATAGATATTGATTTTATATAGCAAGTAACGTTTCAAAAACACAAATTCCTCACGTTGATAACTTTTTTAAGTATTTTTATATATAATTTAAATTATTTTAGGTTTACTATCCCGAGGCAGTAAAGATCTAAAAGGGCTGTTAAAGTAATCGTCGATCTTGTTGCAATTGCAGCTCAGGTAAGAAGAACTATAAATAATACTATATATATAAATATATATATATATATATATATATATATATGTATATATATATATATATATACATATATAATATTTATAATATTTGTCAATTTTTTAGTTTCAGCCAATTTTTTAGGATAAGAATGGACACTTTCAATTTTCGCAAGCCATTTTTAACCATCATATAGCAAAAACTGATTTCAAGTTATTGATTTGTATTATTTTGTACAGATTTTATTTTTAAGATGTTTTTTTTTTCATTTTAAACATATCTCATTTTAAATTAAATTTTGAGAGATTTTTTTCACGTAATATTTATAAGTATTTTTTTTTTTCCGCGACTTTCCGGGCTTTGTGCATTTAACCTGATTTGGCACGTCGTTCCAGGTTGACGGCAAACGCGCTATTACACATTTGCCGGACTTTGTAAAACCAAATTTTTTAAAACTAGCAAGAAATTAACAGGATTATTTTTGTACTTATTATTGTTTTATCCTTTGATGAATAATAAAGAATAAAGGCTAATATTTTGAATCATTTGATACACTTGTATGTATAAAATAGTGCGAAGTTACTTAGTGTACATATATCAACTTTGACTCATTAAGTATAAAGTCTTGTATAGATATTAAATTCAGTACAATGTTGTCCATAATCAACTTTAGTAAGTAATATTGCTTTAAATGGGTACAAATTTTATAAAAAAAATCTAGTTAAAATAAATATTGACAATGGGATAAATATTGCTTTTTAAAAAATCCGGAACTATAATAATTTGAGACTGTTATTGGCATTATATTTGAAAAGCTCGTGTTTTACTTAGGACAATCATAAAAATCGTTAATATTACGTCGTAAAAATATATTTAGCATGTCATGCATCTAGTATATATTATTAATTTTGTTAGTAATTTTATTAGCTCAGAGTTCAGTTTAAAAACAAAAATCAGACCATACAATTTAACATATTCAAGTATGAAAATTGGACACTGTGATATTGGAAACTTATTAGTTTCGGGTGGTCTTTTTACAATTTGTGTTATGTATATGTATATGTATTTAATTCACACATATTTCATATTATCTGTAGGTTTATCACACGTGATATTATATTATATTATGAAATTGTAACGCTCCAATTACATTACAAGACATTCGCATTGCGTTCAGAAAGTGTCTACGCCTTGTCGTTGATAATAGACAGACAGCTAGTAAAAAATTTCAAAATTTAACAAATTCAATTAACAACCCTTCAAATCCATTAAATATAAATATTTAATAATTTATCAAAAATAAAAAAGACTGTCTTGTAACCATGCAAATACCATGCAAAGCACTCTTGTTGCAGAAGACATAGGACCAATTATTATTAGTTCGTCGTTAGTATTGTCGCCAAATTTAATTACCACTAAATTTCTATCGGTTTCATTGTTATGCTACATAATTTATATTTGCATAGCATTGTCATCATTACATCTATCATATATGATCATTTATTAAACAAACTTAATATATTGTAATCACTTTGAATGAATGAAGTTTTCACGTTGAAAATCATTAAGGGGCACAACTAGTGTAACCGCCTAAAAAGGTGAATTTTGGGAATTTATATTAAAAAAACTACTTTATCAATCTGTTCTGAATTTTGGGATATATTTATACATGTTTTAAGAATACAGAGTAATAATTTTAAAGAAAAAAATTAAATATTTTTTAAGTTATCGTCGATCTCCAACAGCACGACAAAAAAAGGCCCTTCACTGCTGCAGTGATTCCGGCCTTCTACGTGGATGAAATTTGAAAAAAAAATCTCGTTAAACTAGATAATATTGTCTGTAAAATGAACTATGATAGAGAAAAAAAATCAAAAATTGATAAAATGACGGCGTTTTTTAAAAAAAAAGTCGAATTTTACCCAAAATTTTGGTCGTTTTTGGACTGCCAAAATTTGATTTTTGATCCGATCAAAAAATCGATAGTTCATTTTACGGAGAACTATATATAAAACATGTAAAAAAATTGATAGTGATCGAATCATTTGTTTTTGAGTAATCGCTGCAGCAAATTTGGAAATGCTGTTTCGAGAAAAACGCGTTTAAAGATTAAATAATCGTTATACTTTATAATATATACTCTTTAAATGGCTGTTATTCAATAACTATTTAAGATGTCGATTTAAAATTTTGGTATGTTATTTTTAAAAGTAAAACCTATCGAGATATGAAAAAATTGAAAATTCGATTTTTTGAAAATTTTACACTAGTTGTGCTCCTTAATTCAACTAGTTGTACATAGCCAAGTATTTTCATACTTGCTAGTAGCTCCTTTGTGTTCAACTAAATTTTTCATGCGTAAAATTGATGGAAAATCACGAAATTTCTTGTAAAATGATTTTCTCAAATATATTACTATTGGCTCTCGTTCAATGATTTATGTATATCTATATATGGATTTATCTATCGAGTTCTTGTACTTTCACAGGTGACCGGCTTTGTTGTGTGGCCACTTCTGGAAGGCAAAGCCGAGCTCTGGCTAATTCCGATCAGTATCGCCTGCATATCTTGTGGCTGGTGGGAGAATTATGTCTCTGATCAGAGCCCTTTAGGTAATAAAATAATTAGAATAAAAAGGATAATAGAAATATAGAGTTATTTGACAAAAACCAAAAAAATGCCCGAAATTTCTGCTAAATGCTAAAGAATGTGAAAGATCGAATTCAAAGGCGTTTTATCCTAAAGTTTTATATCGGAGTGTATATAAATGTTGGTACGGAATCGTAGTAAAATTTATCTAGTTTCTCCCTATCTAACTGAAAAGGGATGCTTTCATATGCTATTTGTGAGTTATTAGGTTGTCAAATATCTCCCTTCCGCTTTTTTGCTCTTGGTTTATAATACAAAAAGGCGGAAGGGAGATATTTGACAACCTAATATTTGACAAAAACCAAAAAAATGTTCCGAATTTTCTATTTATTTCCAAAGAATAATGAAAGATCGAATACAAAGTCGTTTTATTCCAAACTTTTATATCGAAGTGTATATAATTGTTGGCATGGAATCGTAGTAAATTAACTGATTAATTAATAATAAAAGTAGGGGTGCAAAACAATATAGATAAAGAAGGATACTTATATCTTTTTGATACAAAATCTGTAAAATCCGTCATTGTATTATTAAATATTTTTGACTGCGTCTTATCAAGAATATATCATTCTAAGACTTATAATTACGACACACAAGATTTTTTAATAAAATACATTAATTTCTTTATTTCACATTACAAATGTATCTGAATACATGAATTAAAAAAAATAAATAAAACATATTAAAAAAATATAAATAAAACATTTTTTGGCATAAAATACTTTTGTAAGAGACAAACCATCAAAATCAACCGAAATATTCAGGTTTTTTTTTAGATAAAGTATAATAATATAGAATTGATCTATGATTTGTTTTATGCTCTTATTTATTTTAATGAATTGATAATGTTTGACTCATCACATCACAAAAGCGACTTTTGACACAAATGACTTATAATATTTTTATATTACAAATGTATCTGAATACATTAATTAAAAATTAAAAAAAATAAAACTTTATTTTTTGGCAAAAAATATTTTTGTAATAGACAAACAACTAAAATCAACAGAAATATTTATGTTTCTTGTTTTAAATATATTCTATAAATATATAGAATTAATCTTTGATATATTTTATATCATTGTTAAATTAAATTTTTATAAGATAGTCTATAAAATCTAGATAGGTTGACCGTTGGGTTGCATAAACAGCGTTAAAAAATGTTTTTACCATCAAAAGAATTTAAAGATTTACAAGTCTTAAATAAACTATCTCAATATTATAACTTTTTTCCAAGTTATTGCATTACATAATACTAATGTTAGGCTTGATATTATTTTAGAGTTGTATTTTACTGTAATTAATTCAATTGAAAAAATTTATATCCTGTAATTACTAAATTTAATTTTGTATCCGTAATATAAATAAATAAATATAAATATAAATATAAATATAAATATAAATATAAATATAAATATAAATATAAATATAATATAATTAAATATAATATAAATATAAATCTAAATATAAATTAAATATAAATATCAATATAATATAATATCCCTATAAATATAAATCTAAATCTCCCTCTCCTCTCCTATCCTCTCCCTCTCCCTCTCCCTCTCCTCTCCTCTCCCCTCTCCCTCTCCTCTCCCTCTCCCTCTCCTCCCCTCTCCTATCCTATCCCTCTCCCTCTCCCTCTCCCTTCTCCTCTCCCTCTCCCTCTCCCTCTCCATCTCACTCTCCCTCTCCTCTCCCTCTCCCTCTCCCTCTCCCTCTCCCTCTCCCTCTCCCTCTCCCTCTCCCTCTCCTCTCCCTCTCCCTCTCCCTCTCCCTCTCCCTCTCCCTCTCCCTCTCCCTCTCCCTCTCCTCCCCTCTCCCTCCCCTCTCCCTCTCCCTCTCCCTCTCCCTCTCCCTCTCCCTCTCCCTCTCCCTCTCCCCTCTCCTCTCCCTCTCCCTCTCCCTCCCCTCTCCCTCTCCCTCTCCCTCTCCCTCTCCCCCTCCCTCTCCCTCCCCTCTCCCTCTCCCTCTCCTCTCCCTCTCCCTCTCCCTCTCCCTCTCCCTCTCCCTCTCCCCTCTCCCTCTCCCTCTCCCCTCCCTCTCTCCTCTCCCTCTCCCTCTCCCTCTCCCTCTCCCTCTCCCTCTCCCTCTCCCTCTCCCTCTCCTCTCCCTCTCCCTCTCCCTCTCCTCTCCCTCTCCCTCTCCCTCTCCCTCTCCCTCTCCCTCTCCCTATCCCTCTCCCTCTCCCGGCATCCGCGCTCTCAAAACAGAAGTTCTGATTGCTTTTAATAATGAGAATAAAAAATAACGTTTTGACTTGATGACATTTTAATTTCTGGCAATTTAAAAAAAATGTTGAAAACTGTTCAGAAAAATATTTAACAAAATACACGAATAAAATTTAATTTGATTCACAACTTTATGTGAAATAATACTATGTTGTGTATATGAGATACAGTAATTAATTTAGTTTACAATGAAAATTTTATACCATTAAATTAAATTTTAAATTAAATTAAATTTATGAAATTTTATTTAATCTTTTACCGTGATAATTTTAATAATATACTTAATTACATACTTTATTTTTTAACTTGCCCATGGAGAAACTTACGTTTTAGCTAGAAAATTTGGTTTGCTAATTATATTTTATTTTAATTATTTATTTATTAATTTTTGATTCAAGTCTGCAGTGTGAATTAATACAAAAAAGTAAACAAAAATATATTTAATATTCCTACACATATTAATATTTTATTTCTTATGAATTTTACTGTATTATCTCATTTTTTTGTTTTTTTTTACCCAGGATTTATGAAAAAATTAGGTCGCATGAAAGAAAACATGAAGCACTCTCGATATTTCTGTTATATATTTATTAGCGTTTGGAAACTAGTCGTATTTTTTGGATCATTACTTTTTATCATTTGGGCAAAAGGCGACGACGTCGGCAACTTTTTCCTCATGTTTAAGTCAGGATTTGGAGATCACAAAATAATCGTCGAAGAAGTCGTAAGTATAATAGACATATGTAATTTATTATTATTAAGATAATATATATATAATAATTATTTTTATTATAATATTTTTTTCCTCAGGTTCAACAGTTTCAAAGTGGTACTATATTATCTGATGCAAGTGAAATAGCTCAACAAGGCGATTCGATTGACAAAATGGCTGCAAACAACGCACCAATATTTTTGCTTATTATCCAAATTTTGTCGGCGTATTTTTGTTACGTCTTCGGCAAATTTGCTTGCAAAATTTTAATCCAAGGTTTCAGCTACGCTTTTCCTGTAAATCTTACCATACCAGTTTGCATATCTCTTCTGATAGCAGCTTGTGGTATAAGAAATGGTGATCCTTGCTTTTTCCATGGTACATTACCTGATTATTTATTCTTCGAAAGTCCACCAGCCTATTTTTTGGAGGAGTTTTTGTCAAGGCAAATGGCCTGGGTTTGGCTGCTCTGGTTGTTATCACAAACTTGGATAACTTTGCATATTTGGACACCGAAATGTGAACGTTTGGCGACTACTGAAAAATTATTTGTATCGCCAATGTATAATGCACTTTTGATTGATCAATCTATGGGGTTGAATAGACGTAGAGACGATCAAGCCGATGTCAAGACTGAGGTAATAAAAATCAATTAATTAATCTAAAGTACAATTTTACTGTTTTTCTAGTATTACTTTATAATTCAGAATTTTTATTTATTTTATATATTAATTTTTATTTTTATTATTATTTGCTTTTATTTTATATTAAATCCTTCGTTTAACCACAAATCGCTCCACCTATAATAAAATTGACGATAGATTTTGTAATAGTAAAATATTATACGATGTTCGATATTTTTCGGTTTTGAGCACCGTTATTTAGTTTGCAATAGGTAAATAATTTTTTAGTATGCTTTAGTTAATGGTTTTGTGAGGTTTAACAGTTAACAGTTTTTTCATAAAATTGCTCTCAAAAATCAATAAAATTTGTTATAAAATACTAGTCAGATATAATTTTATCAAAATTCGTTATCTTTTGTTGTTGGTTTTTAAGGAGCTCTCATGGACGCACCGTTTGTACTACAGTCTTGAAATTTTTCAATATAATTAAACAAAATTTCTATTTTAACAACAAATACTAAAATCAATAACTTTAGTTATAACATACAATTTAAAAATAATTTTATCAAACATTTCTTGATTAGTGCACAAGTTCATGTAAACAGTTGTTGGTTTTTAAGGAGCTCTCAGGGACGCACCGTTTGTACTACAGTCTTAAAATTTTTCAGTACAATTAAACAAAGAGTCTATTTTAACAACAAATACTAAAATCGATAACTCTTGTTATAAAATACGACTTAAAGGTAATTTTATCAAACAATTCTTGACTAGTACACAAGTTCATGCATACAGTTCTTAGATTTTAAGGAGCTCTCAAGGACGCACCGTTTGTACTACAGTCTTGAAATTGTTCAGTATAATTAACCAAAATGTCTATTTTAACAACAATAATTAAAATTAATAGTTCTTGTTATAAAATCCGTGTTATAAGTAAATTTAATAGATATTTCTATTCATACTCTATTTTTATTAGTTGCGAATCGACGGTTGGATATGATATAAGCGGTACTTTTGAAAAATGTTTTAAAAATATACAATATTATACTAGAGCTATGAAATTTTAGTATGTTATTACCTAATATATGTACTCAATTATAAAAATATAAAATCACATATGTTTCTGACAAAAAAGCTATAAATGTGCAATTTTATAAACAAATGCGCTCTTGCATATATAGTTTCCAATAATTGCTAGTCCACAGTTTGATGAGTATTTTGAAAAATATTTAAAAATATAAAACGTTATACTAGAGTTACAAAACTTTAGTATGTTATTTCTTAATATGTGTACTAAATTATAAAAATATAAAATCACACAAGATTCTCTTAAAAACAGCTAAAATCAATAACTTTTGTTATAAAATACGACTTAAAAGTAATTTTATCAAACAATTCTTGACTAGTACACAAGTTCATGCATACAGTTATTGGTTTTTAAGGAGCTCTCAGGGACGCACCGTTTGTACTACAGCCATACAATTTTTCAATATAACCAAACATAATTTCTATTTTAACAACAAACATTAAAATCAATAACTTTTGTCATAAAAAACAATTTAAAAGTAATTTTATCAAAAATTTCTTGACCAGTGTACAAGTTCATCCATGGTATTGGTTTTTGAGGAGCTCTCAGGGACACACTGTTTGTACTACAGTCTTAAAATTTTTAAATATAATTAAAAAAAATGTCTATTTTAACAACAAATAATAAAATCAATAACTTTTGTTATAAAAAACAATTTAAAAGTAATTTTTCAAAAATTTCTTGAGTTTATGCCTACAGTTGATTTTCAAGAAGTATTTCTTACCCTTTTAGGATTTGGCTGAAATCGAGAAAGAAAAAGGTGACGAGTACTACGAAACCATATCAGTGCACACAGACGGTTCAGCAAATCAAAAAACAATAAAATCATCAGATCACATAACCAGAATATACGCATGTGCCACCATGTGGCACGAAACCAGAGACGAAATGATAGAATTTTTAAAATCAATTTTACGCCTGGACGAAGATCAATGTGCTCGACGTGTAGCCCAGAAATACCTTCGAGTCGTTGATCCTGATTACTACGAATTCGAAAGTAAGGGGATAATTGACTCACATTTCAATATTTGGGTTAAATATACTCATTGTTTTATTTTCAGCACACATTTTCTTCGATGACGCCTTCGAAATATCGGATCACAACGACGACGATTCCCAAGTCAACAGATTCGTAAAACTTTTGGTAAATACAATAGACGAGGCAGCTTCTGATGTACATCATACAAATATTAGAATACGTGCTCCAAAAAAATATCCAACACCTTACGGTGGAAGACTGGTATGGACTTTACCAGGAAAAACCAAGATGATAGCTCATCTCAAAGACAAATCTAAAATTCGGCATAGAAAACGATGGTCACAAGTCATGTATATGTACTACTTGTTGGGGCATAGGTTGATGGAATTGCCTATATCAGTCGACAGAAAAGCTGTGATGGCTGAGAATACTTATTTGCTAACTTTGGATGGTGATATTGATTTTCAACCACAGGCTGTACAATTGTTGGTGGATTTGATGAAGAAGAATAAAAATCTGGGAGCTGCTTGTGGACGTATTCACCCAATTGGATCAGGTACTAAAATATTTGTCAAAATATAAATATTTGGGTTCAACTATTTTTTTACCCCAGGTCCTATGGTTTGGTACCAAATGTTCGAATACGCCATCGGTCATTGGCTCCAAAAAGCAACAGAACACATGATAGGCTGTGTACTTTGTAGTCCTGGATGTTTCTCACTTTTCAGAGGCAAAGCCCTTATGGACGACAATGTTATGAAAAAATACACCACAAAATCTGATGAAGCCAGGCATTATGTACAGTACGATCAAGGAGAAGATCGATGGCTTTGTACACTTTTGTTACAAAGAGGTTACAGAGTCGAATATTCAGCTGCTAGTGATGCTTATACACATTGCCCAGAAGGTAAAAAATTGTAAAAAATTTAGTAATCTTATATATAAAAATGGAGCTAAAACTCGAAAACGGCTAAACCGATTTGGCCAGTCTTAGTCTTGAAAAACTCGTGCTAACCAGTAGGTTGTCGTAATAGTGAGATATTATTTCAAAATCGCCTAGAAACTTTACATTTTTAATTTGATTTTTTTTTTGTAGAAGCGTAATTTAAATAAAACAATAGACGGTGGCTAATACGTCAAATGTCAAATGTTTTTGACAGACAATGTTCAATCGTAACGCCGCAACGGTGAGATATTATTTCAAAATCGCCTAGAAACTTTACATTTTTAATTTGATTTTTTTTGTAGAAGCGTAATTTAAATAAAACAATGGACGGTGGCTAATACGTCAAATGTCAAACGTTTTTTTACAGATTATGTTCAATTACATTTAATAGGATGTTTTACGTGAATATTATTTAATTATGATTAAATTGTAGCAAGTAGTTTTGTTCGTAGTTATATTTATACACATAAACGTTTTGACGTAAACAAATTGACGACTTAAAATATATTTTAAAAATATAAAGCGTTGTAATACAGTTATGAAATTATAGTATGTTATTTCTTAATATGTGTACTCAACTATAAAAATATAAAATCACACATGTTTCTAACAAAAGAAACTAAAAAATTGTAATTCACACTTGTATACTCTATTTTTATTAGTTGCGAATCGACGGTTGGACATGATATAAGAAGTACTTTTGAAAAATGTTTTAAAAATATACAATATTATACTAGAGCTATGAAATTTTAGTATCTTATTACCTAATATATGTACTCAATTATAAAAATATAAAATCACGCATGTTTCTAACAAAAAAAACTAAAAAATTGCAATGCACACTTGCATACTCTATTTTTATTAGTTGCGAATCGACTGTTGGACATGATCTACGAAGTACTTTTGAAAAATGTTTTAAAAATATACAATATTATACTAGAGCTATGAAATTTTAGTATGTTATTACCTAATATAAGTACTCAATTATTAAAATATAAAATCAAATATGTTTCTAACAGAAGAAACTAAAAAATTGCAATGCACACTTGCATACTCTATTTTTATTAGTTGCGAATCGACGGTTGGATATGATATAAGAAGTACTTTTGAAAAATGTTTTAAAAATATACAATATTATACTAGAGCTATGAAATTGCAGTATGTTATTACTTAATATATGTACTGAATTATAAAAATATAAAATCACATATGTTTCTAACAAAAAAAGCTATAAATGTGCAATTTTGAAAACAAATGCACTCTTGCAATAGTTGCAAGTCCCCTCGGTTTGATGAGTATTTTGAAAAATCTTTAAAAATATAAAACGTTATACTAGAGTTACAAAATTTTAGTATGTTATTTCTTAATATGCGTACTTAATTATAAAAATATAAAATCGCACAAGTTTCTTACAAAAACAGCTATAAATTTGCAATTCAGTAAAATCAGGTAATAGGGCTGCAAGTGTTACTACAAACTCAACAATATCAACTTTTTTGAAATGTTAATATGAAAATGCATTTTTTGACGTTGTAGCACTTTTTTTTGCAATACAGCATTGTATATAGTATTCAAACAACAGTATTATTTTTTTTTGATTCTTTAGAAATTATTTAGAATATACCATACTTATATGTCTACCTTACTTATCAGTATAGTACATATATAAATGTGGTGTTTTTTAAGGTTTCAACGAGTTCTATAACCAGCGTCGTCGTTGGGTACCATCAACCATGGCTAATATTATGGATTTGCTCATGGACTACAAAAAAACAATCAAGATCAACCCTGACATTTCTCTTCCTTATATTTTCTACCAAATTATGTTGATGGGTGGCACAATTCTTGGCCCAGGAACAATATTTCTCATGTTGGTGGGAGCTTTTGTGGCAGCTTTTAAAATCGACAATTGGACATCATTTTATTATAACATTTTCCCTATATTGCTGTTCATGCTGGTGTGCTTTACGTGCAAATCTAATATACAGGTAAGGGAGATATAAAAGTAATAATTACCCTTGAAGTGTTCATAATAATTATTTAATTTATATATAATTATTTAATATTTCTATTATCTAGTTACTTGTGGCTCAAATTCTCTCAACTTGTTATGCAATGATAATGATGGCTGTGATAGTGGGTACAGCCTTGCAATTAGGCGAGGATGGTATAGGTTCACCATCAGCAATTTTCTTGATAGCCCTATCAGGATCGTTCTTTATAGCAGCTTGTTTGCATCCTCAAGAATTCTGGTGTATTGTACCAGGCATAATTTATTTGTTATCCATTCCTTGCATGTATTTGCTCCTTATTTTGTATTCCATCATCAATCTGAACGTCGTTTCTTGGGGAACTCGAGAAGTCGCTGTGAAGAAAACCAAAAAGGTAAATGGTAAAGGATTTTTGGGTATGTAACACCTGCACATTATCATGCTTTTATTAAAAAATTAACTAGTGGTGTATGGCGTCGTGCCTTAAGGCAAATTAGTAATGGAATATTCTAGAAATTTTAAACGTTTTCAAATATATTATTACAAACACTGTAACTTTCATTATTTTTGCTATCTTGTTATATCTGAGCAAATCAAATGTAAATCATAAATCAAATTATCTTCAGAACATTAACAATCGTCATTTCATTTCGAATTCAATTTCAAAAAAATACCTAAATTGCCTAATTTGCACAAAATTGAAAAAGTGCTCCCGTATAGTCACAGTCTAAACGCACTTGTAAATAATTCTGTGCGACATGTTCACTTATACTGCGCTTAGCATGGCGGCATTTTCATATTTTTCAAAAAAAGTACGTTAGCAGTCTAAACGCACTTGGGTAAACATTTGCACCAGAGTGGCGCTTAGACTGTGCTTAGCCTGGGTAATTTTTTCAATTTTTTGACACACATACACACATCCATTTAGTTTCTGAGGCATGCCCCTTAAAAATGTTCAGAAACTTTCAAAACGTCGAGAAGTGCAAAAATTTTCATTTTCGATTTTCTGCCCATTACTATAACTTACCATACGGGAAGTTAAAAATTAGGAAGTTTGGCCTAGAGAATTAATAAAAGGGACTCTACTAACGAGGAAACTAATATTTGATATAAATAATTTAAGAAAAGGGACTCTACTGGCGA
Source organism: Ctenocephalides felis (assembly GCF_003426905.1). Classification (NCBI taxonomy): domain Eukaryota; kingdom Metazoa; phylum Arthropoda; class Insecta; order Siphonaptera; family Pulicidae; genus Ctenocephalides; species Ctenocephalides felis. Next base: position 10,448,508 of record NW_020537758.1, on the reverse strand, counting down.
GCAAATTTTGATTTCGATTTTTAATCTAAAAAGGAACTCTACTGACGAGCGAACTTTGCTTTGATCTTAACATAAAAAAGACTCTATTGACAAAATTTTATTTAAGAAAGGAACTACTGACGAGCATAGTACAATAGCAATCTCAAATATAAAAAGGGACTCGACTGGCGAGCAAAATAATTTAGCAATCTTTAATGTAAAAAGGGACTCTACTGACGAGCAAACTTCAAGGTGATCTTAAATATTAAACAGAGACTCTACTGACAATCAAACTTTGATTTAGATTTAGAGAAGCAAAAGGGACTCTACTGACGAGCAAACATAATTTTGATCTAGAATATCAAAAAAGGGACTCTACTGACGAGCAAATACAATTTTTATTTTGAAAAGGGACTCTACTGACGAGCAACTTTGATTTTGATGTGAAAATTGAGGAGCAAACTGCAGATGTGATCTAGAATTTAAAAAAAGAGACTCTACTTAATCACACTACTCAATTACAAAAATATATTATGGAAAATGAAAAAAGATGTAATAACTTTTTATCCCCAAAAGCAATTGTTTTGTCAATACAAGCAGAAAGTTTTTTAGATCATTCAAATCGGACGCTTAGTTCACTCAAAAACTGTCATTTTTTGCACATTTAGCTCTGTATCTTCGAAACGGTGGGACCTGTCTTTGCCAAAAACTAATCACCTCTTCACCCAATTATTACAAATTAAATGTTTTTTAGATCATTCAAATCCGATACTCCGTGCTCTCAAAAACTCGATTTGTATTTCCTGCACTCTTTGCTCCGTATCTCCGTAACGGCTGGACCTGCTTTTTCCAAAAACTAATCAGCACATCTCCCTGTTAATAGGGATCGAATGTTTTTTAAACCATTCAAATCGGTTGATCCGTGCGCCCGAAAACGTGGACGAAAAAATGCGGACATACAAAACACACACATCCATTTTTTCTGAGGTATGCCAAAATGTTCAGAAACCTTCAAAACGTCGAGAAATGCAAAAATTTTTATTTTCGATTTTCGGGACATTGCCATAACTACCCTACGGGAAGATAAAAATTAATAATAGTTTATAATTCACTAGAGTAGCCTTACACATAACTTGCTTTGCATCTGATTTTTAACAAAAATAGTTGCATTTTTAACAAAAATAGTTGCATTTTTAACAAATTTAATTACAAAACCCTTGCAGGATTTTGCCCACAGTTCCTGTAGGCTTAGTGCTATGTGAGAAAAATTATCATAATTAGATTTTCACTAAAATTTTTTTTAATTTTGAGATGCCATATGATTCATACAGGTGTTGGTTAATATTTTGTCCATAACCGTAAATTTTATGATCATCTGGTGGAGGAAAAATATATTTTTGGTGCACAAGGCGAAGGAAACATTATTCCATCCTGGTACGTTCCAAATGAATCATCAAAATCCTGTTTTTTATATTTTTTTTAACATATCAAATTTTTATTTAGGAGTTGGAAGCTGAAAAGAAAGCAGCTGAAGAAGCTGCTAAAAAGGCTAAACAGAAGTCTTTATTAGGTTTCCTTCAAAGTGGAGGCGGAGGCAACGATGATGATGAAGGTTCCATTGAAATATCCTTTGCAGGACTTTTCAAATGCCTACTGTGCACCCATGGTAAAACATCTGATGAAAAAGCACAGTTGATACATATTGCTGACTCTTTGGATTCGTTGTCTAAGAAAATGGAAAATTTGGAAAGGTAAAAAAAATTATCTACATATATATACAAATAAGTTGGGTTTTCCTTCCTGACGATTTAACTTCAGAACGCACGAATCGATTTCGACATTTTTGCATTCGATGAAAAGGTCTCGGGCTCTGCAAGGTTTATAGCTCAAATTGAAAATTAGTGGTGCACGGCATCGTGCCTTAATGCAAATTACTGGAACTTCACGCACCGTAATTAAAAATTCGAGTAATGACATTAGTGAGACTTATCAGAATTATGCTTGGTTAAGTCAACGAGCAATTCTTGCCGCAAAGAATAATGATGTACACACACTGAATTTCACCATTCAATCAAAAATTGCTGGCGATTTGGTGATATACGAATGATTCTGACTGGTCTTCCGTTTGACTTCAAACGATTGCAATATCCAGTTCGCCTTGCTTAGTGTTTGCGGGATAAATTTCAATTAGATTATTTAGAAAATCATTATTTTTCACACGGACAGTTATACGTTGCCTGTTCACGAGTTGGAAAACCATCCGCTTTGTTTGTGTTAACGTCAGACCAAAAAACAAAAAATGTGGTTTACCAAAGAGCACTTGAATGAAACGGATAATTTGCGGATTCACTTTCATTTACTTAGAGAAGTTCAACTAAAAAACACTTCATTTTTGTAATCGAAATAAATTCATTACTGTTATATAATAAAATCAAATTTTTCCTTTTCAAATATAAAACTAACAAAAAATTTCTTCATTTTTCTGACGAAACCATCTGGTGGCAAAACGGAGTTCGTCGGGTTTGCTAGTTACTTATATGATTTGATTGGAAATTGTATTTTTTATTATTTTCAGGGCAATTGACCCCCATGCACCACGTCGACACAGAACAACATCATCAGGATCTAGGGATCACCATTTATCAACTTTGTCTGAAAATCATGAAGGCGACAGTAGTGATGAATCCAGCAGTGAAACTTCAACAGTTCCCAAAGTAACTAAAAAATACTATATATATATATATATATATATATATATATATATATATATATATATATATATATATTATTCATATGTGTTTTATTCCTCAGAATGAAAGAGATCCCTTAACAAATCCTTATTGGATAGAAGATCCAGAGTTGCGTAAGGGTGAAGTTGATTATTTGTCGACATCGGAAATTCAATTTTGGAAGGATTTATTGGATAAATATCTGTTTCCTATTGATGCCAATAAGGATGAAGAGGTATTTTGTAATATAATTATTAGAAAATTAGAAACAGTTTTTGGAAGATTTTTATTTTTGAAATGTTAGTCAAGGCAACATTCAGTCGAGTCAATGTAGTCTTCAGAATCAGCTCTGAGTTTGTTTATTTTTATAAAATTTTTGTTCGAATTTGAACTTAAATTTCAGTTTTTTTTTGGTTAAACAAAATGCATATCATTCACCAAAATTATTTTGCTTAAACAAAATGTATATTATTTATACAAGAAAATTAGTTTTTGAGTGATTTTTTTTAAAAAAAAATCGTGTATTAATTTTTGCGTCAAAAATAGTTATCGTAAATGAAGTTATTATTAATAAAATCATATTTACATCTTTGTTAGTTGAAAAAAATTTTTTTTTTCTTTTAAGTCAATTTCGTTCATAAGTGACATTTCTACCAAAATTACTTTTGTTCATATTACATCTAGAATTTACTTTAATATGAATAGTTTGATGTATTTTAGCAGTAAAATATATTTTAAAAAGTAGATTCTTTTTACATAAAAGACTATATAAATGGACAAATCTGAGTATGTAAATATTAAATTAATTTTTTTCTAATGGTTTTCATAAGTGCAATTTTTACCAGAAATAAATTTAATCGTATTTCATATAGAATTTACTTCAATATAAATAATTCGATATTTTTTAGCAGTACAACATTTATTAAAAATAATACAATTTCTAAAAAATAAATAAATATAAATGTACAAAATCGGAGCTGTTTCTTAAGACCGTCTGTGGAAAGCTCTATTGACTCGACTAAAAAGTACTATTTTCGTAGACAAAAATTTTAAGAACAAAATTGTGATAATTGTGGATAACAATATTCGTAAATTTTGCACATTTCTACATTTTTAATACAAATTTTAAATAGAAATTTAAAATTTAGCTACTACTACGTGTTGAACTAGATATAAGGGGCACAACTGTGTAACCGCCTAAAAACAAGGTGATTTTTGGGAATTTATAATAAAAAGAAATACTTTATCAATCATTTCAAAATTTTAAGAATATATTTACACATGTTTCAAGAATACATAGTAAAATTTTTGAAGAAAATAATTAAATATTTTTTAAGTTATCGCCGATCTCCAACGGCGGTACAAAAAGGGCCCTTCACTGCTGCAGTGATTCCGGCCTTCTACGCGGATGAAATCTAAAAAAAATTCTCTTTAAACTAGATAATATTGTCTGTAAAATGAACTACGATAAAGAAAAAAATGAAAAATTGACAAAATGACGGCGTTTTTTAAAAAAAAGTCGAATTTTACCCAAAATTTTGGTAGGTTTTTGGCTTGCCTAAATTCTATTTTTGATCCGATCACAAAATCGATAGGTTATTTTACAAAGAACTATATATAGAACATGTAAAAAAAATTGATAGTGATCGGATTATTTGTTTTTGAGTAAACGCTGCAGCAAAGTCGGAAAATGCTGTTTTGAGAAAAACGCGTTTGAAGGTAAAATAATCGTTATAATATATACATATATTATATATTTGAATATAATATATACAAATATATATATATATATATATATTTGAATGAATGTAACTCAAAAACTATTTGAGATATCTATTTGAAATTTTAATATGTTATTTTTAAAAGTGTAATCTATCAAAATATGTAAAAAACAAATCGTTTTTTTCGAAATTTCACACTAGTTGTGCCCCTTATACAAAAAACAGGATTTATTGGGAATATTTTGAAGGCAAATTAAAGCACAAACAAGTTCATGAAACATTTTAAATTATTATCAACTATATTGCCAATTATCAAGTTTTTGGCATATACAGGATTATTTCTATCTAACATTACATTTTGAGTCGTCTTCATCTAAATCCAAAATAGAAATGGATTTTAGAAATTTAGGCTATGGTTTCCTGATCCCTTCAGGGACCAAATCAAGGGTACAAATCCATGTATAGTTTTTAATTTTTTGAGTGGTTTTCTGGCCTTCTCTTGGGTCAATTACCAAAGGACAACTCTATATCCTCCTCCTGCTACATTTTAGAAACGTATCGCCAGCGATTTGAAGGAACTCCGAGATCAATCCGTGTTCGCATTTTTCATGCTGAACGCCCTGTTTGTCCTAATTGTCTTCCTTCTGCAGTTAAACAAAGACCTCCTACATATCAAATGGCCCCTTGGCATTAAAACTAATATCACTTATGACGAAACCACACAAGAGGTAAAATTAGTAATAAGATTTTAACCGTAACGAAAAAGTTGGCCGAGGTAATGGAAATTGGATTGAGGTTGAGTTTTGCTGGTTGGGAGGAAAATGATTTATGGGTGAAGCCAGAGATAAAAGATAATGAAAATAAGTACTGAAATTTAATGATTTTATTAAATTAAATTAGGTATGAGTGGCATTTTGCCCTGCAATATGAAAAATATAATTTGGCTTTGCCCATAGAACCATCATGTACTTTATTTTTCAGCACAACTTCTTTTTCAGGGCGTTCGTCGTAGGAGGTCATTTATATTATATTGTGTTTTTTTTACCATCACAATGAGCAAAACTCAAATCAATTTCGTTCAACTTTTTCAATTTCTATTCATCTATTTAACATATTTTTTTCCCATTAATCATTTACCCAGGCAAGAGTGGCCGCCGAATTGATCGAGCTCAGGAACAAATCAGTCTTCGCATTTTTCATGTTCAACGCATTATTTGTACTGATCGTATTTTTACTACAATTGAATAAAGATCAATTGCACGTCGATTGGCCTTTGGGAATTAAAACGAATATTACGTATAACCAGGAAACGGCCGAGGTACAGAGCGATTTTTTTTCAACAAAAAAATCGCTTTTTTGTCATTAAAAATAAGCGCACCAGGTTATAGATTAAACTGGACGTTATATGTGTTCCTTTTTTTGTTGGGACTTTTTGTTAATTCTTTTTCTTTTTTTTTTTTTTTTTTTGTTTTGTGCTCACATTATACACGTGCAAAATGGGTCTAAGGAAACATAATCGTCTAAATAAATTTTAAGCTAGTTGTCTAAGTCGTGCTCCCTAATAAGGCTGAAAAGCCATCCAAATAACATTTTTTGGACAGCTTTATGAAAAAAACTACTAAAAAATTTCTCATTTTTATTTAGTTGAAAGTAGAGTGAAAATTAAAGTAAAGAGTAGGGTTGCCTAAGTCGTACCCCCAAATAATGCTATAGGATTTGCAAAAGAACTTTTTTCTTGAAAATTCCTTAAAACTGATTTTTTGTCAATGTTTTTTTATTTGAAAGTAGAATGAAAAGTACAAAGTACTGAGTAGAGTTGCTTAAGTCGTATCCCCTAATGATGCTATAGAGCTTGCAAAATATTTTTTTTTTAAATTTCATAAAACTAAATATTTTGTCATTTTTTTATTTCAAAGTAGAATGATTGCAGAGTATAGGTTAGGGTTGCTTACATCGTACCCCTAATAATGCTAATAACTTATTTTTGTGAAAACCTCACAAAAAACTACTGAATATTTTCTCAATTTTTTTTTATTTGAAAGTATAATTAAAAGTACAGAGTACAGGGTTGCTTAAGTCGTACCCCCAAATAATATTATAGGCATTGCCGAACAACTTTTTTGAAAATCCTATAATAAAAATTCTTATTTTAATATATTTTTAATTTTTTTTTAATTTGAATAAAAAGAACAGAGTGTAAGGTGCAGAGTACATAGTAGGGTTTCTTAAGTCGTACCCCCTAATAATGCTATAAGGTCCGTCTTTTCTTTGAAAATCCCATAAAAAATTTACTAAAATTTTGCCAATTTTCTTTTCTGCTTGAAAATTCTATTAAAAAAATTCTACATATTTGCTTATTTTTTTATTTGAAAGTAGAATGAAAAGTGCAGAGTACAGAGTACAGCGTAGGGTTGCTAAGTCGTACCCCTATAAGGTCCGCCAAACAACTTTTTTTTGAAAATTCCATAAAAAAAATCTGAATATTTTCCTAGAATTATTTATTTATTCGAATAAAAAGTATAGAGTACAGAGTAGAGTTTCTTAACCCCCTAGTTAGAACCTAATTAATATTTTCTTTTTTTCATCTGAAAGTACAATAAAAGTACAAAGTACAAAAAACAGAATACAGAGTCGAGTTGCTTAAGTCGTATCGCTAAATAATAATAAAACTACTCAATATTTTTTAATTTTTTTAACTGATTTAGTTGGCTTTTTATTAACAATTGCTAATTTTTTTATTATTTTAAAATATGTATTTTTAAGTTTTTCAAAAGTCGGCTTTCGGCATTTAGTCGCCTAAATCGTACCACCTGTAACTTAGTCGTACCGACTACTAAAAAACTATAGAGAATTGATCTACGATTGAGTCAAAAATATTAATAAAATTCATACTAAAGGCTTATTTTTTCATTAGTTTCGTATTTATATTTATTCCATAAATATATATGAAATTTTTAAGACCCATTTTTGTACGTGTATATACAAAAATTATTTATAACGACTTGCTAAAAGTACTGACTGTAATTAAAACAGAAATAACAGTCGAATCTTTTTCAAATTCACACAGAAAAAATTAATGGGAATCTGGGACTTATGTGTTTTGTTTATAACGACATAGATCATGACTATAATCTAAATTTCATCATCATTTCAATAATATATTAATAAAATAATCGACGTTAATAATCGCCAATATCAAGATTCATTGCATTATTAATATGTGTAATTCATTTTATTTTATTTTTATTTAACTTAACTCTATTTTTATTTTATTAGTTATTAAACAGAGTACCTACATTATTATTAAAGTAAAGTATTATGATTAAAGTAAAGTATTTTTAGATTATACGTTCATATTTTAGGCACTTTAAAATTTTATTTTTAGAAACCAAGATTCATATTCTGTCAGACTTTTAATGGTAAAATTTAAAATTACAGTAAAGCAATTTTTTTATAAATCATTTAAACAAAATAATTTAATAGATTTAAACAAAACACACTTAATACAAAAATCAACTTTAGTGATAAATACCAAACAAAATTGGATGTATTTAGTCATTTACACGTTTTGTCAAAAATCTGGTTTTAATTTTGTGGAACTAATTAATGTGTGAAAAAACATAAAAAAATAATTTTTAATGATTGTATATATTTTGTTAGATAATTTGTTATCTACATACTTATGCTTCTATCTTTTGCTAATAATATTTCAACTTTAGTAGTTTTTCGTAGTATTAGAATAAACCTCTATTTAAAAAATTTGTAAAATTTTCTTATAAATGATAAAACGTTTTTAATTAAAAGACGCCATCAAAATAATTATATTACTTTATATATTTAGGAGATTACATAATATATATTTACACTACATATAAACAAATTAATATTTATCAATATAGTATAAATTTTACAATTTTATGATTTACATAAAAAATAAACAAAATAAATAATTTTTTATCAAGTCTGGCAGAACTAAAATCTTGGTTGTATTTATTCTGTTGGTTTTGCACCATCACAAAACTTATTTATTTAAATCACCAAAAAGTATCGTTCCTATTACAAAATTAAAACAATTTTTTAAAAATTAAGGAAACCATGCTTTTGTGAATTATTTTGCACTCACATTATATGACACGAAATAAAAACGATCACCTAAGGACTATCATACTGACGGAAAAAAAAATGTCAATATTTATTTTATATCATCATTGGCTTTGATAATTAATAAAAATATTTTCTTTAGCAAATTATTATTATTTCCAGCTGATGCCAGTATGCCAGCCCTCCAAAAATACATGTGCAATATAACACATCACCATTTGTGAGGAACACTGACCAAAATGCAGATTATTAATAATTTAATTGTTCAATAATTGTTTTTAGTTGGTTTATTTGATAGTTTGTGAAATTTTATATAAAAGAAAAATTTTGGAATATTTATAATACATAATAATACATATAATAACACGCGTTTTTGGTGATAACAACGGAGTTGCCTTGAAATACATTTGTGATAAGATTGTGTTCATTTATATTCAAAAAATTTAAAGAAATAATAAAAAATACTATGAATAATGTCAAAGTTTGATTTCAGAAATATCTAGGTTTTCAATACAATTTTTGTCACATACTATTTTTTTTATAAACAAATAATTTTCCAAGATTTGTGAAGAATTTACATAATTTATTAAAAAATCGAACATAATACAGATATAAAATATTTTGAGATTATGTTAACAAATCATGAATTTAATAACACACTCTTATAAATATTTTTTAAAATCAAATTTAAATTTCCACTACAATTTATCTATCAAATAAAACAATTACTATTTGTCTTTTTAATATACATATCACAATGGAGTGGAATAACTTCATATATGTGTTAACTTTTATAATACTGTTGAAATTTCTTAATAATTTTTGTAAAATAGTTTTGAATATATTTTTATAATATGATTTCATTTATTTAATTTCAACAGTATTATATTTTATGTGGTTTTGGTAAATATATGTTCTCTTCTGTATAAATGTGTAACACCTAATATTTCAGCACTATTTATTTTTAAGCCAAGTGCTTATGCTAAATTTTAAATTGAAAAATATTTTAAAATTATTGTTATGAAAAATCCAATCAGTATATAACATGCTTTTTACAAAATTTAAAATTTAGTATAAGCACTTTTATATATATATTATACAAAATTCTTATAATCTGTTTCTATTGGAATTTCGATTTTTAAATAATATTTAGTACAAAATTAAAATTGTTATAAATTCAGATATACATTGCAAATAATGCTTATTTTAACTGGAGTACTTTCATAATTTTTTTTCAAATTTTAACTAATATAATATGTTTAAATTTCACTACTTTCATATGTGATAAATTTTAATAGAGTTTTAATCGAAGTTCCAATCGCAATATCATATAACAAATTCATTTATAAATATTCTATTTATTTTTTATATTTTAGGTACACATTTCAAAAGAGTATTTACAATTGGAACCCATTGGTTTGGTGTTTGTGTTCTTTTTTGCATTAATTTTGGTGATACAATTTTCGGCTATGTTGTTCCATAGATTTGGAACACTTTGCCATTTCTTGGCTTCAGTTGAACTCAACTGGTATTGCAACAAAAAGGTAAGAAATAAAAAAAAATTAAATATATATATATATATATATATGTATATATATACACATAATATTCATATTTATCATCTTTTTTTAACAACAGTTTCTAGTTTCTATAAACTCATAATAGTAAACATCTACAGCTTGAGGTATTTTCAATTATAATTTTTGGTGATTCCAAAATTTTTTAGTTTCATAATTTCTCAAAAACGGAAGATTTCATAGTACTAATTTACAAAAAATATTGAGAAATTAGGAATTAAATGAACCATTTTTCAGAAAAACGGGAGGCTTTTATATCACGAAATAAAATCATAGATTAATTATAAATTGTAAGTAATAAAATAAATTTAAACAAGTCAAATTAAAAATTAAATTTAAATTTAGTTCTACCGTACACATTAATACTACACTTTTATTACATGATAAAAATTATATTAATCAATATTTGTAATCTATTATTTGGTCATTGTTCCACATAGTCATAAATATTATGGATTTCAAGATTAAATGATCAAATTCAGTTATGTCTTATTCAGATTATTCAGTTATATATATATATATATATATATATATAATTCAAGTCAGCTTATTTTATCAATGCCTACAAACGAAATATAATAATATTTATATATTCTAAATTAAATTTGAAAATTTTATAACATGAAAATTTTTGGAGACGATATAAGTATTAATTTCATTAATGAGAATAGATTCTTCAAATACCTATTTATTTATGGGGGTATTTCAGTGTATAAATTCCAAAACATCGTTTCCTTGATTTTCATATTTTCAAAGCTTAACTATTCAAGAATATGTGTACGATAGGATTTTTTAAAATTTACATTGTTTCTGTTTCTTTTCTTTTGCAACACTTTGAACTTGTTTTTCTCAAAACTATGTTTATAAATGAGATTTATTAGACCAATACTTGAAATTTCTGGAGAATCTTCTTTATTGACTTCTCTCAGACACATACTAGCCTTATCTCCAAATTTTAATCATTTATATTTTAAAAAAAATGGGAAACTCAAAAAAATGTAATAAGAAAATTTAATATTTTCAAACAGTCGCCATCAAAATAAAAAAAAAATGATTTGATCCTAGTATATGCCATTGCGATATCGTTATAAATTAATAATCTTTATTTTTATTCGGGCACGGTCACGTGACCATTTTTTGTGACTTCAAAAACTGCTAAATTTTGAAATTATTAACATTTTTGTTCACTTTTTTTAATACTCTTGTAACGTTGATAACTTAATTATGAAAAACTAATAGTAAATAAAATATTCACGATGATTTAAAAATGACCTAAAATTCATCCCTCTAACTAGAATGCCCTTTTAAAGATTGAACTTAAAATATATATATATATATATATATATATATATATATATATATATTTCTATGTACTTATGAACCTATCTATGAATGCAAAAATCTAAAAGTGGTTTAGAGTAGCCCTAGCCTCTGACTTCAACAATTTCAATCTTCAATTTTCAAACTTACAAAAATTAGCAAAAAAATTATGTAAACAAATTTTTTTATTGAATCGAACAAATGCTTCACGCGAAGTAACAAGACTCGACTTGGTATAAACATACTAAAAGTGATATTTTTTAATGAACTTAATTGTGAAAAACTATATATACAAGCGAAACTAAAGGATAAAAAAATACAAAAAAATGCATTTTTTGTCAGTAATCCTTTTTTTATTTAATTTATTCTGCAATCTGTTTTACATGAGCATTAACATTAAGCAGAGATTGTTAACAATGATTATCTTACAATATAAACTAGAAGATAGTAGCAACACCCAGCGGCGTGTCTACTAGGTCTAAGGACTAATTTGCTGACATCTTTATTATATGTGCAACTATACCCACGAGAGGCGATTTTCACTTGAGGCTATATTTGAGATCTATGACCTCAAGTGGAAATTTGACATCAAAGTTGCCTGATGTCAGGCTTGGCGGTAGCGTTGCCAGTAATTCTGATAACAGAAAAAATATTTATATGAAAAAAAAAGATTTTTATTGTTTTTTTAAATAGTCATTGTAATGTTAAAATCATATTCAAGTGACTTAGTATTAATATACCTCTTTCTCACGAATTGGTATAATATAATCATATAACGACTCACATCTGCGTAAAATTTATGATTATCTTAATTTTCTTAATTTAATAAACAAGGTACTATATATATGTAACATCAATAAAAAACATGAATTTCTTTCAAAAATTTATTTTAAATCCATACGTTTCGGCTATAATCCTAGCCTTCATTCAGCGGAAACTAAAAATAAAATTAAAAACTAAAACAACTGAATTGGAGCGAAAAGAAAAAATAAAATAGTAATTAGTACTTACAATTAGTAGATCTTAGTGTTAATTTGGAAAACTTTAATAATCCATGGTATTAGGATATGGTAATGCACTACACTATGTATTATAAACATTAACTTGAAATTACACAATATTTTCACAAAATACTGATTTGAAAAAATCACAAATGGTCAGTGTGTTATTCGTAGACTGGTTGAAGATGTAATGGAGAAAGACATTTTTTAAAAAATATTTTTACCAAGATTCTAACATGTGTGGAACGAATTGCGAATCCTTTGCACGAACGCTTTTATTGTTTTGTAAGAAATTTGGAAATGTTATCTAAATAGAAGAGATTTGTGTCGCACAGCGTGTTGAGTTCATTCCGTTTGTTTATTGTCTTATTGTTATAAATAGTTAAAAAAGATTCCTCTATAATTCTTCGTTTAAATAAATTTTGTTCGAATTTATAATATACATATACACACATTACATAAATCCTTTCCTCAGGTGGAGGACCTTTCGCAAGACGCGCTCCTCGACCGCAACGCCGTGCAGATCGTGAAGGATCTGCAGAAGCTGCGCGGAATCGACGGCGACTACGACAACGACTCGGGAAGCGGCCCGGACAGGGTGGGCCGACGTCGAACGATACACAATCTGGAGAGGGCGAAGCAGAAGAAGCGGCAGATTGGGACGCTCGACGTAGCCTTCAAGAAGCGCTTCTTCGGCATCAAGGCGGACGGACCAGGTAATAAATGGATAGATCCATAAAATAGATAGTATATAAATAGAAATATATCTATTCATCGAATTAAAAAAAAAGTTAATATGGAAACTTTTTTTATACGATTAGACACTTGATGTGTGTCATCATTTAACAGGCAAACCAGGGAAAACGCAAAAGACACAAAATTTGGCATTTTGGCATTTCAGTTTCGTTCTTACATTCTATTTATATAGTATGTCTTCTTTTTCATTTTTTTTTTTTTGATAATTAATTATATAAGTATGAAAAAATATTCATTATATTTGACATTATTTTTCTTACTTGGAGGAATAAGCTGAAAATTATTTCAAATATGTTAAAACGTCGACAAAACTATCAATATATATATATCTGTGTGTGAAATATTAAGCCTGAGATTGTTGGTAGTCACAAATTTTATGAAATTTTTATAAACTCTTGAAAATTAGTACTAAAACATATACTTAAAACATTACCCCAATTATATGAATATCATGTAAAGTTGCCTAAGTCGTACCACCGTACTATAAATAAAATCACATATATCTAACTCTCATAATGATGCTAATTATAGAATTATTATTGGGTCGTGAGGTTGCCTAAATCGTACCACTGCCAAAGCCCTACCCAGGCTATATTTTGTTAGAAAATTTTTAATCACATCATCTGGTTCTGCTAAATAGAATCATTTAGGTAAGCAAATATTTTCAATTGCAAGATTTTTGAAGCAGAATTAATTAAAAAGTAAGCTTTTGAGATGTTTCATCTAACAATTTTTGAATCAGTTGTAAACCTTTTATGGCAATAAAACGATCCAGATATTTATTATTTATATTACTAATTTTAATTTCCAATTTTGAAGTTCTACCAACCTAAATCGTACCAAATTTCTTACACGTATTTCATAGAGAGCGTTTTATAGCCTTTGTTCATAAATACAAATAAATAATGAAAAAATATGATTTTCCAAATTTTTACTCAATTTGAAAAACTTTTTGTGAATGGTTTTATCTCCATTCTTTTCACCCAGACTCCATGAATTTATATGCACTTTTTGACATTATTAATTTATTTTAGGTGTTATTTTGATAATTATGTTTGACTTAGTGAATAATTACTAAAAAAAGTTAATTTCAGACTATATTCAACATTGTTTTTTACTAGTAGGTACGACTGAGGTGACAAGAAGCTTAAATCACATATTTTTGAAAATCATAAAAATACCTATTTTGTTATAAATAAAAAGTCATCTAAATAAATTTTATAAAAATGCCAAATATTTTTTTTTAAATTTAATTGTATTAAATATTTTAGAAATATTTCCTTTGGGGGTACGACTTAAGCAACCTTAATTTACATAATTTTTTATTTTTAATAATCTTTGAATATGTGGATATGTATCATTTATAATAGATAAAGAATTTTACTGTATCAGGTTCTTGGATATTTTGAATATAAATTATCGTAGAGTCAACTTATACTCAAAAAAAGTCATAAGTTTGACCCTGTCTATCAAAATATAAGGATAAACTAATATTAAGTTCGATTTTTTTGCATTTTTATAAATCATTTTTAAATTATACCTGATTATTGAAATTTTCATATATAATAATTTTTTGTTCTATACTAGAATATGCTGATTGTATATTACTTCATTATAAATTCATTCGATTGAATATTTTATTAAATTTACTTTTTAAGGTATTATATGCAATGCAACTTTGATGCTAAGTTTTAAGTATAAACATAGATACAATTTACATAAAATACGCATTTTTAATTAATAAAAAAAAACTACCATAAACAATTAAAAAATCTCAATTATTGTATTGACTGCACCGAAATTACTTGTACTTGAATTTTGATACCAACTTCAATTTTAAATCATTTTTATATTTAGGTACGCCTATATTGTCAAGAAATATGACAATGAGACGAGAAACAATAAAGGCTTTGGAAGTTCGAAGGAATTCAGTGATGGCCGAACGTAGAAAATCACAAATGCAAACATTAGGTGCCAATAATGAATATGGAATCACTGGAGTTGCGGTAAGAAAAAATATAAAAAATCTAAAATTAACAATAAGGGAAAACCATATTATAAATTTTTAGATTTGGTAAAATTTGTCATACAATAATTACTATAGAGAAAAATTAAATCCTTTTAAAAAAAATTACTAAATCAAGGCATATACTTAGAAAACTATATCTTTGCCAATAGTATTCTTTTGTTATTAATTTCTATTTTTTTCTCAGATGAACAATAATCTAGGAGCAATTCCTGCACCTCGTCATCGTATCTCGAATGCAGGTCTTTCGGTAAAAGACATGTTCGAACATCCTGGTGGCCCTGGACAAGTAAATAGGGCCTACGAGCCTAATTTATCCGACGACGAAAGGGCCGATTCTCTGCGATTACAGACCAGGAATCAAGTTACGTGGAGTGCTAACAATAGTCGAATGTGAACGGTTATGTAATTAGTAAGTCTTAATTTATAATTGATAATTGATAATAGTTATTGATGATGTAAGTGAAGGATTGTTAGATTCTCTAAAAGTTGCCAGAATTTGGTAAATTTAAACAAATTGCGGACTTGGTATGCTCAAATGTTGATTTCAGAATTTTTGTTCTTTTAGTTGAATATTTAATGAAGTATAGTCAGGCTCGATAAAAGGTGCCAGAAGTTCACAAATTTTTCTATTCAGACTTGATATGCTCAAAAATTCAGTACAGTGTTTGACTTTGGTTATTTTCTATTTAGTAATTTTTTGGTTATTTTTGGGTCAAGGGTTTTATGTTTTGACGAATGGTACACTTTCACTTATTTTAACCAAATATTTCAATATTTTCATTTAATTTCATATTTAAAAAATATAATATTTGACATTTATAATTTTATTCGATATATCTTGATGATGTTCACAATCCACTGAATGTTTTTCGCTTCTTTAGACAGTAGTGTAGGGAAAAATTAAAATTTCAGTAAAAATTGAATAAACGATAAAGATTTTTTTTAAATTTAATTGCACTAAATATTAGAAATATTTTCTTGGTGGTACGACTTAGGAGACTTTGCTCTACCTATTTTAATCCATTATTATGAATATTTACAATTTTTTTTAATGAATTTTGATGAATTTAATTGCACTAAAAATTACAGCATTATTTTCTTAGGGAGTACGACTTAGCTTGCTATACTTGTTTTAAACCAATATTTAATAAATTATTTCAACGCATTTTTTTTAATATTTTCAAATATTTAGTAATGTTTTTCCAATATATCTAATATATTATATAATTTTTGAAGTAAAACTTCTTTAGGCGCGATATGGGTGTAAAAACTTCATTAGGCGCGACACGGGTGTAAATCCGTACAAATGCAACGAAAGCGCCAACGTGTAGTTGAACACTACGACGCCGTAAGCGCTGATGTCGCGAGTATACACTCCCGTCATGTCATGCGTAAGTCGAGCGCTAAACCCTATATGAACTTGCATTAATTGAATCACGTTTTTTTTACAAAAGAAGAGGTTGCTGTATTATGTCCTCATGGAATAAGACTTTTCTTAGAGAATAAATGTATCATGGAATATAATAAATTTATATTGAATCTCGTTGAAGACAAAATAATATCTACTGCCACGGATATTTATGTAGGTTGCCATGCGACAGATCAACAATCATACATTCGTCAGCAGTTTCAAAAAAATCGGTTATTGCTACCGGGGCTTTGCCGTATGAAATAATTTTAGTTCTGAATAAATTTTACATAATAACAACTAATATTGATGTAAGTGATGGCTTAGCTAATGGTTGTGTGGGAAAATTAGTGTACATAGAACGTGGCGATAATGATGAACTTCTACGTTTATGGTTTGAATTTCCCGGTAAGATAGGTAACAAAATTAGGAAGAAAGCTTCACATCATATTCAAACTCTTAATATCAGTAGGACAGCTATGCCGATGCTCAGGAGATCTTATTATTATTGATGTTATATGATTATTAAAAGATGATTTTTAAAATTCAAATATGATGTTTTTTTTATTTTTATCTTAATTGCCTACTCATACAATATTAAAAGTTTTACTTCAATCGCGTGTGATCCTTACGCGCACTCTTTTTTTTTCCAATATATCTTATAATAATGAAATAGCACCAAAAATTTAACCAATATTTCCTTAGGGAGTACAACTTGGGCAACTTTGCTCTATTTTTTTAAATTTAATTTATATTTTTTTTTCATATACCTTAATGATTTTCATCACTTTCACTCAAATCCAATAATTTAGTTACACTAAATAAATTTCCTTATGGGGTACGACTTAGGCAACCTTGCTCCAAGTATTTTGACAAATATTTTTTTATAATTTGATTTCAAATATGTGGATGATGTTTATCAGATCAACTAACAATTACTCAAATTTATCTCTTGAAGATAACCCATGACTACTGTGCAAAATATTCAGGAACATGAATCAGATATATTTATAATTTATGTTATTTGATTACATTTCTACAATATGATATTTTACAATTAAGATTATAATCTAAATCGATTCTACAAATTTTTACATATTAATTTTACTTTATCTTTAATGGGTAACATGATAAATAGATTATTTAAAGTCCACAGTTAATTTTTAAATTTGTAAAATACTTAATTTTTGAACCGATTTTCTTTATTTACCATTATAAATATAATAATATTAATAATAATGAGCTAATATTTTATCGTTAATAATTCAAAATTTAAAATTTCAAGTTAAAAATCAATTCGTTTTCAAAAAATCATCCTTCAATTAAAATGTTTTTTAATTATTTTTATTTTTTTATATTTTTTACAATTAAGCAACGTTGAGAATATTTTACTTTTTGTGATCAGTTTCAAAATTTGGCATATTTTTACCAGAATCTAACAAAATCCACAAATTTTCAACCCTGTGTATTTTTCGACTTATTATTCATAAGTTTGTACGTATGTTTAATAATATCTTCAATATATCTTTGATTTAATTTTTGCAAAAAATTATTTTATCAATGATAAACGAAGATATTTGTTAGTCAAACAAATTGTGTTAAATTTAATTTTAAATATTAAGAAAAAATATGAATAAGTAGGATTTTTTTTGTATATTTTGTAGAATAATGCCAAAATTAAAATAAATGGCTAACATTGCAAATGTGCAATAAGAATAATAATAATAATAATAATAAGATACTCACATATTGATAATAAGATACTTTAAATATTTTTATTTGACCAGAATTATTGATATTTTTATAAAAAATATTAATTGATACTAATTATTATTTAGTACCAATTATTTTTTTAAACACAAAGTAAAATTTAGTTTTGCCTAAAATACTACAGTTATTATTAGTAAATATCATTAGCGAAAAAATAAAAATTATGTTAGTAACTTTTTTTAGAATTAGTTCTATTACTTTTGTATATAAATTTTTGAAATTGCCAAAACAAATCCAAGACGATTTGTTTTCATTGTGATTTTAATTTATTATTAATATTACTACTTGTAAAATATTTTTATCTCATGACAAAAATACTCAAAATTTGTACATTTGTATCTTAAATTATATTTTGGATTAATTAACTTCGTCAATATAAATATAATAAGTATGACTGCTGTTGTAAAATATGTATTTTATATGTATATTATAATAATTTTGTAAGTACTCGAGTTATTTTTATTATGACGTTATTTTTTAAAGTCATTGTTCCTAAAATGTTTTATCTAATCTCATATAATAGTCTTTATATGGTTATCTGAGAATTTTTTTATTATTATACGCAATTTTTATTGAAGTAATTCGATAAGTATTGAAGATTATGAAAAACGTATTACAAATTAAATAATTGTTAACAAAAAATACAACACAAAAACAAAATACAATTTTATATATCTTTATGAAAAATTTGAATTCAAAGTTTAAAGTTTAATACATTTTTAATATAAATTCAAACTTTGAAATTTTTAAATAAAACAAATTAAAGTGTTCTATTTCTACAAAAAGTTTCTATATTTAGTATAATGAAAAAATCTAGTTATTTTTTATCTTTACAATTTATAATTAATTCTAATATATTTTTGCATTTCTTTAATTTTGAAAAGCAATCAGAATTTAACAGTTTTATGAGTTTTTTTTATTTAAAAGTTCCACAATTTATATGATTTTCAGAATTAAGTGCAACTTTGCAACCCAATGGTTTTCCTTATCTGGATTTAAAAAAAATATTATGACAATTTTTGTATTACATATATTTTTAGTTATATCTAGCAATTTCAGGATATGGAGCTTGATACTGCTTGATATTAGGCTGTCCCAGGTAGGTATCGTACTTGAAACGATGTGGTTACAAGGCCAAGGCTTTCACTATTTAGCCACGATAAAGCCATAATTTTTAAATAAAATTACAAATATTATTTGTATTCAAAAAAAGCGTGGATAGTAGTCCATGGTTTTAACTTGATATTCTCAAATTGAATAAAATTCGTTCGAGAGTGATTTTCAGTCAGAAACAAAATTTTTAAATTACGAATCTCAAAAATTAGATTTCATAAATATTATTATACCTTAGAATTTTAATTCAAAATATTTTTTGTATTTCATAATCTCCCAATACGGAACTTTGTATTACGATCAAATTCGCAATAAATAACACAACAGAACCTTATTTATAATCGTTGAACGGATTATAATGAAAAAATTCGATAAGCACCATATTTATTCAGTATTTAACTGTCTTTATACAATAATAAACTTTATCAATGACCAAAAATTGTCTATTATCTATATCTTATCGAAAAATAAAAATTTCGATGGTGTAATCGCATCGGTAAAATATACATTGGCAATGGGCTACCATTCTTTGGGAAAAAATAGGTTGGAGTGGTTATTTGAATTTTTGGCTGTGATTGTAAAGGAAATATTATTAATATTATAAATGAAATATTAAGTAATATGTTTTGTTTGATATATGTTATTAGTGTTGTTAGTTTGTGACAAAATGTAGTGACTATAAAAGTGTGAAATTTAGAAGATTTTGTGGATTATAACAATATTTTGGTGAGTATTGTAATTGAATGCAAAACTCTGGATTTGTTATTATATATATACATAATTTTGATGCTGAGATATATGAATAATTATTTGAAGGCGATACATAAATAAAAGTTCATTTTCTAAGTGTTTCGATATAAAATTTTATGTCATCACCAATGGATTTTTTTATTTTATGTTCGGTTTAGATTCAATTAATTTAGTACTTCGTCGTTTTTTTTCAATATATGTATTTATTGTATTATATATTTGTATATTAAATTATTTAGTATAGTATTGTATATTTAATATAATTACAATTTTTATGATTACGAATATTTGATTTGATTTTGATGAATAACAATATTTGAATATATTTTTTTAAATTTCTGAAAACGACATAAAATTTTTAATTTGTATGCATTAGTTGAAACTAGAAAACATATACATAAATCTAATAAAAACTATTAAAGACATAAAGAAATTTGAATTAAGGACATTTTTGTGTATTTTTTAAATACCTTGATAAATTTCATTCTGTCTTTATGTTTATTATATCAGTAACAAGTAGATGAAATGTTCTAAATTTTCGTAAAACCTGTCATATACACGTGGATATTAAAATTTTGAATAATTTGTAGTTGAAATGCAAGTTTTAATATTTCCATAAATTTCAAAATAAGGATTTAAAATTTTTTTTTAGTTTTCTTTAAATAACTTTTAATTTTTATTTCGGACATAATAATTTTTTTACATTAGTAAAAACTAGATTAAATTTACTATAATGTAGTGCGAACTGTTATATATACTTGGATACTAAATTTTGAATAATTCGAAGTTGAAATCCGGAATTTAGTATTTTTATAATTTGAATACATGGATTTAATACACTTTTTTGCTTTTCCTTAAATAACTTTTAATTCTCATTTTGGGCAATATAATTTTTTTATATGAGTGCAAACCAGATTAAATTTAATAAAATTTAGTAAAATTTTTTGTATACACCTAGATAATAAAATTTTGAATAATTCGTAGCTGAGATGCGTACTTTAGTATTTCCATAATTTGTAATATATGGATAATATCTTAAAATTTTTATTTTCGGCATCTTATTTTGTTTGTGCATTAGCACAAACTAGATAAAATTTACTAAAATGTAGTAAAAACTGTTGTATTCACTTGGATATTAAAATTTTGAATAATTTGTAGTTGAAATGCAGACTTTAGTATTTTCATAAATTGCAACATATAGATTTAGAACATTTTTTACTTTTCTTCCATTATTTCTTATTTTACTCTTCATAATTTACACTAGCAAAACTAAATTAAAACTACATAAATTTATTATAAACTGTTATTTACACGTGGATATCAAAATTTTAAATAAAATGATTTATAATAGTATTAATTGAAGTGACACTGAACTATTCCAACTCTGTTATATAATGCTCTTATTAATTTTATATTATTTTTTTTTTAAATAAACCATTTTCATAATTTAAATCCCTTTGCTTCTCGTTTATAATAAAATATTGTTTATTTTGTTTTATTTTTGTTTAGTATATATTAAATGGCAATCAGAACATTTGTATTCTTTAAACCATTGGGCTATAATTTTGAACCCCAAATTAAAATATAATGAAGTCTAATAAAGGTTCAAAAAGACTTATGAAAATTAATTTATGTGAGTTTTATCCAAAGCTGTGTATTTGAGTGTGTTACTCAAAAAATGATTAAATACGGAAAAGCAGTCAAAAAATAATGCAGATACTTTATATATAACATTTACCATAGATATTTGCTGGTAAAGAATTTGTAATAAATGGAGATATATTTTTATATAATATTTTTACAACAAAGTTTTTTAGCTATTACTGAATTATTATTATTTTTTACTGAATTTTGTAGCAACATTACAATGTAATATCTTTTCTAAGCAATATTATAATATAATTCGTTAGAGATAATAAATATCAAGTTATTTCGAGAAAGACAGTAAAAAGTGTGTATATATATTAGATATATATTAAATGATATGTTCAAAGTTTATTAATTTTATAAATAATTGATTTTCCGTTATTCTATAATTTTTTATTAGCCATGGTTGTCTCCGAAGCCAGATTTATCCACGACAGTGACTCCGAGCCAGACGAGAAAGTACCTCTTACATCATATCTAAATAAAAATGGGTAAATTTACTTTTTAAATTAAATTTTATCATATATATATGTATATATATATATATATATATATATATATCTTATATTTTTAATATTTTTTTATAATTTAGTAAACATAATGAAGATGAAACAAAAGGTTGGGACGTGTTCGAAGATCCACCGATCAAGAAAGAAGTGGGTTCTTTGGTCAGCACTAGAAAATTCGAGATATTAACTAAAATTACTAAAGTTTTTGCATATATTCTTACATTTGCAATAGTATTAGGGGGTGGTATTATTTCCAAAGGGACTATGTTGTTTATGACGTCACAAATCAAGAAGGGACGGAAAATCGATCACTGTAATTTAGATATAGGTAAGAGGAAAATATATACATATAAATATATATATATATATATATATATATATATATATGTATATATATAAATTTTATCAGGGTCACATGGAGCATTTAGCCATCTACAACATGTCATAAAATAAATTTTTAATAACCGAGATTTTTATAATAAGTGAAACGTGTCATGTCTTAAAAAATACTTAAGACTTAAGATAAATTTATAAATTTTTTACAAATTTACTTTAATACAAAGGACAAATGTGCCTGACCCTGTTTTAGTGTTTTCCGCACTAAACAGAGGGTATACAGTATTGAAATTTTGCACTTTTTTTGAAAAAATTGATTTGTTTAGTATAATACAAGTACTTTCAACGTTTAACATTTTTATTTAATAACCGAGATTTTTTAAAAAATATAAACCAAACGCGTTATGTGTTGGAAAAATAAATTTAAAAAATTACTAAATTTTGTGTTTTTATAGTACAAATGTGCTCAAGCATGTTTTAGTGTTTTTCGCACTCAATAGATGTTAAAATTTATCACTATTTTTGAAAAATTGATATGATTAATATAATACAAATACTTTCAATGTTTAATATTTTTGTATTAAATATTTTTGTAAAAACGTCAAGAATTTAGCTGAAAATTTACTTTATTCGGGTATATTTTGTTCAAATTTTGTTTCTTCAAACTAATCAGGTTTATATTTTCTATATCATATATTTAGTTAATATTATATTTTATACTCGTATGTTTTGTTCGCATTTCATTTATTAAAATTAGTCAGGTTTGTCTTTTCTGTATTATATATTTACTATATTTATATACGACTTTATATATGAATCTTATCAAGAATTAAACCTAAAGGTAAATTTACGTGCTACAGATAGTGGCGCCTCTATGGAGTGCAAAAACAATTAAAATTATAGTAATAGAAAATCGGTTTATGTTATTAGGTTACCCATAATAATCTTCAAAAAAATGTTTACTAAATATTTTTATTTCTAGATCGAAAAAAACAGTTTGTATCTGTTTTACCCGAAGAACAGAGATGGGCCTGGGTTTGGGCCCTAATTTTTGCCTATATGGCCCCAGAAATAGGAACTTTTATAAGATCGTGCAGGATATGTTATTTTAAAACTTACAGGAAACCTAGTTTATTTAGATTTTTAGTAGTAAGTATTACAATTATATTCACACAAATAGACACAAATACATATATAGAAACTAAAAATCTCTTTTTTTCTTCAAGATAATATTTATTTAATTTTTTATAAGGGATGATTTTTTTTGGAAGTATTGATAATAAATGAAAAAAATATTATTTAACATTTAGAAACTTATTTGATTATTTTTAAACTTGAAAAATGCACTTTTTGATTTGTACTTTTTATTTAGATTTTTAGTCGTAAGTCCTCAAATAAAAAGACACAAATACATATATAGGAACTAAAAATCTCTTTTTTACTTCAAAATAATATGTATTCAATTTTTATGTGGGATGTTTTTATCTGGAACTTTGGATAACAAATTAAAAAAATATTATCAAACATTTATACTAATATTTGATTATTTTAAAACTTAGAAAATATTACTAATTGACTTTATAATAATAAATGTTATATAATATTTATTCATGCACCAAAAACTCGTTTGAAAATGCTTTGAGGAAAAAGGAGGTTTTTGGTTCAGAAATTTGAAAATCTTAGACAAATATTAATTTATTAACAAATTAAAATAATAAAATTATTTTTTCAATTATTTTAGGTTCTTGTTTTAGAAACCCTTCATACTTTAGGAATGGCAATTTTGGTGTTTGTAATTTTACCAGAATTGGATGTGGTCAAAGGAGCTATGTTGACAAATTGTTTTTGTTTTGTTCCATCAATATTAAGTAAATTTAGTTAACAAAAAATAACATATATTAATGATAATATATATATACATATATATATATATATATATATATATATATATATTATTTTCAAATTTTATTTCAGGTGTATTATCTCGTAACTTAAACAAAAGACGAGGACCCCTCTACATGAGTTTAGACGTTTTTGCAGTTTGTGCCCAAGTAAAAATATTAAATATTATATAAAATTTATTCAACAAATTATAGATAAAAATTATTTTTAGATTACAGGTTTTGTGGTATGGCCAATTTTAGAAGGAAAAATGGAATTGTACTTTATACCACTTGCTACAATTTTAATTTCGTGCGGATGGTGGGAAAATTATGCTCTGAATAAAAGCTCGATAGGTAAAAATAGAAAAAAATCAAATTAATATAAAGTTTAGTAGTAAAAGTAGATTTTAACATTTTTTCCAAATGTCTATTTTATACCAAATGGTAATCAAAATTATATTAAATTTTTTACAAATTTTAATACATATTATTATCATCTAATATGAAATTAGTCGTATTGAACAATTGTCTACTTTAAAATATTTATACAACAAATCGATATTAAAATTCATAATAATGTATATAAGTTGTGTACAAATTTTTAATAATTTATTTTCATTTAATATAAAATTTAGTCGTATTTATCTATTATCTATCTTGCAGGATTTTTTAAAATAATCGAAATCAAAATTCATACTAAATTTTATACATAGTTATTAGTTTTCAAAATATTAGTCGTAAATGATCAATTATTTTTTTAGGATTTATACAACAAATTGGTGCCTTCAAGGAAAAATTAATCCTAGACAGATATTTCACATATATGTTTGTCTCATTATGGAAATGTTTTACATTTCTAAGTTTTGCAATAATTGCTTTGTGGATACAAAATGAAAACATCAAAGATATGTTTACAATGTACAAAACAGGATTTGGTAAAAACCAATATATAATTAAAGAGGTAAGTAACAATTTTGAAGCATACTACTTAAGCATATTACTTACCACTGTGATTGACAAAAATACTCGTCATCGAAAATTTGCAGAAAATACTCGTCATCTTAAATTTTTTAGATTTATTCGAGGCTATGACTGTATAAAGTTATAGTATATAGTTGCATGCAGCACTTTACCTTAAGGCAAGCTGCATGAACTTCCAAAATTACGTAATAAATTATAAATTAATCATTAAAATTTGAAAATAATTTAGTTTCTCTCAAAAATTGTAATTTAAATAGCTAAAACTGATTTATACGCATTACTAGTATACGCGTCACCACACAAAATTGTGCGCCAATTTGCCATGACGTGTATACACGCCAATCACAGTTCACTAATATTAATACAATATAGGCATTTTTTTCAATAATTTTAATATAATTTGGTCGAAAATGTATATCGTTTTACTCCAAAGTTGTAATTCAAACATCTAAAACTTATTTATATGCGTAACGAATATACTCGTCAATACCCAAACTCTACTACTTTGTCATGAGGAGTAAATATTTTAAATACAATTGCCATGACAGTTCGATAATATTTATACAATTTTGTCAATTTTTTTAATTAATTTTAATATAATTTTAAGAAAATATATTTGGCATATAAAGAATAACATAAAAGTGAAGAGTAAACTCTTCAATTGACGTGTATATGCGTCAATGACAGTTGACTAATATTAATAGAATTTGGCGTTTTTGTTAAATATATTTATTATAATTTTCTCGAATTTTCAAGATAAAATTTTATATTTATATTTTTTATATATTATTATATAAGTAGAATAAAATAATAAAATTCCTTAGTAATTAAAATTTGCAAATATATTATATTTTTCCCAAAAATTGTAATTTAGACTTCTAAAATTATATTTATGACAAATATACTTTGCAAAATTCTGCTTATTTGTCATGACAAGTATACACGTCAATCACAGTTGACTAATTAATACAATTTTGTCAGTTTTCTAAAAAAAAATTGAATATAATTAACTTTGTCGTAATTTTTCTTATAAAATTATTAAATTTATACCATTAAACTTAGAAAATAATTTTGTATTTCTAAAAAATTGTAATTTAAATAGCTAAAAATGATTTATACACATGACGAATATACACGACAATACACAAAATTCTGCTTATTTGCCATGACGTGTTTTCACGCCAATTACAATATAACTAATACAATTGTGTCGATTTTAAAAATACATTTTTTGCATCACAAAAATCGTAATTTCAATAACTAAAATTGAATTATACGCATTACGAGTATACTCGCCAATACACTAAATTCTGCTTATTTGCCATGACGTATATACACGCCAATCACAATGAAATTGATATAAATACAATTGTGTCGAATTTGAAAATGAAAAATGCTGGCCCAAAATGATTTATTTTAATGATTTATGACGAGCATACACATCAACACAAAAAATATGTTTTTTATCACAAAATAACTAATTTTTAATACATTTTTAATACGATTTAGAAAATACATTCTATTTTCTACTAATATAAATATAAATATAAATACTAAATTCTCCGCCACTTTGCCATGACACGTCAAGGACAGTTGAACCAAATTAATACAACTTTTTCGTTTTCTAAATTTTTTATTCAATTTTATGCAGCAATCTCTATGAATTTTTACATTAAGTAGTGAATACTGTCTAATGTATATAAAAATAAGGTGATGTAATAATTTGGATATATTTTTTTTAGATAAGTCCCATAGTATCACCATCAGATCCCAACAACGGACAAAGCAAACACCAACTATTTCCTTCCCAAGAAAACGTCATAACATACGTCATCTTTATCCAAGTACTTTCTGCATACTTCAGTTACATTTTTGGAAAATTTGCCTGCAAAATTGTCATACAAACCTTCAGCTACGCAATTCCAGTTTGCCTAACAGTTCCTGCCTTGGTGGCAGGGTTGGTGTCGATGAGCGAATTACGTAATACAGATCCTTGTTATTATCATGGAATTATACCGGATTATTTATTCTTTAATAGTCCAGCTCTGTACTCGTTTTCTGAATATATTACCCAGCAACATGCCTGGGTTTGGATTTTGTGGTTGATTTCACAAGTTTGGGTAACTTGGCACATTTGGACGCCCCAGAGCGAAAGATTGGTGCCTACTGAAAAGTTGTATGTGACGCCTATGTATAATGGGTTGCTGATTGATCAGTCTTTGGCTATGAATAGGAAACAAGATGATGTACCACCAGTAAGTAAAAAAAATATAGACATGCTAAAATTTGTTTCAAACTACTATTTCTATTACTATTGCAGCGTAAACATATACAAAGGCCGAAAAATATTGATCCTGAAGTTCAACTTCGTAGAAATCGTGTGCAAGAAGATGAGGCTGAAAAAGCACCTTCTGAAAAAACTTCTAGAATTATTGTTTGTGGCACCATGTGGCACGAAACTAAAGACGAGATGATAGAATTTTTAAAATCTATTTTAAGACTGGACGAAGACCAATGTGCTAGGAGATTGGCCAATCAATACTTCAATCACTACGACAATGATTATTATGAAGTTGAAAGTAAGATGATGGTTAGGGTTTATACAAAAACCGATATTTCAGAAAACCGGTTTTCAAATTTTCATTTTATTAAAAAACCGGTTTTACCCGATTTTCGATTTTTATATAGAAAATAAATTTTTGCTCGAATATTCTGTAATTTGTCCGCGAATTTAGTGTAATTTAGAGCAGTATTTGCCTGAATTTATTTATTGTTCAATTTCATAGATAATGAACAAAATTATTTTAATTTTAATTAGTAGAACTAAAAAATAATAGTTTATCTTGATTAAATAACTTTGAAAATAATTATTCGTTATTCATGCATCATTTTCACATATAAGAATGAAAATATTTTTATGATAGTGAAAGGAAAGTATTCGAATAAATAAAAATAATACATTTTTAAATAAAAAAAAGTTATTAAATAAAAAAAAAATAAAAGAATATTAGATACATGTTGATACATACTTGTTAATATGAATTTTAGTTTTAAAAACAATTAAGCTAAACTTTTATTTCTGTTCCGAGCTATTTTAATTAATTAATTTTAAATATTCTAATTATTTTTTATTTAATAAAATATGATTTAAAAAAACTGAGAACGTCTATCGAATTGCTACTTAGACATGTCCTTTGTTTACTCACAAAATTTCCTGAAATAGAAAATACTCTCATACTTGCGACCAAATTATGCTTAATTGTTTTTAAAGCCTGATATAATAATTCTAAGTTTTTTGTTCTTTAGTTTCTGTTTTTAAGTTTGAGTATAGGAAGTTACTTCTTCAAGAAGAAGTCACACTGATTTAAATTAAAATATACTCTGGTATAAAAATCTAAATTAATATTAGGTTGTCAAATATCTCCCTTCCGCCTTTTTGTATTATAAACCAAGAGCAAAAAAGCGGAAGGGAGATATTTGACAACCTAATATATAAAAAACCTTTCTGGGGACCATTGCAGACTGATAAGATATCAAATGCTATTGAACCGATATGATTTCAAGAATTAAAACGCTTTCATTTATCTTTTATATTTGGCTATATTTGTCATTTTCCATTTATACAGTGAAAACCGACTTTTTTCACTAAAAAACCAGTTTTCAAATTCCATAATTTTCGCCAAAAAACCGGTTTTTGAAAACCGACAAACCCTTATGATGCGTTTGTTTGTCAAATATCTCCCTTCCGCTTTTTTGCTCTTGGTTTATAATACAAAAAGGCGGAAGGGAGATATTTGACAACCTATTATAAGTAATACTGTGTTTTTGTTCCAGCTCATATTTTCTTCGACGATGCCTTCACAATCTGCAAAGACAACCCTGAAAATACTCAAATCAACTCATTCGTCAAACTTTTAATCAACACAATGGACGAGGCTGCTTCGGAGGTTCATCAAACCCACATTCGAATTAAACCACCAAAAGCATATCCCACACCTTATGGAGGTAGATTAATTTGGACTTTACCAGGAAAAACTTTGATGATTGCCCATTTGAAAGACAAAGATAAAATTAGGCATAAGAAGAGATGGTCTCAGTGCATGTACATGTATTATATGCTGGGTTATAGGTTGATGGACTTGCCGATACCTCAAGAGAAAAAGGATCTTTTGGCTAAAAATACTTATTTGTTGGCCTTGGATGGTGATATTGATTTTAAACCGCAGGCTGTTTTGTTATTGATAGATTTGATGAAGAGGAACTCTAATTTGGCAGCTGCTTGTGGACGTATACACCCGATTGGATCAGGTACTGAATTAGATTAAGTTAGGTACAATATTATTAACTTAACATTCCATTTTTTATTTTATTTTAACTTTTTTTCATTTTATATTTAATTTTTTGCATTTATTTGTATTTTTGTATTTTATTTTACTCATATCAATTTTGTAAATAAGACATTAAAGTCTTGATTAACAAAAATAAATTGTAACAAAAAATATGTATATATAAGGTATGCCAAAATGTTCGGAAGGTTTTGAAATGTAAAAATATATAAAAATTTTCATTTTCGATTTTTTTGTGATTACTATAACTTACCCTATAGTTATAGTAATCGCAAAAACATCGAAAATGAAAATTTTTATATATTTTTACGTTTCAAAACCTAGCATTTTGGCATACGTTAGAAATAATTGATGTGTGTGTGTGTATGTATGTGTGTGTGCGGATACAAATTTCTCAATGAAAAAAGTTACAAAAATGCTATTTGGCGGTCAAAAATGTTCATTAGACATATTTGCACATCAAATGATCAAATATTTAGATCCAATATTATTAACTTAACATACATCAATTTTTTATAAGGTATGCCAAAATGTTCCGAAGGTTTTGAAACGTAAAAATATATAAAAAATTTCATTTTCGATTTTTTCCCGATTACTATAGCTTACCCTATAGTTATACTAATCGCAAAAAAATCGAAAGTGACAATTTTTATATATCTTTACGTTTCAAAACCTTCTAAATATTTTGGCATACCTTATAAAAACTTGATGTATGTGTGTGTGTATGTTTGTGCGGATACAAATTATCGTCAACGATTTCCGACGGATCAACCGATATAAATAATTTCAAAAACATTCGATTCGTATTGATAAAGAGACGTGCTGATTAGTTTTTGGCATAGGCAGGTCTAGCAGTTTCGAAGATATGGTGCAGAAACAACCTAAAATCGTAATTGATTTTTTGAGAGAACGGGGCGTTCGATTTGATTAATTCAAAAAATATTTTGTTTGTATTGACTAAACGAAGAACTGTTTAAATTTTTGGAAAGACAGGTTCAGCCGTTATGAACTCTCTATAAAAAAAAGTTTAAAAAATGCCATTTTTGGCGGTCAAAAATGTTCATTAGACATATTTGCACATCAAATTATCAGATATTTTATAGGTATTTTAATAATGTGTACACATTTAGTGTCAAATTTTTTGGGTTCCGTACCAAGATAACCAATAATTAACTAATAATAAATAATAAACGATTTGAATGATTGAAAAAACATTCGGTTTCTACTCGATCACAAGGCGTTTCTGCAAAAGGCACATCTTGCCATTCCGGAGGTATGGAGTGCAAAGGGTGTAAAAATTGTCATGCATTTTCTGAGATAACGGATCATCCGATTAGATTAATTCAAAAAACTTCTTGCTTGTGTAGACGGTGTGCAAAAAATGGTAGTTTTGAAATTTTCAAAAAAAAATTCTGAATTTAAAAAAAAAATCAAATTTTCATAAATCTCATATTTTCGAAATTTTTCATTTCGAAAAAATCTAAATTTTGAAAAATATCAAAATTAAAAAAAAATGATTTTTTTCAAAAATTTGGGAATATTTTCAAAAAGTTCTAAAATCTCAAAAAAAATATCGATTTTTTTCAAAAATTCCAAAAAATTTCGAACTTATAAAAATTTTTCAAATATTTGAAGAAAATTCAAAATTATGAAAAAAATCAAATTTATAAAAAAATTGGGACAAATTTCTTGTAAACATACACATAAGTTGTTTGCAGAATATGGTTGTCGCCCAATTTAATAAGCACTTTTAAATTTATAATGAATAACTTATTTGAAATGATTTAAAACAATTATTGGTTATTTTTATTCCTCAAATTTTTAATTACGGGAAGTACTTGCAATTTGACTTAAGGCACAATACCATGCATCACTAGTTCTAAATTTATTTCATTTACCCAGGTCCTATGGTTTGGTACCAGAAATTCGAATACGCCATCGGACATTGGTTGCAAAAAGCAACAGAGCACATGGTAGGTTGTGTACTTTGCAGTCCTGGTTGTTTTTCGTTATTCAGAGGTGAAGCACTTATGGACAAAAATGTTATGGCAAGGTACACCATGAAATCTAGCCAAGCCAGACATTATGTGCAGTATGATCAGGGCGAAGATCGTTGGCTTTGTACTTTATTGCTACAAAGGGGTTGGCGTGTTGAATATTCAGCAGCTAGTGATGCCTATACACATTGTCCAGAAGGTAAAAAAGATAAATATTACAAAATTACTGGAACTTACTCAGACAAGTTCATTTTTTGTAATTATTTTTCATTAGGGTTCAACGAATTTTACAACCAAAGACGTCGTTGGATTCCCTCAACCATGGCTAATATTTTTGATTTGTTGCTTGATGCAAAACGAACCATCAAGTCCAATCCAGATATATCAGGCTTGTATATATTTTACCAGATTATACTGATGGCTGGCAGTATTTTAGGTCCTGGTACAATATTCCTGATGCTTGTTGGTGCTTTCAATGCTGCCTTCAAAATTGACAACTGGGATTCTTTGCTATACAATTTGATTCCTTTGCTGATTTTCATGTTTGTTTGCATACTGTGCAATTCTAAAATACAGGTAAGGGTGAAATCAACAATTTCAACCAAATTTGTATTACTGAACTAGATGACCCGACAGACGACGTCTTGTACTAATGTCTACATTTTTTTAATATAATATACTAATATTTACCGTTTACCTAAAAATAATAATTATTGTTTTTTAAATTACTCTTCACGGCAAAATGCATATACATTTATAATATGAGCGATATGTTAAATGTAGAATTGCTTTAAATAAAATGATGAGTCTCAATTCTCACACTATATTGGGAATTGAAGTCTTTTAAACGGTAACATAACACTGGTACTTCATGTTGGATTAAATTAATTTAATTATTTATTATTTAAGATATCCAAAATTGCATCTTAAACTTCTCCTAATCGATATCGTGAGGGCCGAATTTTATGTATTCATCTTTCCTTTCCCATTTGTTGTTTTAAAGTCAAGTTTTTACGAGTTTTAAAAATATTGTGGAAAGATTAGTAAAAGATGCAAAGAAATTAGATATTAAAAAAACTATATTAAAAATTTATTATTCGAATCTTGTGTTGGCGCCCCCTAAGGCGTGCGCTCGTATTTTTCACAGGCGAAGTGATTTTAAGTGAATTAATTTGTCAAATCCTGTTCATATGGGTATCATTCAATCTGCCATACATATACTGTATTTTATATTATTTTAACTTCCGGCACATCTCAGCTGCTTTTTGACAATAATAAAGTAGACATTTCATTTTTCTTATTCATAGTCATAAATTTATTATACATATTTATTATAATATATTACATTTATTATATATATTGTCTAGGCTCATAAAAAAATTTAAATTTTTGGCAGATGATATTTAAATGTGTGTGTGTGTTCTGTATGTCCGCATTTTTTCATCCACGTTTTCGGGCGCACGGATCAACCGATTTGAATGGTTTAAAAAACATTCAATTCCTATTGATAGGGAAATGTGCTGATTAGTTTTTGGCAGAGGTAGGCCCAGCGATTTCGGAAATACAGAGCTTAATGCTTAATTAAGCGTCCGATTTAAATGATTCACAGAACTTTCTGCTTGTTTCAACAAAATAATTGCTTTTGGAATAAAATTTGTTTCTAATTTTTTTTTCAAAAAATATTTTCTTAATTTTGGATTAGAAATTCAAAAAGCACCCAGCTAAGCACAGTCTATGCGCCACTCTGGTACAAATGTTCACCCAACTGCGTTTAGACTGTTAATGTATGGAACACTTTTCCAATTTTTTGAAAACTATTGAAAAATGTGAAAATGCCGCTAATCTAAGCACAGTATAAGTGAAATCGTCGCACTGAATTATTTACAAATGGGTTTAGACTGTGAGTATACGGGAGCACTTTTTCAATTTTGGGTAAATTAGGCAACTTTTTTATTTTGAAATTGAATTCGAAATGAAATGACGATTGTTAATGTTCTGGAGATAAATTGATTGATTTATGATTTACATTTGATTTGCTCAGATATAACAGGGCAGCAAAAATAATGAAAGTTACAGTATTTGTAATGATATATTTGAAAACGTTTAAAATTTCTCGAATATTTCATTACGGTACGGGAAGTTTCAGCAATTTGCCCTAAGGCACGATGCCATATACCACTAGATTCTTATTAAATTTTATGTTTCAGTTATTCTTTGCTGGTCTGATTAGTACAGTATACGGTTTGGTCATGATAGCAGTAATAGTTGGCCTGATGATACAGATCACAGAAGATGGCCCTTTAGCACCATCATCATTGTTCTTTTTCATAGTTGCTGGTGAATTGATAATTGCAGCCATAATGCATCCTCAAGAAGTCGGATGTTTGCCTTATGGCTTAATTTATTACGTAACAGTCCCCAGTATGTACATGTTACTGATCATTTATGCTGCTTTCAATATGAATGATGTCTCTTGGGGAACTAGAGAAGTTGTGGTGCCTGCTGGGAAAAAAACAGCCAAGGTAATAAATAGACAATTAAAATTTAATACTTTGTATTGAGTATTTTTTATTTTCTTTAGCAACTCGAGGAGGAGAAAAAAGCCTTGGCACTGAACAAAAAGGCATCGACAACCGACAAACTTTTGGGACTTTTCAAGACAAATCAAACCAAAGAAGAAGAAGGTTCTTTTGAACTATCTTTTGCCGGATTGTTCAAATGTTTACTTTGTACCCACGAAAAAAATTCTGAAGAAAAAATACAACTGATGCAAATCAATAACACCTTGAACTCTGTTTCTAGGAAGTTGGAACGCCTTGAAAAGTATGAACAAAAATGATGTAATTATTGGTATAATTAATTTCCCGTAGAGTAGTTATAGTAATGGTACGACAATCGAAAATGAAAATTTTTGCATTTCTCGACGTTTTGAAGGTTTCTGAACATTTTGGCATACCTCAGAAAAACGGATGTGTGTGTGTTTTGTATGTCTGCATTTTTTCGTCCACGTTTTCGGGCGCACGGATCAACCGATTTGAATGGTTCAAAAAACATTCGATCCGTATTGATAGGGAGATGTGCTGATTAGTTTTTGGCAAAGGCAGGTCCAGCCGTTACGGAAATACGGAGCAAAGAGTGCAGAAAATACAAATCGAGTTTTTGAGAGAACGGAGTATCGGACTTGAATGATCTAAAAAATATTCAATTTTTAATCATTGGGAGAAGAGTTGATTAGGTTTTGGCAAAGGCAGGTCCCTTCATTTCGAAGATACAGAGCTAAATATGCTAAAAATGGCAGTTTTTGAGTGCTTGTATTGACAAAACAATTGCTTTTGAAGATAAAAAATAATTACGTAATCTTGGATTAAAAATTAAAAAAATTACCCAGGCTAAGCACAGTCTAAGCGCCACTCTAAATTAGGCACAAATGTTTACCCAAGTGCGTTTAGACTGTTTATGTACTGGAGCACTTTTCCAATTTTGTGAAAACTATTGAAAAATGTGAAAATGCCGCCAAGTTAAATACCGTATAAGTAAAAATGTCGCACAGAATTATTTGCAAATGCGTTTAGACTGTGACTATACGGGAGCACTTTTTCAATTTTGTGTAAATTAGGCAACTATTTTTTTGAAATTGAATTCGAAATGAAATTATGATTGTTAATGTTCTGGAGATAAATTAATTTATGATTTACATTTGATTTGCTCAGATATAACAAGATAGCCAAAATAATGAGAGTTACAGTACTTGTAATAATATATTTGAAAACGTTTAGAATTTCTCGAATATTTCATTATGGTACAGAAAGTTTCAGCAATTTGCCTTAAAGCACGATGCCATACACCACTTGTTTTATTTAAATTTGTTTTTCAATTTAGAGCTTCTGATCCTAATTCTGGTAATCGTAGACGTACAACTTTAAATAATTTGAGAAGACAAAGTGGTTTACCACCGATTCCTCCTGAGGAAGATGTTGAAGTTAGTATGACTGAAGACAGTGATGATCAACAAGAAGAAAAACCAAAGGTGATACAAATTTATAATTCAATTTTGCTGTTACTAATTTAGATATTTTAATTTTAGGTAGTACGTGATTTTCTTCAAAACCCATTTTGGATTGAAGACGACCTTCTGCAAAAAAGCCAGATCGATTATCTCCCTGAGGAAGAGAAAACTTTTTGGAAAGATTTGATCAAAAAATATTTGGAACCTATTAAAAAAGATGAGGAGGAAGAGGTTAGTAATGCCTTAAATATGTAACTGTTAAGGGGCACAACTAGTGTGAAATTTAAAAAAAATCGAATTTTCAATTTTTACATATTTCGATAGGTTATACCTTTAAAAATAATATACCAAAATTTTAAATCGATATCTTAAATAGTTTTTGAGTTACAGCCTTT
The DNA here is from genome assembly GCF_003426905.1 of Ctenocephalides felis. Classification (NCBI taxonomy): domain Eukaryota; kingdom Metazoa; phylum Arthropoda; class Insecta; order Siphonaptera; family Pulicidae; genus Ctenocephalides; species Ctenocephalides felis. The sequence goes on along the minus strand of NW_020537758.1, from coordinate 10,412,154 downwards.
TAAATAGTATATACATATAATATATAGTATAACGATCATTTAATCTTTAAACGCGTTTTGCTCTAAACAGCATTTTCCGAATTTGCTGCAGCGATTACTCAAAAACAAATGATCCGATCACTACCAATTTTTTTTGTACATGTTCTATATATAGTTCTCCGTAAAATGAACTATCGATTTTTTGATCGGATCAGAAATCGAATTTTGGCGGTCCAAAAACGACCAAAATTTTGGGTAAAATTCGACTTTTTTTTAAAAAACGCCGTCATTTTGTCAATTTTCGATTTTTTCCTTTATGGTAGTTCATTTTACAGACAATATTATCTAGTTTAACGAGATTTTTTTTTTAAATTTCATCCACGTAGAAGGCCGGAATCACTGCAGCAGTGAAGGGCCTTTTTTGTCTTAAATAACTTAAAAAATATTTAATTTTTTTTTTCAAAAATTTTACTATGTTTTCTTAAAACATGTATAAATATATTCCTAAAATTTTGAAATGATTGATAAAGTAGTTTTTTTAATATAAATTCCCAAAAATCACCTTTTTTAGGCGGTTACACTAGTTGTGCCCCTTAAGTTCTAATGAGTCAATTTTAATTTTAGAAAAGAATCAAATCCGATTTGAAGGATCTCCGAGACAAAGTGGTATTTGCATTTTTTATGCTAAATGCATTGTTTGTATTAAGTATATTTTTATTGCAAGCAAATAAAGATTTACTGCACATCAAGTGGCCACTTGGTGTCAAAAGTAATGTTACATATGATGATGGAGTTAAAGAGGTAAATACTGCCAATATTGCAAAACTGTACACAATTTTAAATAACAATATTATTTATTTTTAGATCACAATTTCTAGTCAGTATTTAGAATTGGAACCAATTGGTGTCGTATTTTTAGTATTTTTTGCCCTAATTCTGGTTATACAATTTACTGCAATGTTGTTCCATCGTCTGGGAACTTTGTCACACATTTTAGCAATAGCTAAATTAAATATCAGATCTCCAAAGGAAAAGGTATACATCCATATTCCAAAAACATTATATTTGGTTCTATATTTGTTTTACCATTTTTGTAGAAAAAGATGGGTAAAGAAATTACAGTAGGATCTGATATGGTGGAACTGGCTCGTCGTATGATGAGTCTAAAATATGCCAATGAAGTCGATGTTGATGAAGATGAAGAACCTGCAGGAAGACGAAAAACTGTTCATCATTTGGAAAGTTTGAAAAATAAACGGGAAAAAATCTGGCGACTTGAGGATGCTTTTAATCTTAGATACGAAGATCCTAAACTTACAGGTAAGGAAGAAAATATTATGAACTATGACTTGGTTACTATTGCATTCTTGTGTTCAAATTTTAGATAACAAGAAAGTTTTCAAAGATCTACGAATCAGTTCGAGAGACCTGGAGATTTTTGAAAAACGCAGGACGACTGTTTTTGAAAACCGAAAGTCTCAACTTATGGCTTTACAAGAAGAGGTAAGTTGGTAATGAATATTTTACGTGTGTTTTTAATAATATTAAGAATTTTTTTTTGTATATTTGGTAATAAATTTATCTCGTGTGTTTTTATCATTTTTGTATTTTTTTAATTTAGGTGGAAGCAATTAATGGTGGCCCTCCTGGAAATAGCAACAGCGATTTACGAGAAAGACGAAGTGCCTATGAACCTTTCTATCCTGATCCTGATGCACCCAGGCCAAGTAAAGTTAAATTTGGAGATCAATAATTGTATATATACGAATAATATAGTATTATAATAATATAACACTTTGATTTTTATTTTTATATATTTTTTGTTAATTATTTAATTAGTTTTATTCTGGTATATCATTTTTTTCTGGTAGCTATTTTATAAATATTTCACAATATCGATTTCGTTCGTATCTTGAATAAGTTTACACCGAAAATAGTAGATCACACAATTCACAGATAGCACTAACGTTTTGATGCAAGAAATACAAATCTTTTTCCAAAAGAACGTATAAAGATTTTTTATAAAGATATTTGATTAAAAGTTTAAAGGCATTCATGAAAAATACATAAATAAATAGTGTATAGTGCACTTTGTTAATGTAATTGAAATGTAGTTTCTCTCAGTACAATTTCTCTATTAAATGATTTTTTAATTATTTTATTTATAACTTTGAGTAGTATTTTTTAATTAAATCAATAAATGTTTGTATGCTAATAGCATTTGTTTTATCAACATTTATAACATTCAACATTTTTATACTATATACAACGTTTTTTATTTAATTATTTGTTTCTTTTTCTAAATATAAATTCGTATATCTAATTCTCTTCATGGAATTTTCAATGATTTTTATAAAAATCTATTAAACTTTTATTTTTCATATTAAATTTTATTTTTTTAACTTTCCATAACTGTAATTGTCTAAAAATCAAAATGAACATTTTTACTTATTTTTATGGAAATGTGTTTGTGTATGTATGTATGGATACAATTTTTCGTCGACGATTTCGGGAACACGGATCAACCGATTTGAATGATTCAGAAAGTATTCGGTTTATATTGATGGGGAGACTTGCTGATTAGTTTTTTGCAAAGGTAGGTCCAGTCGTTTTGGAGATACGTAGCAAAAAGTGTAGAAAATAGAAATTCGGGTTTTGCGAGAATGGGGCATCCGATTAGAATGATTCAGAAAGTATTCAGTTTATATTGATAGGGAGGCTTGTTGATTACAAAGGCAGGTCCCGTCGTTTTGGAGATACTGAACAAAAAGTGTAGAAAGTAGAAATTCGGGTTTTGCGAGAACGGGAAATCCGATTAGAATGATTCCGAAGGTATTCGGTTTGTATTGATGGCAATTTTACTCATAACTAGATGACCCAACAGACGTTGTCCTGTACCCATGTCTACAATTTTTTAATATAATATACTAATTTTACCGTTTACCTAAAAATCATAATTATTGTTTTCTAAATTACTCTTCACGCCAAAATGCATACACATTTATAATATGAGCGATGTTAAATGTAGAACTGCTTTAAATAAAGTGATGAGTCTCAATTCTCACACTATATTGAAAATTGAAGTCTTTTAAACGGTATAACATAACCATAACCATAACATAACACTGGTACTTCATGTTGGATTAAATTAATTTAATTTTTTATTATTTAAAATAACCAAAATTGGATCTTAAACTTCTCCTAGTCGATATGGTGAGTGCCGAATTGTACGTACTCATCTTTACTTTTCCATTTGTTGTTATAAAGTGAAATTTTTGCGAATTTTAAAAATATTGTGGAAAGATTAGTAATAGATTCAAAGAAATTATATATTGAAAAAGAAAACTATATTGAAAATTTAATATCCGAATGTTGTGTTGGCGCCCCCTAAGGCGTGCGCTCGTATTTTTCGCATGCATAGCATTAAAAGTAGGACCGGCTCTGATTAATACTTAATTTCATATTTCAAGTGAATTAATTTGTCATATCCTCTTGATATGTGTATCATTCAATCTGCCATACATATACTATATTTTATATTATTTTAATTTCTGGCACATCTCAGCCGCTTTTTGGCAATAATAATGTCAAATTCATAATCATAAACGTATTATACATATTCTAATATTGTGTAGGTTCATAAGTAAATTGAAATTTTTGGCAGATGAAAGTTTTCATTTGTTTTCAATGCAAACAATAAGGACATGTCGTTTTTTGCAATGTTTTCCATTTATGTCTACAATATTGCACATACATCCCAGTTCTTTATAATCACATACATCCTAGAAAATTCCCTTAACAAATTTCAGAAAGATTTATCAAAATCCGAATAATCGTTTAGAAGGAGTATACAATGAGCGCTTGTAATTTAATATGAACTTTATATAATAGTTTTAAATTTTAGTTAGAAAACGTTTGTATGAGAAAAAGAAAAGAGCTGTTTCTAGAGTTTTCCCGGCAATTATTCGATTTTTTCTCGCCGTAAGAACCATCCTTGGACTTGAACGAACATTTTAAAAAAAGAATTGGCCAAATTGGTCCAGGTTTTGTTGAGTTATGCGCTTACCAACACATTTTGCGATTCATTTTTATATATAAGATTATACCATAATATTATAAACAAAAAAATACAAATTAAGGTAAAATACTTAGATCCGTTCAAATTCCGATAAGAATCAAATAAGAATCTCACTCAGTTCCTTCCCTTCCCAATTTCTTCCCGTCGATCCTTTACTATGTCCTTTCCCCAACGCATGCGCCCTGACTCCTGCCCCGACCACGTTGCCGTCTTCAGCGTCCGTCGGCCGCCGCCGCCGTCAGTCGCCGGTTCGCAGGCCTGACGAACGCACGTTTCCCCGGTTGAGTCAGTTGTCAGTTCCCGTCAAAACGCGCTCGTTGCTCTGTTATTACTATCAAAACATCCTCCGGATACAAACTTACCTGAAATTGTTTATTTTTATTTTTTTATTTTTTATTTTTTACAATGTGATTGATAAAAGTGTGATTCGCGAATGATATTGATTTATTTATATAGATGACATTATGGAAAATACATATCGGAAATTTAGTGAAGTGATCAATAGTTTCTTATTGTACAGGAAGTCGGTTCTGAAATAATAGTGGTGATATGATTTGGAGAAGTTCGGTGCTGATTGTCAAGTTAGAAATTTGATTTGCATGATTTGTTCAGGCGAAGGTATGTGGATTTTTGGATAAAGTTTGATTGACATTTTGACGTTTGTGAAAAATATTTAAATTTTATTTTATATTAAATTTTAAATATTAAACTTATATATATATATATGTATATATATATATATATATATATATATATATATATATATATATATATATATATATATATATATATAACGTTCTGGACTGGTTGCCCAAGTAACTATATGTAGTAACTATATATATAGTAACGTTATAGTTATTAGAAACCACTGATTAGACTTTTCTGTTTATTTTTATTTTTTGTATATAAAGTAGGTGTAAGGTATTATTGGTATAATGATGTATTTCTAGGCCGTTAGGCTGAAATAAAAATAAATAATAATAATAATAATAATATATATATATATATATATATATAATTCTTTTTGGAACATTTAATCCAATAAATAAGTTTTTTCAAGATGTTAAACTAACAAAATACTTAAATAATTAAAATTATTTCCTTTTACCTATATTAATCATTAATTTGGTTACTGAAGAACTTTGAAATAAATCATTAGAGTAATTATGTACCTTATGTAAAAAATGAAGAAACTTGAAAATTTTAATTTTTTTTTTTAAGTTTAAAGAAATTGTGAAACAAAAATTGTTCTGCATCTGACCTATGAATTCCTATACTCATTCATCAATTTTTTATATCCTTTAATTTTCTAATGTTTTTTTACATAATGAACATAATCCATTACTTTAACAGTTTTGAATCATTATGTTAACATTATTTTGAAATTATACTGTTTTGACTATGCAATCTCTTGCATTCATATATTTTAAACAAATAATTATCATATACATTTGAATATTGTTTGTTAAATGGTACAATATTGAACAAATTTTGATTTGCATAACATATTTGAATATTGCAATGTTGTTGAATTAAATTATAATGTATTATAGTTTTCAAATATTTTGTGTGTAATGTAAAAATAATATAATAATAATAATGGGTAGTACTGTCCTAGGGCAGTATAATAATAGTATAATAATAATATATAAATAGTTAACTTATTACTCATAAAAATCTTAAGTTTGGAATATTGTATTACATCAAATTTGTTCAATATTTGAAATTCATATAAATTTTCTTAAATTGTATTAAAGTTAATTGTTGTCAAACTATATTCTATATATCATAGACAACTTATTACAATGTTAATATATCATAATATAAATTAAATTGGATTCCAATTGGGCAAAATAAATTATTTACAATAACTTAGTACTAGAAATTTATCAGAAAATTATAAAATCCGACTTTTTACTAGAAAATATCAATTTCACTCACTCACTTTTAAAAAAAATCACTTTAAAAAAATTGGAAATGGTAAATGTATCAGATTGTTAAAAATAGAAATTTGCGATAGCAATATTCTGTTTCCTAAAATTAAATATCATTAAACAAAACTTAAATAGTATATTGAATTATTTATTAAAATTTCCCGGAATAGAAAATACTTGGTCCTTGGCTTTGATTTTAATTTACATCATATGATACACAGTTATATTTTTTTTAAGTATTCTATCTGAATTTTATAATATACTTTTTTTAGAAAATAGTATAGTTAATATAAAATTATTAAGAAAAAATATTTTTTATTTATTCGAACCATTTGCTGAATACCACTTTTTATTATCATAAAACTATTAAATTTATTATTATTAAAATTTAACAGTAAATAATCAGACAAAAACAAATTTTATATACACTTTTTTAGTTTTAATTTTTAATAGTGATGTAGTTAAATAAATGATTTTTAGGATGTCGATTATATTTTGTATTTTATAGTACGGTTCTGTATTTTAATACTTTACAAACGTAAATAAAAATTTTATATTTGTTATCAAAGAGCAGTTAAAAAAATATTTTAGTTGCGGGCATCCACGGAATGTTGAATATGTAAACATTTATGTATTCGTAAACATGCTAATTATATTAGTATGTACTTGTACCAGTAAGTGAGATCATGAATATGTTGAAAAGAATTTCTATTAAATAGAAATTATTATTTGCTAATATTTTAAATCAGATTTCTTCTAATTGTCTAACTTAATTCGTTGTTAGTAAATCTGAATTAAATTAGGCTGCTTGGGTAATACTAATTCAGATATCAGATTGGCCAGGAAGATCAGATTTATTGTTTTACCCCTACTTTATAACTTTATTTTTATTTTAAATCACATATATTCTAGTTGTATTACTGTTTTAAAAATTAATCTAACTTAAATTAGGCTTCTTGAGTAATACTAATTTCGATATCAGTTTGTTTACGAAGATAAGATTTATTGTTTTAACCTTATTTGATTTATATTTATTTAAATAAACTCAATACAATAATACTATAATCTTTGATATACTTTTAGTCACAATTTTGGTATTGAGATTGTCATAATTTGTTCTAAAAAAATTATAAATATTTTATAATCTACAAATTTGTATGGCAAATATTTATTTCCAAGCTATTGTTTTTTTGTATAAACCATAGAGGAATGCGTGACATAATATTTTTTCACAGACGTTTTTTTTTCACAAGTTATATAAATTGCTATAAATTAGTGTAATTAGCATAATAACGTAATTATTTGCTGCATGCTATTGAGATGACTCTTCATTTTATTTCGGTTATTTATAAATATTCAGAAATGTTTCTCATCTTTGTCTTGACATTATAATTTTTTAAATTGTTTGAAGGTATTCAGTAAAAATGAATTGATATTAATTTTTTTCAAATTTTTTTGAAGGTCAGTAAAAACGATGTAACTTGTATATATATATATATATACTAACGATTTACTAACACTCACTGAACCCTTATTATAACGGTTTAGAAAATTAATAGTCCATGTTTCCCCTAAAATGCAAACTACCCCAATTTTATTTAACATCTGCATATAAGTCGAAACGTTTAGAATATATAATTATATACATATGGGAACAAAATTATATTATTTGGTCATTATTGGTATAAAAGTTCAATGACATATTGAAGAAAAATTTTATGTATTTACAATACATATTTAGCAAATATAAATATAGGATTGATATACACATTTATTGTAAATTCATTGTTTTATTTGTTGGTAAATGATCTATGTTGCTTATAAACAAGACTCTAAAATAGTTTTTATTAAGATTTAGATAATACACTTTTTTATAACGGTTTTTAAAAAACTATCTTGTAAAGAACTGACCTTATATTATTGGAAAATTGAAGTTATGAATTATCAAAAATATCAAGAGTTATAAGTTAATAAATAAGTAAAACTTTACAAAACTAAATCTAAATCTAGGTAAAATCTAACTTAATAACAATTCAATTAATTCCATGAGATTATTCGTTTTCAGTCGAAAAATGTGGCTTGTATTATATAATTTTATAGCGTTAAATTCGTTGATGATTTCTTCCTAGTAATTTAAAATTTTTAAGAAATTTTTTATTAATTTTGAATTTTTTGATTTTACTGTCATAGTACTGATTATTTAGTAAATCTACAGTTTATTAATTTTGGATGCTCAACAAGAAATAAATGCAATAATAATATTTTTGTACATCGAGTGCTTCAACGAATTTAATATGTTTTAGAATCGGAATCGTAGATATCAGCAACATTAGTAGCTACATTATTAAAATCTAAAATATAGGTTATTTAGATACATGTAATAATAATTAGAACCTATCTGTACTTTTATTAGAGTTTTGCCTCAACAATTTAGAACGTCTGGTATCATATTATGACTTCCCTGAAGAGTGTTCCAAAGCACCGGCTAACATTTATTTAAAAAAAAAGATAAAGGAACATGTGGTGATTTGTTTTGATGATTTTACGTAATGTAATTTAAGCTATCTCAGCTTATCAAGAACTCATAATAATGAACTGTAATAGATCCAATTCTACCATAAAATTTTTAGTAATATGACAAAAAAAAATTCTATAAGCAAAAGTTTATAATTAGGTATATGATAAATTAATAAAGTTTATAACATATTACCTTATGTGTTAAAAATATATATGATTGTTTACATTTTCATACAAACTTTTGTTTCATCCAATTTTTTTTTTCATTTTTTTTATTTTATTATAGAAAGCAATTAACATATTACTTATTAGCAATTAATATATTACCTTATGTATTCAAAGTATATATAATTGTGTACATTTTTATACAATTTTTTATCTCATTTTTTTATTTTATTAGAAAAAGCAATTAACATATTATTTATTAGCAATTAATATATTACCCTATGTATTCAAAGTATATATAATTCTGTACATTTTTATAAAAAAATTTGTTTCATTTCAATATTTTTTTTTAAACTTTTTTTTATTTTATTAGATAAAGCAATCAAGATACAATTAAATCTTATGAGCTGTTGTAGATACATAAACGAGAGCAAACAAAAAAAAGTTAGAACAAACAAAAAAAAGTTTTATTATATCCAACGCAATTATACAATTTTCTATATAATCACAAAATTTAAATTTAATATATCAAAATTGAAAAAGCTTACTTACTACTGGGTAACCTTTTAGACCTAATGTTTAATATTTCATATATCATCGAAATTACTGAATGTCTCCCTTTTTGTAAAGACAGATTGTAATTCAAAAAAGAGAATAAAAAAAACAATTAAGCAATTATAGATACTGGTGGTGTATAACTTAAATTAATACATATATAAAATACCTATTATATTAAACGAAATATAATTTAAAAGACAAATGTTTACTCATAACCTTATTCTAAGTTTCGCCTTTTATATGAAAGGAAAAATACTTTTATATGAAGTCTAGTGTTAATCTTATTAAATAATCCGCCTTTTACCTATTTCTCTGGTTTAATTCTAATAATATCCAAGAATGAATAACCGGTTCCCCAACATGTTCTGCTATCTCTTATATACGAGTGACGTAATGAATTCACATATGGATTCTCATTTCCTGTTTATAACACTACAATTCTTGGTTTGTTAGAGGTTCACGGTCAATTCGGCTGATCGAGTCTAGAAAAAATCAATTCATTTTTTTTATAAAACACTTTCTATCTACCTATGTACACGAAATTGTTAAAATTAAAAATAATTTCTTTCTTATTCGAACTCATCTGTGGCTTTTTAGTAATAGCTGTGATCTGTTGTAAAAAGTTTTGCAACCATACGGTTTCGGGATCAATTTGCGTCTCGGACAGCTTGATATCAAGCAGTAGTGAAATCGGTTTGCACTTAACAATAAAGATCTGAATTTAATTCTAAGTGCCACCTTTCGGTACAATTTCTAATACTATTCTCGTCACAAAGAAATTTATGGGCAACCATCAGGTTGCTTTCTTAAAACACTGGATTAAAAAATTAGATCACAAAAGCTTGTAGAACACTTGCTGTTCAAAACGACTAAAAAAATCAAATATTTTCGAGACCATCAATTTTTCACAGTTTAATGATTTATTTCTATGAATAATATTTGTTTATTTTGAACAATATTTTTTTAAATTGTTTTTTATCAAACATAATATTATTTTTTGTTATACCATTTGTTGTGCATCTTCAACTTTTCTCCTTTAATATATCTTTTCATTTAATTTGGATATTATGGTATAATTTTTATCAAAATTATCCTATATTCTTTATTAATTTTTTTTATTTCTTATATTCATTTTTTATCTTTTTTTGATAGTGATTTGAATTAAAAATCTACGTATTCTGTGAGCTGTGTTGCATTAATATTTATTTATATAAATTTATTTTATATCAATATTTTAATTATATTATATATTTTATTGGTAATAATTTATAATATTGGTAATTTTATTTTATATATATTTTCTTGCTAGCTTTTAAAAAACAAATATTTTATAATATTTAATGAATTTTGATTAAATATCTAAATTTTTTTTACTAAAACATAAATAATAAACCTATGTAATATATAGACATTCAGACCTATATAATTATTCATCCATAAAAACTAAATTATTTAATTTTTTACACCTCTTGAATTTATTTCAAACAAACTGTAAATTCATTTTATTATCAGAATTTTATTGTTGTTTTATTGTATTTATCAATTCTAATTTATAAATATCCAATTAAAACTGTATCATTTGAGTTTCATATGTAATTCGTTGTGGTATACGAGATATTTGGACCAAATATAATAGAATTAATTCCAGCACTATATATATACATATATATATATATATATATATATATATATATATATATAATTCCATAGCATTTAATGAGTCAATATTTAATCATATGTTCCAACGCCTGGGTTTTGCGAAATATTCTGTTATTACCATTAATAACATCATCATTATCTAGATATATATTTATACAATTATAATACAAAATTTAAGAACTACTTTAATATAATTGTTAAATTAAATTGTTATCAATATTTAGGATAAATCATTGAAGAATTTGTTTCTGAAAATATTATATAAGACAGTTATTATTATTATTTATTCAAAATAGCTGTAACATATCGCCTCGAACAAAAAAAAATTATAATAAATATTAATATTCTAATTGAACAAAACTAAATTATAATAAATAATAATTTTTTCATAAATTTTAGTTACTAGATACTAGCCTAGTATAAATAAGATACTCTAGTGGACAACAACTAGACTAGACTACAAACCAAAGATACTAGCTAAAAATTATGTAAATAAAACGAAATTTTATAAAAATATATTTATATTACCTAAAGTCTACATTTATGATTTTGAATAAATTTTCAATTTTATCTTTATTTAATTATTTTTTTATTTTTTTAGGATTTATTAAGAGCGGAGAGAGATGGCGAACTACTGGCTGTGTGTTCTTATACAAAGGGTCGGCCTGCCCATCTGTTTGGGCATATGTAAGTCATTTTTTTTAATTTATATATATATATATATATATATATATATATATATATATTATATTCATGTATTTCGTAACTTGGTAAGAGATACTTCAAATAAAACTTTTCATTGTTCATAAAAACCAATATTGTTCCACGATTCATTTCTACTGGAAAAATTGTCTGTTTTGTTATTATTGTAATTTTCATAAAATTGCATTTGTTATAAATCTCCTAATCTAAACCAACAACAATAATCTGCGTATAATTACAAATGTCTAGAAACATAATACAGAGGTCAAATGTTAAAGATATCATTTTAGATATAATTACACTAAGTCTACTACTAATTAGGTTGAATGACCTAATTTTTTGTAATAAAATTCTAATAATTATTTGAAATCATCAATATGAATTTGCATCAATGAAATCAACTTATAGAAAACATAGTTAATAGATAAATCATCGGTTCAATACAGTTATAGAAAAGTTAATTAATTAATTAGTTTGAATACCTTATTTGTGTAATAAACTCCTAGTAATTGTTTGGCATAATTAATTTTAATTTCAATCAATGGAATTAACTATTAATGAACTTATTCATTAACATAACATTAACATTAAAATAATATTATTTAAAAAATAAAGATGCATTAAAATTTCTAAAAAGATATAAAAAACTTAAATATTTAATTATCAACTAACTTACATAGAATATTTTTTTTTACAAAATATTTCTTTTACAAAATATTTCTTTTACAAAATATTTCTTTTTAAATTATTTATTTAGGAAGGAGAAAAATTTATCTATTGGTTATATAAGTATAAGGATATATATGTATAAGTATATTAAATTTTTAAACTTATTTTTTATTAAACATTGTTTATTTTACAATTACGTATTAAAATTTAGATAAAATGCGCATGTTCTTCATATTTACATAATTATCTCGACCTGCAATAATCAAATTAATCGCCCGAACAAACATGAAAAACACATAATTTAATCTAAATTTAAAAAAAGACTTTCGAAAAAAAAATTATCATTTTTATCTCCTTTAAATTAATAAACAGAAGCTGAATTAATTGCTCTATATGTGCACGGTTCTGGTAATAGAAAGTTTACTCACATAATATATATTTCTGTGTATGTTTATGAATATAATTTCTAATCATAAACACGCATATGATAAAAAAACAACGATTTTCCTTTCGTGATATTTAGATTTACTGGAAAATGTAATTAATGAAAAGCTCATGAGTTTGTATAAAGATGGTTCGTGACAAATGCCATAAAAACATTTCATCAGAATTCTGTGACAAAACAAAGTTTCATCAATATTTGTAAACTAAAAGAATTAATTTTTATTGGGGGATTATGAAAATTGATTTTGTTTTTTATTTTATCATCAAAATTTTATGTAAAAAATATCACCATAATTTATCGTAATTAGAAAGTAATGCAATTATAATCTTTTTACAAGATACTCGAGAATACATTTTTTTGTATCATTATTTATAAATTTCACTTAAAAAATGATATGAATGATATCTTACGAATGATTTTAAAATTTTTAAAATCACTTTTGCATTTTTTGTGGAAATTTAAATAAAAAATTTGGCACTGTAAAGAAATGGCTTGATGAATCGTTTTGCAAAAATAATCAACGCTAGAACTTATCGAGATTCATAATTGAATTTTTTTTTTTTAAATCGGTGCAGCCGTTTCTGGAGAAAAATCGAGGTCAAAAATTTGCTTACATACATTATTCAAATTTGAGGTCAAAATATTAAAAATCACTCAAGAATAAATTAGCTTATTTATGAATTTCTCCTTCGGAAGTTAATAAATTAATTTCTTTCACATAATTCCAGATATTATAAATTTGTTTGTTTTTGGAATATTGTTAGTGAAATACAAATTTTATGCGAACATTTTTTTTTAACTTAATTTACTTTTTATTATACTATTTCTTATTGTTTATACCTTTACCATTGTGAAGGTTCAATTAGTCCTATTTAACCCACTCACATATAAAGTTTTATAAAGGTTATATAAAAAATGTTGAATCTACTTTAAAAATAGCAATTCATCTTATAGAACAAATAATGTACATCTAAAAATTATATTCAGATATCATTAACTAAATACAAGAGCTCAAATTAAAAAAAAAACTAGTGCATGGCATCGTGCCTTAAGACAAATTGCAGTTACTTCCCGTACCGAGAACTAAATTAATAAAAAAAAATTGCTAAATTTTTGGAGAACTCCGCACACACACACACACATACATTCATTTTTTCTAAGGTATGCCAAAATGTTCAGAACATTTGAAACATAAAGGTATATAAAATTTTTTATTTTCGATTTTTTTGCTATTACTATAACTTATTCTACGAAAAGTTAAAAACAACAAATAACAATTTTGGTTGTAATTTTTGGTGAAAGCGAAAAATTAATTTTTGAGATAGTTAGAAGGTTCTTCACCCGTTTCGGGAAACACTGGCACTTTTCTTAGAAAGTAATACACACTTACAGCTACTTTAAAATTTCCACTAATCCAATTAGTCAAAATATCAAGATTTTTCGTCCAATTTCCAATTTCATTTATCTTTAGATGTGTTAAGGTATTCTCGTGTGTATGTGCAACAGTTATTTAGCTATTAACCTGTTCTAAAATCTGTGTCATTGCGGTTATACCCTACATAATATATAGGGTACCTACTATATTTTAACCATAAAGGTTGCGTGTGTGCCGTTCACGGGCATGATGATGCCCTTAATGTTCTGACAAATGCGCCAACGACGACGTCTTCCCTTAATTAGAACGCTGCAGTAGGGAAAATATTGCGAAATTGAGATACCTTATAATAAAAAATCCATACGTACAGTGTAAAGTATTTATTTTGGTGCATTAAACGACTTGTCTCTAAACGACAGTCACAATTGGTCAAGAGTTTCTGACAAAATTTTATTAATGCCCATAGATTTTGATGGTAGCTTTGTTTGATTATTTTATGGTATTTGTCAAAAGTCATGTTTATCTTAATACCTATATAGTTAAAAAAATTTTTAGTTATAATTTTCCTAATTAATGTAGTTACCCCAAAAAAAAATTCATGTGTCCATCGTCCCCGTTTCTGCGAATTCTAGTCAATTTCCCTGTCGCCAAAATGTCGCTCTTTTTCGACTTTAAGCAGAGAATTACCACGTGAGCCCTTCTGTCATTAGTATTATAGCATATATAGTGCGATAAGGCTACTCTGACTGACTGACTTGCTAGTTATCTGTGCCATCTGAGTGCTGAAAAAATAAGGTCATTGTAATAGTAACTGTTTTAGTCGGAGCGCCGGTCGGGAAAATAAATTTTCACAAGGGAAGATTTTTCTTGATATCTTTTATTTTCAATCAGATTTTAATAAAAAGTTATAAAATTTTGTTATTTTGCGATCTACGGAAACTAAATCTATATGGTTAAATAATCAACATATCAGCACATTCGCCTTCTTCCAATTTTAGTCTCAAACGAGTAAGAAACTTTAGCTTTATATGCATTGCAATTTAAAAAAAATGGGATATTTCCTTGTATTTATTATCTCTGCATATACATTTTATACCTTCTAGTTTTTATCTCACATTCAAAAAATATATATATTACCAGCCTGGGTATTACTAACACGCCCTGTACCATCAGGGGTGGTTTTCGAAGTCGTAGAGCATCCGGCGATCGTCGTAGTCATTGCCGTAACCTACCTTTGCGCTCAAACAAACAACCCGACGTCGACGACGCCTATAAAACGATGCCCCATATATGGGGTAGTACATTTCATTTTAGGGCAATCCACTAAAATAAAATATTTGACACACATCTTAGTTAAAATTGAATATGGCACACATGTAACTTATATTTGAAAAGGGAGAATGGTAAAAAAAATAAAAACAGTTTGAACGATTGGGAATAGGAAAATAAATATTGAAAAGGAAAGCAATTGAAAAATTTTATTGGTGTTATTTGTATTTTTATAAATTCATCTATTTGACTATTACATGATCTATTATGGTATCTATTTTTTATCTATATGACAGATAAAAAACGGGAGAATGACATTTTGAAAAAAGCACTATCAGTTATTAGGGATAGAAAAATAATATTGGAAAAAGATGAATTTTACGCATTTGTGTCAATATTGATGTCATTTATATTTTTATAAATTTATCTATATAACGGAAAATAATATTGGCAAAAAGATGGATTTCAACAAGCCTTGTGAAGAATTATGTAAAAATATAATAATGAATTTGTAAAATTGTATTGTTGTAATTTGTATATTCATAAATGTATCTATTTGAAAGACGTATAATTCATAAATTTATAAATTCATCTGTATCACAAATATATAAAATTTGAGAATGATATAGTGAAAAAAATTAATAGTATTAATAAATAGGCTAGAAGAATTATATTATGGGAGGACCATATTAAAAGGACTTTTGTAGAGAAACGATTAATACGAGTTTGTAATATTTTGTATGCGATATTTTTATTTTTATAACTTGTAATATTTAATTTTATTTTATAAATCAAGCATGAAGAAAAGGTCATTTCTAGGAATTTATTTTTACTCGTTATTTTTGCTATGGAACTAACAAATCTTGCTTGTATTATCCTGAGTAGATGCACTTGCCAATTTCAAATTTATTCAATAAATAGTCTAAAATCCAGAAAACTTGAGACATTTCTATTATTATTTTTAACTGTGGTCTTATTAATTTCATTATAAATTATGAATTATAAATTTTATTTGGTCTTACAGTTCCAAAATTTAAATGTGCAGTTTTAATAAACTTTCATAGATTTAACTTAAAAACTTCATTGAGATTTTCAAATTTTATTGAATAAAATTTTACTTTATTTTTTCTATGATGTCATTAAATTTGAAATGAATTTCTATTAACTCACATTGCAAATAAATTCGATATTACGTTCATGCGTAATTGAAATATAAAAATTCATGCTCTATTTTCAGAACATAAATTTTATCGCATTTTATATCTGTAGTATGATTTTTGTAATAAAATTTATAATCAAAATTTGTTTTGATAACTGTATATATATATATATATATATATATATATATATATATATTGTTGCGCTTTGAATTGCTTCTAAATAAAAAAAAAGTTCAAACAAAATGATTTATTGTCGACGATTCGGAACTTTGTATGTTCATCCTCAGGATATTATTTGTTGTTTATATTTATTTTGGATTTTTTATTCAAATTTGTATTACTATACCTATATTTAATATTTTATATATTGAATAAATTTAATACCTTTGCAATAAAATAATATATTGTATGCAATTTAGCAATTTATTCATCCAAGCTTTCTACAACCTAGAAAAGCATTTATTTTTATTAAATATTCTATTAGGTATAATTTAAACAAAAACTTTTCGCTAATTATTTGTGAAAATTTAGTACTGTAAAAGTTCTAACTATATTAGATATAGTTGTGAAAAAATATTTAAACTTTTGTCTTCTCAATTTGCTACGATTATTTACACAAATACCATATACCTGTCATCACTATTATTAATTGTTATTTCTCAAATGTGACATTTGTATCTATGGAATGTTCTGTATTGAGAAATACTCAGAATATTTACAAATAGAAATTACACATACTTGAATCATTATCGATAAGTTAAAATAGTCTCGTTTTATGTTCACTTGTTATTTTCAACAAACGAGGAAAATAATTCTAGTATAATCTAGAAAAGCACTTATATATTTTACAAAAATTAAGAATACTCTATAAATTAATTTCTTGGCTCGGAATTTAAAATTTCGAAACTACCTGCAGCAAAATTTGTTATTTCTTTCAAAAACAATGTCCACTAATGTAATTGGCCCGTGTCACATTTTTCCTACGAATTTCATTTTATTTTTATTCATTTAGTATCGTAAAATGTTGGAAACGAGGCTGAACTCGTAAATGTATGATGTATGGTGTACCTATATATTTTAAGTGTTATTGAATAGAAAAAAAAACAAATAAAAAAATAGCTAGGAAAATACGAGTTGCAAATTGGAAGCTTTTTATATAAGATATCTTAAGTAAGTAGATTTCTTTATAGTAATATTAAATTAAAACACCCAAACAATTTTCGTACGATTTATCAGAAATGTCTATTTGGCACGTTTTATTAAAGCAATTATCAATTCTTCATTTTTTTAAACAATTTATTAGTCTATGAAATGAGTATTTAAAATTTGCAATAAATTCTTTAGATTTTTGCGAACCAAGACCAAAAGGCAATACACTATTTATTAATAAATTCGAAATGCTTGTGACCTTTAAATTTCTCCAAAAAGTGGTATAATTCCAAGTAACAGCCAAACCATTTGCTGAAAAACTTGAATGTGAGGATATTTAAATGTCAGACACATGTCGTGGACGTAGTTTGATATGAAAGTTTAGAATATTCTTAGAGGATAATCTAAAAAATTAAATATAAATATAACATAAATCTAATAAATTATGTATGATCGATTGGCATAAATAAAATGAATATAGAGAATATATAATTAATATTATCGACATACTAAAAATTTAATATACTTACTAGGCGACATTGAATATTTGGGAAAATTTAATTTATTATTAATTAAATGATTTTTATAGAGTTTTGTAAAACTATTGATTTAAGTCTTCAAATTTAAAATTATCTTTACATACCAAAATAATATAAAAAATTCAATAAAGTTTCTTCTCTTTAGTGAAATAAAAAAAATTCTTTACCGAAATAATAAAAAAAATCAATGTTTCTTCTCTTCAGTATGTTTCACCATATCTTGATCTAGTTTTAATTCAAGAAAAATCTAATCAAATATTAAAATATTAATAATTATATTGCAAAGTTTTAGCTTTTATATACACAAGATAAAGGTCTTTTTGGAGGTAATGATTTAAATTCTTTTTATATAGTACAACAGAAAATTTTCAATATTTTTTTCTTATAAATCTACTTACATTTTTCGTATTTTTTTTATATTCTCCACCGCGTGCTTAAAAAGTTTAAACTAGTTTTAATTAGAATAAAAGACAATTAAACGTCTCGTAAAATTAAATTTGCTAAATTTAATTAACAATATAAAATAAATTATTTTTAGATTAGGTTTTGGCAAGTACTTGAACCTTACACGTTTATTTGTATAAAAATACCTGGGCTATAAAATTTATATAGTAGGCAAATGTATTTAAGATCTTTAAAATAGTTAAATAAAGAAGTGTTTTTATAGAGCATCTTGTTCTAACTTAAGATTAGTAATTTCATTTTGAAAAATTTAAAAATATCCACATTTGCTAGATATTCATTTCGAATGAAACGACTTTGAATTCGATATTTCATTCTTTAGCAATAAATAGAAAATTTGGGACATTTTTTTGGTTTTTGTCAAATAACTCAAAAATTTCATATGGAACTATTTATTTTCAGTTAGATTGGGTAAAACTAGATAGAATTTACTACATTTCCCATTTTTTTTTATAAATTATTTATTACCTTAATGAAAATGTTCAAATAAACAGCTATTAAAATCGATAAATTATTTGGGTATTTTTAGTAATTAAACTCATTATTTAAAAATTTATTTTTATAGTCTAAGAGCCTTTGGTGCTGTTCATAACGTGGCTAACACAATTTAGTCCTGAGTTTGATTTTTACCTCTGGTAGCTTGATATCAAGCAGTTTGATATGGAATCTTTACTCGATATTTTAGATTTCTTATGTAATTTTAAGTAAAAATCGTGGGTATAATATATATAGTCATTTTTAGGAAGTTGACCAATGGGTTGCAAGCTCGAAAAAAATACTAGTCTGCTCATAATTAGAGTGGTTGACCACTGGGTTGCTCTTTTGAGAAAAAATACTAGTATAGCAAACACAATTCATATACCACGTACTTCCGATCTCTGTCACAAAAATATTTTACAAAAAAATTTGAAATTTTTTTTTCTATTCATTACGATTTCGTTTAGATTTTTCAATACGTGTTTTGCATTGATAACACAATGAATGCAGAAGGTGTGCCAAGGTTGTTCTCGTTGCTTTCAGTATGCAAATATAAAATGGACAGATAGCCAATTGATGTAGTACGTTATAATGAACTCATGCCAAATTATAATTCTGCTAAAAAAAGAATTTTATTCTAGATGATACATCTCCTGTATCAAAATGTTTCTGAAAGTACACGGTTACTAATTGGGATTTCCTGGTAGATGAATATAATCAATAGCTTTACTCATTTCTGTTAAAAGACGTATCTTATGAATGTATGTATGTAGATTTGTGATCAAAGTATTTGCAACTAATTCTCACAAGGCCAAACTTATCTTTGTTTACTGTCGTGAATATCGACGCACTATCAATATCAGTAGTAATTCATAACAAAATACATTGATAATATTTGTTGAACAAAATGCAAACAAAACTGCAACTTTATGAATACAATCAGCAAATATTTTCAATAACAAAGGTGTAGTTTTATAAAAATTTATTATTAGGGCTGTAATTGCAAAATAAAAATTAAATGTTTGTTTAAATTTTAAATTTGGCTACTGAACGCTTTATCAATTTCAGTAATTCGTAACAAAATATATTGATAATATTAGGTTGTCAAATAACTCCCTTCCGCTTTTTTGCTCTTGGTTTATAATACAAAAAGGCGGAAGGGAGATATTTGACAACCTAATAGTTCTTGAAGAAACTGCAATAATATTTCTATTACTATTGTGTATCGATCTAACAAGCTTGCCAAGTGCAGTACAACAATAAATTTTACAGTTTCATAAAATTTTTCAACTGTACAATAAATTAGAAGTGTGATTACAGTTCTAGATTTTGTTTTGGCAAAAGTCCAATAATGCAGCAAAAGTCGGCGAGAGAAATTGATCGATACTTTAAGTTAGCGCAGTGGAAAATTCAATAGGAATAGGAAACTTATATGCATTTTTAAGAAAACTGAATTAGAAAGGAATTATATACAGTAAACCCTTCTACAACGCAAAGAGTTTGTGCCGTGTAATATGGAAACTGCGATCTAAGATCCTCAAAATTAGAGCAAACCGCATCATTTTTACCGCGTTATATGAAGACTAATAAATATAGAAAACATGATTAAAAAATATAAATTATTTTTATTTGAATCTCGAAAATTACTTTTAAGTTTCAATTCATCACGTCCTGCAGAGCTAAAAAACTGCCTGTATGTCCCAAATAAATTTCTAAAAATAATTTCTAAAGAAATCTCACCAAACGCATTCCGAATGTCGCCTTCGTTCATGTAAGCTACCTTTCAACGAATTGTGAAATACTATGTTTGTTCTGATTAATGATAACAAGTTCATTTGGTCTTAAATTTATTGAGTATTTGTGTAAAATACACAACACGATGGAAGAAGAGAAAATAACTTGATTGCCATTTTATTGGGATCGATTGCTCAAATAACAATGAATAATAAAAGAAGTCTCAATGGCGAAAATGTTATTTCGGAACTGTAATGATCATTCAAATATCTCAAATGGAAGAAGATATTGGCACTCAAATAAATGGAAATGGAGTGAATGAGAATTGATGGCGAATAATAAATTATTAGTCTGGGTAATAGACAGTGCAAATTGTTCATTGTGAATCAAATTAATCTAAGAATCATGAATGCCTTAGAAGAACAAAAATAATTTATCAAAATTATTATAAAAAATTAAACTAGAAAATTTTGAAGTATTAATCAATTATTACTGTGTTAAGTAATATTAAATAATAAATCCATCAACCGTCTCAGCTTTCGAGCAAAAGCATTAGTGTTATTAAATCCATATATTATTTTATAGTCTCGTTTTGCATTACGAATGGCTGTAAATATTTTTAATTGCCGGTTGCAGTTGTGGTTTACGAGAAATATCACCTGTGGGAAATCAAACAATAATAAATTCAATGAACTGTCGCACTTCATTTTATTATTAGAACCATTTTATGAATATTCAACAGTTCCGCAAATAGACATTTAAGTAGAAATTACTGCTACTGAAATAGCACCTAATTTAATTAATAAAAAATAATAAAAAAAATAATTGTATAGAATGTTCAATTTTAATTACATACTGTAATATGTTATTGTTTATTTAAATGCAAAATATTCTAATTTAATTTCTCATTCAATTATTTGTAGATTTTTTTACAAATGCATGTTTTGTCTATTACTGATTTGTTGCTCAATTTCATTAAGTTATTTACAAAAGCTAATTCATTCAAAGCTTTTGATCTAGTTGTATATGCAATAATTAACACAAAGTATGCACATATGTTTTAGTTATAAATTTATGTTGTTTTTCTTAATATATTACAATAGTTTGTGGTTCACATTAATGTCTTTGAGGAACGTGACAAAATCACAATTTAGTTTGGCTTCGCGCCAATCGAAATTTGAAAATATTTCTGGTACGTAATTTTATAGTAATTGTTTACAGTTTTGTATTATTATATCAGATCGGAAATTGTTTTATGTCTTTGGAAAATTTAGATCAAATCTCTATAAACAGATTTCTATATTTTTATAAATCAGAATTCAAATTTTAATAATAATTTGAATTTTCTTTGTACCAGATTATAATTTTTGATTACTGTTTTTTTTCAGTGATTGAAAAATAAAAAAATTGAAAATAATAACTTGATGTGTTTCATTTTTTATATAATTAGTCCATATACTTGAGAAATATCTTTTTTATATAGAGAATACACCGCTGAATTTTACGTGGAAATTAATAAAAAAAGAGAATGTAGAAAAAATTACATTTTAAATTCAGTTATATAAGAACAAGTTATAGTTCTCTTGAAGATCTCATTAATAATTAGGGCTCCCTTCATATTATATTCTTAATATTAGCTATAACACTAAACTAGTACAAAACAGTTTCCTTTGCTTTTAGATTTTTTTGTTAAAATTGTTATTGTAAAAAAAAATTAATGTATGTACGGGACTTCAAACAGGCGTTTTTTAAAAGGTTGTTAAACTATTAAAATATTTTTTGTACGGATTGAAGCTAATGTTCCACGGGCCAACTCAGTATACAGAAGTGTGCAGATGCGTCATATTTTGCAGAAAATATAAAATAGTACTATCGACTAATTTTTGAATTTTATATATCTAAAAGTTAAGTTAAATATCCAAAGTTAAGTTATATCTTAAGTGAAGTTATTGTAATCGTCAAAAAATCGAAATTGAAAATTTTTGCATTTCTTCACGTTTTGAAGGTTTCTGAACATTTTGGCATACCTCAGAAAAAATGGTGTGTGCGTGTGTATGTGTGGATACAATTTTTTGTTGACGTTTTTAGGAGTATCTCTTAACCGATTTGAATGGTTCAAAAACATTCGATTCCTATTGATAGGGAGATGTGCTGATTAGTTTTCGGCAAAGGCAGGTCCAGCTGTTACGGAGATACGGTGCAAAGAGTGCAGAAAATAAAAATCGACTTTTTGAGAGAATGGAGTATCTGATTGGAATGTTAAAAAAAATATTCAATTTGTAATCACGGGGAGAAGTGCTGATTGGTTTTTGGCACAGGCAGGTCCAGCCGTTTCGAAGATACCGAGCTAAATGTGCAAAAAATGGCAGCTTTTGAAAGAATTAAGCATCCGATTTGAATTATTTAAAAATCTTTCTGCTTGTGTTGAAAAATCAATTGCTTTGAAAAAAAATTAAATTTTTTTTTGATATTTTTTTTTTGAATTTGATTTTAATTTTAATTCTGGCTAAAGTTCTGGCTGATGTACTTTGAATGAATAATTTTAGCTTTGCAATTCAGTTTATAGATTTTCAGTATTTCTAATAATCTATTTGAAATATCTATTTAATATATTTCTCAAATATTTTGTTTTGGTACGGGAGGTTCCAGCAATTAGCCTTAAGGCACGATGCCATACACCACTAGTTTTTTATCAATTTTATCAATTGTAACATTTTTTGCGATTTCAATAGTTATTTTAGTTGTAAAAAAATTACACCAGTATAGATGAAACTTAAAATATGGGACTAGTTGTTACATAATTTGTTTTTAT
The DNA here is from genome assembly GCF_003426905.1 of Ctenocephalides felis. Classification (NCBI taxonomy): domain Eukaryota; kingdom Metazoa; phylum Arthropoda; class Insecta; order Siphonaptera; family Pulicidae; genus Ctenocephalides; species Ctenocephalides felis. Next base: position 10,388,471 of record NW_020537758.1, on the reverse strand, counting down.
TTATGTTTTTATTTTACAATATAATTACAACTGTCTTTAGTCCACATCTAGTAAATTTAAAAATAATATAATTAGATTATATATGACAAATAATTTGACAATAGTAGAAGTAGTCAGTGTTACTTCTACTTTAAATACAAAATACATTTGCTTGGGTTACAAAGGAAAAGATAAAAAAGAGTAAATATATATATATATATATATATATATATATATATATATATATATATATTTACAGCCCAATCGTCGAATTAAAAAAAGATTCAATAACAAAATTATTTATTTCATTAAACTTTTCGACACTTGATGTGTGTCATCATTCAGTAATCTAAAAAACATATTATAAAAATACAAAGTTGATAATAAATATACATATATAAAAAGGAGAAAATTATACGTACCAAACCAGGAAAAACAGAAAAAAACTAATTATGATGTAAAATTGATTGAACACTAAATTTGTGTAAAATAATACTAACAATAACTAATATATTAACAACGAGAAATTGAAGGAGCACATATTGCCCTCCTATATTTTATGTTATTAATAGCGGTGCATTATGGACTCTCAATTTCTCGTTATATATATATACAGGGTGGCTGATATGTATTGCAACCAATTTCAGACCGCTATCATTTCTAAACCGCTCATCAGACAGATGACAGATTTATTCCAGTGATTGTTTATTTAATTGTTTACAAGCGTACAAAAGCATTTTGATCTATTGCATTCAGAAAAAAAGTTATTCGTGATGAAAGTCAAGCGTGATTGTGCGATTGCTTCATAATTGGCTGAAAAACCTTAGGTGGCTATATTTCAAGCCCTCCAATATTTAAATGCGAACAAATATTTTGTTTCTCGTACCATAACTCGTAACGGTGATACACTCAGTGTTGCACCGCGTCCAAAAAGTGGACGAAAAAAAACACTAACAACCCCAGAAATGATCCAAAAGTATAGACAAAAATCAATCGAAATTCGTGTCGCAGTGGTAAAAAAATGGCCCGTGAGCTGAACATTTCGCAAAAACGGATGCAACACATATTGAAAAATGAGCTTGAACTAAAACCATTGAAGATCCAAAAAGTGCAAGAGCTCATTGATGCACAAAAAAAGTTATACGGAAAGAAGCGAAGGGGTTGCTTCGCTTGCACGAAAGTGGCTAGTTACCAAATTTGGTTTTCTCAGATGGGAATTCCTTCCAAATCGAGCAGTTTGTGAACAAACAAAATGATAGGGTTTACTTGCCAAAAAGGTCAGCTAAAAATTTACACCTTCGATTGACCACCAGAACTCGAGCGCCGCCGACGGTAATGGTGTGAACCACCGTAACGGCCGATGGTGACATTCCACTCTTATTCATCGACCGTGGGATCAAAATAATTGCCGAAATTATCGGGAAAATGTCTTAAAGGCAGTATTGAAGTCCTGGGTAGACAAAAATTTTGATCGCAGACCATGGTCATTCCAACAGGACTCAGCACCATCAAACTCAGCACGCGCCTACCAAAAATGGCTTATAAAAGAGGTTTTTTGCTTCATTTCCATCGCACAATAGCCACCAAGATCTCTGGATCTAAATTTGCTGGACTTTTGTGTCTTGGACATTTTGAAGAGTAAGGTTCGCACTAAAAAATACCAAAGTGTCGATCATCCCAAGAAGGCGCCTCGCCGGGAATGGGCCAAAATACCCCAGAGCCACTTTCGTGCAGCGTGTTATGGTTTTTCTGCCGTTTGAAAGCCATAATTTGTGCCAAAAGTGGCCAATTGGAACAAATATGAACAAATTCTAAAATTTGATGTTATTTCTGATATTTTTGCTTTTGAACAATGAAATTTAAAATGAAAATGACAAAGTTATAGCGCTTTACTTTGTTGCAATACATATCAGCCACCCTGTATATATATATATATATATATATATATATATATATATGAATTTAAATTGCATCTCTATTACAGAGTTCTGATGGATGAGTTCGTTTTAGTCTCCTTGGAATTTTTACACATAAAAATTTAATCGTCAAAGCAAATTGGCTCTAACAACCAATCCACAAATTTCGAGTATTTCATATTTTTCTATTCCACTGTCGGTAATTAAATTAATTCGTCGACTTTTCGCGCACCACAGCCGAGCCTATATATACTACTATGCCTATGTATAATTAAATCCAACACGAAAGTCCCTTTACGGCCTATCTCTCTACTCTAGTTCTGCGGCTGACTCTAGTCTAAATGAATTCCTGCCTCAATAATTCTGAGTGGCATATAAAAAGTAATTGTCACACGAACTAGGGACATGTGAATCGTTTCTCTAGTTTTTAACCTAATCATACAAATGTACCTGAGCTAAAGCCAAAGCCAAATGAAAGCCTCCTCGTGTTGTATTTCGCGATTGCGTGCGCCTTTCTGCCGCCGAGATAATAAACAATGTGAGGAGCTAGGCGAGGAAATCATCATTTGATTATGGGGAAATATTTTAGGAAATTGGCGGTAATTGCTGTCGTAATGGATAGAGTTATTTAGAAAAGAGGCGGAAGAGCGATAGATTATATAAAAAATTTAATCAACTAAATATGATATAATTTTCTGCTTAAATTTCATTATGCAAACTACACATATCCTGTGAGCTTTATGACATACTATAAATTCAGAGACCTTAACAATAGATTTTAGGTATCATTATTCTGAAAGATAACACCATGTGTGCAAAAGATGTAAAATATCTTACACAAATATTGTTTTGAAATGCCAAACAATTTTACCCCGACTAGCTTGATATCAATCAGTATATTGTATTTAATGTTCGAATGCTTTTTTTCAGCTCTTTTTTTTGGAAGCGAAATTCGTGCAATTGGTGGCAATTTTTGTGATAATGCATAAAGTTATATAGAATAAAAACGAAAAAGTGTGATGGAATTTGATAAAACTTATATATAAAATTCAATAGGCTTTTTCTACTTAACTCTCATTATGCAAACTGCACATAAATACTATAAATGTAGATTGTTAGCCAATTCTATTTTTTCCTTAAAGATCACACCATTTCGACAAAAATATGGAATGTACCAAAAACTTTTCAGAGGCAATTTGTGTACTAAGACTCCACGTAATCACAACTTTGTCCAGCTCGATATCAAGCAGTATGACCTCAAATTTCAATTTGAGGTTTCAAAATATAATTTGATATTGAAGAAATGTTTTACAAAATTTGTGGTAATTATTGTAGTAATGGATAGAGTTATTTGGCGAAGAGTATATTTTTAATAGAGTATAATATTATATTGTTTTCTCAGATTTTTTTACTACTGCACACGACTCCTATTAGACTTTTATTGATCAAATTCATATTCGATCTTAAATAGACACAAATCAAGATATACATGAACACTACACGAGACAACACAACAATTTTCACATTGAACGCAATAGAAAAAAGAATTTGAGAGAAAATGTCATATGGAGTGCTACCAAAATATATAACGAATTGCCAGACTATATTAAGATGACCAATGATAATGATAATTTTAAAAGAAAAATAAAGAAGTACTATATGGAAATTGAAGAAAAAGAAGACTGAAGAGTTATATATAGATATTATATTAATGAAATAGATATTATAGTCAAATGAAATGTAAATATTATATGAAAACTGTTTTTCATAATCTCTCATACCAGGCACCTCTGTCTGACTGAGATATGAAAATAATGTATATATGTAAATAAATAAATAAAATAAATAAATTATTGTTAAGGCAAGGGATTGCCTAAAAAAAAAAAAAAAAAAATATCATCTGTGTTTGATAAAAGCTATCTATATATAGCAATTAATCATACCTGGACAAACCAAAACTTTGGTTTATTTTTAATTTTAATTTACACTACAATATCAAAAATCGTTATGTTTTGTCGCTAAAATGAAAAACAATGCTTCTATTTTGTGTTTTGTTCTTCCTGAACGTCGAAAATGCAAAATCGTTATTATTAATTCATTCTTTAATTTGATGAATTGGTTCTTATATCATGGTATCATTTTACCATACGTAGCAAAAAATTATACATAATTGGGTTTTATTTTTAATAGCTAGGTGGAAGCTTACTTAAAAAGTTCTTTCTTTTTATTTATATATCTATCTCCATATGAAATATCGATACATACACATGTGTACGTGTATGTGTATGTGTGTGTCTGTTTATATGAAATTTGATACTTCCAATAGCAATTAGGTTGACAAAATATATATCATCGACAAGGTTAACAGAATCGCCTGAATCACACCCATCGATTTAGAATTATTTGTATATGCGGTTTGTTTGATTTGATTTGATTTGTCTGTATCGTTTTATATTTCGACACGTTTCTGTGAAATGAATTATGAAATCATGAATCATTAATAGACAATCGCAGATGGCATATTTTTAAATACACTTAAAATATAGTATAGTAGAAGCTATCTAACGATGAATGTGATGGAAACCTTTAAAATTTATTTGAAATTTTACTTAGGAAAATTGATAGATATACATTTCCGAGTGTGTATATGCAAATATAATATGAATGTATGTTTATTAATATGAAATTAATAATTGATTTTTCTTTATTTTCAGCAATTTCCTTCAGACCATGTGGCTTATCATTCCTGTACTTGTTATTATTACTTGCATTGCCCTGGGTACCGATTGCAACTTCGGATTCTATGAAAAGTAAGTAAAAATAAAAAAAAACTGCAAAAAATATTTATTTATTATATTTTTCTTATGTTTTTATTCATTATTTTTATTATAAATTAAATCTAATTAAATTTTGATCTCAATTTTTACTGACGATTATTATTATTTTGATTTTAATTACAAAAAAAATGAAATAATTACACTAAGAAAGTACTTGGATGAGTTCAAACAGTATTGGAATATATTTTAAATAAAAAAAATGATATTGAAAAATTCAAAAATCAACATCCAACTAAAGCGTTTGCTTTGTAGATTAGTAACGATTTCAAAAACTTTGAATACAAATAATTTTTACATTTTTGAGGTAAGGTTGCTTAAGTCGTTAACTTTCTTAACTCCAAGAAAATACGTCCCTAGATTTAGTGCAATTAAATTAAAAGAAAGTAGTTGCCTTTTGTTGAATTTGTACATAGTTTAACCACTACCAAAATTTATATTTTATTTATAGAAATAAGTATTTTTTCCTTTATCAAAAATGTGCCTTCGGTACGATTAAGGAGCCTAGTCGCCTAAGTCGTACCTATAAATAAAAAACTATATAGAATTTAGTTTGTGGAACAAAATTATCAAAATAACATTAAAATTAAAATAATAATCTAAAAAAAACAAATATACTCGTATTATAAAATTATCAAATCTGTAGGTACTAAGAATACAGATAAACCTGTAAATAAGGTATCAATATTTATTAGCAAAAGTTGATGTTTCCAACTTGAACAAAAACTTTGCAATATTGTTAAACTCTCTCCATTAAACCGATACGAATAAAGAATTTTACACAGGCACGACTCAAGCTACTAAGTCTTTAAAGTTTGAAATTATTACTTATCACAGGACTTCAACAAATTCTACCATTTAAAAATGCCTAAACAATTATCGAATATATATTACATGTAAGCATTGGCAAGAAAAAAATTCACACAACTTCACAAATTGCCTCACTTTCAAATTGTTAAAATTTATTTATTCATTTATAATTAGTACAATTTAACCGTACTAGATAATGTAATTTATTAATAACAGATACATTTTATTCGGTGGTACGACTTAAGCAGTGGTACGACTTAGGCAACTTTTTCTCAATATTTTGCAAATTTTCATATTTTTTGAAAAACCCTTTTATTCTTGTATTTTTGTTTTTTTTTCAGAAATCACAGGAAAATTTTGGAAAATTCTTCTAGTCCTCGCCTTTTTAACAGCCATCGCCCACGTAGTCTTCCACATAACATTAATCTGCTTGGCACCATACGGAGCATTTTTAACAAATTGTAGTAATATAGAGTTCATTCTTAGGCAAATCGGTTTCGTTAGATTGAATGATTTGTACGCCAGAGAGGTAAGTAGAATTTAAAATTTATCATTACAAAATATTTGTCTAAATTAAATTTTTTCCAGATAGTGCGATGGGTGATGCCAGAAGTCTTGACCTTCGTGGGATGTTTTTTGATGTACCTGAGTGTGGTAAAATTGAGCAAACAAGGACCAGCTGATACTAATCCTTTGTTGCCCCTGGATGCTGAAACTGGTGCTGATAGGGGTAGTGGTGACGGTGCCGCCACTGCCGAAATTGGCATCGGCGCCAGTCTTCATAGTGATATGCACAGTGGGAAAAGTAATGAGAAAATTAAGAGATTTTTAGCACAACTAGGTAAAATGGTAACCAAGTAAATAAAACTCATTCTATCAAGGTTTACAATTTATTTTTTATAGGTAAATATATGCTCTTAGCATTCCTGTGCATAGCTGGTTCTATGCGGCCTTCCATTCCCAACAGTGTTTATTTTTTAACATTTTTGGCATCGGCTACTTGGTGGTCCTGTTGCCGAAGTTTAGGGCGCAAATTCGCTTTAAGTTGCCGCCTTTTTGTAGCACCTTTACTCATAGTTCATATCGTAGTACTTTATTTGTATCAACTGCAAATGTTTCAAGATTTGCTACCGCCTTCAGTAAAATGGACCAGGTAATAAAACTAATATATGGTTTATTTTAACGGGGTATTTTAGTGTAGAGCGATGAATTTTAGGTCATTTTTAGAAGAAAGCAATGAATATTTTTGCTATCCACTTTTTACCACTTGTTTATTAATATTATTAAAATACAAGACAAAAATTAAAAAAACAAAAAGTTGAAAATTTAAGGAACTGGCGAAGTGGGGGTCTCAAAAAATTTTCACCTCAGTCTTGATATGATTTCAGCCCTCCGAAATAAAAGAAATAACTAGTGGGGTGTATGGTATGGTGCCTTAAGACAAATTGCTGGAACTTCCCGTACCGTAATGAAATATTCGAGAAATTTTAAACGTTTTCAAATATATTATTACAAATACTGTAACTTTCATTATTTTTGCTATCTTGTTGTATCTGAGCAAATCAAATGTAAATCATAAATCAATTATTACATTAACAATCGTCATTTCATTTCGAATTCAATTTCAAAAAAAAAATTGCTTAACTTACACAAAATTGAAAAAGTGATCCCGTATAGTCACAGTCCAAACGCATTTGCAAATAATTCTGTGCGACATTTCTACTTATACTGTGCTTAGCTTGGCGGAATTTTCACATTTTTCAATAGTTTTCACAAAATTGGAAAAGTGCTCCAATACATAAACAGGGTAAAAATTTGTACCAGAGTTGCTCAAAAAAATCCTCAACATCGGGATTAAATGTCTAGATTTCTTCTTATCATATTATAGAAAATTATATTGTGACTTTGTTTTAGTCGATAAATACAAAAACTTAATTACAATACGTATATTGACAGGTGGACTATAAGACAGGGTGATTTATTAGTCGTTTTGCCTATTGGCAAGTTGCTCAAAAAATCCTCAACATCGGGACAAAATTTCTATATTTCATTAGCTATTTAAGATCGAATTTTATAAAAAAAAATATTTTGACTTTGTTTTAGTTGATAAATTCAAAAACTTAATTACAATACATATATGAATAATTGCAGTATGATACAGGGTGATTTATAAGTCGTTTAGCTTATCGGCAAGTTGCTTAAAAAAAATCCTTTATATTTATAAAATTTATCCATCAATCGCGTTAATATCTCTCTTGAAAATACTCATACTTACACCATTCGTTTGATATGAATGATCTCATGAATGGTGGCGCTTAGACTGTGCTTAGCCTGGGCATTTTTTTGAATTTTTAATCCAAAATTACAAAAATAGTTTATGGAAAATAAAAAAAGATGCCATATTTTTTTTTTCTCAAAATCAATTGTTTTGTCAATACAAGCAGAAAGTTTTTTAGATTATTCAAATCGAACGCTTAGTTCACTCAAAAACTGCCATTTTTTGCACATTTTAGCTCCGTATCTTCGAAATGGCGGGACCTGTCTTAGCCAAAAACTAATTACCTCTTTTCCCAATCATTACAAATTGAATGTTTTTTAGATCATTCAAATCGGATGCTCCGTTCTCTCAAAAACTCGATTTGTATTTTCTGCACTCTTTGCTCTTTATCTCCGTAACGGCTGGACCTGCCTTTGCCAACAACTAATCAGTACATTTTCTTATCAATAGGTATCGAATGTGTTTTAAACCATTCAAATCGGTTGATCCGTGCGCCCGAAAACGTGGACGAAAAAATGCGGACATACAAAACACACACACACACATCCATTATGCGAAAATGTTCAGAAACCTTCAAAACGTCGAGAAATGCAAAAATTTTCATTTTTAGTTAAAAAGATTATTACAATGATGTCGTAATCGCCCGAACTAGCGATGAGTGAAAAATTTTTTTTTACAATTGGCGACAAAGTGTCTTTTTTTACTGTTTCTTTGAGTTTCTCGAATTTTTTAAATATAGTAAAAATTGGAATTTGGGCATAATGCTAGTTTGGGATACAGATAGGTCTATAAACAAGACTCTCTGAAAATTTCAAGTGAATCGGTCGAGTAGAACTCGAGAAATCGTGTCAAAAGTAGTGAAATATTCTGTTCTGAGAAAAACGTATTTAAAGTTTTGCGTGAGCCAAACCAGTATGGAGACCGAGTCAGTAAAATGCCTATATCTCCGAAAATAATTCAAATTTTCAAAAACCTTTTCGTACCCATTTTCTTAGATAAATAAGCTTTGAAAATATGAAATAAAAAAAAAACATTTTTTTGAATTTCTACACTAGAATACCCCCAAACTAAGTTTATGTTATTTACTATGTGGTTTAATTTAAGTACCTTTGCCAACGTTTTGTTTTTTATTTCCCAGATATTTTGGTATCACACAACTGTTTACGTGGAACTGCCAAAATCCTCGTATAATAACAATTTTGGATGTAGAATGGGCATCGTTTGTGAACCCAGTAGCCTTGTATCTTTTATACTACACCATGATTTTAGAAACAAAAGTTTTGCTCAAACCACAGGTTAGTAACATCAAACATTCACCTTAAGTAGATTTTTTTGGATTCAATAATTCTGGTTTTCGAGTAGTTTTTTTTATCATAATCATTTATTCCCATGCTGCTCTATGGTCTCGGATTATTATTCTGTAGAGGGAAAGAAAATTATCAAAACTTGACGCTGGAAGTTTTAGCGGCTCTTTGACGCGTCAAGTTTCTGCACGTTTGTCCAGGGCCAAACTGGTGCGATCGACCTCTGATTCTGCTAAAACTACCACTGATAAATGGAGAACGGCCACTACAAAATTACGAGTAGATTATTCAATTTTTTTCAAAATCTACACTAAAATTCTATGCTTTTTGTTGTGATTACACGCCGCTTCGATAGATGTCGACACCTGTCTTTATATTAATTATATATATGTAGTAATTTTTTGCAGATCGGCCCAAAAATATTTGTATCACACTTAATTTTCTTATCATTGTTTTATGTATGTTTTTACTAATTTTGCAGTACTAACCACAAAATTTTCTTGCTTTTATTTGTTTTTGTTTTAATTTGTTTTAGGTTCAAAATAGAACAAATAAAGCACGTCGAAAGATGAACGAAACGACGCCTGTACGTATCATTTTTTGTATAACATATTTTAATTTTTTTTAGTTTTAATATATTAATATACATGGTGAATTTTTATTCAAGATTTTTTTACGTATTTTCATTAATAATTGGTTTTTGTTTACTGCACTGCATCTTCTTTTGCACCTTAGATTTTATATTCATTTTTCTCATAGGTGGTGGATTTTATATATTTCAAAAAATAATATATTTGTTATTAATTTATTTGAAGTATTTTAAATTAATAGTACCTTGTGAGTATGTAATATACTAAAATTTATTAGGCTTTTTATTTTTTTTTTCAAATATATATTTGGAGTACAAAATATATCTAACGAAAATATTATATTTTTCAAGAATTTTATATATTTTTTTATTCTTATTTTATATTTTTTCGATTAAATCATATTTTGTAAATGCTTTAAAATTTTTAAAAATATATATTATTAAAATTTTTACATACTAATATATATTACTGCTATATTATTTTTTATTCAAATCTTTTGGTATAAAAATGTTATTTGATAGGCTTTTATATAGTTGCAGATTTTAATAAAATAAATTAAAAATTATGTTTAGTGTTAAAGTACTAACTTATGGAATTATAAATAATAATTATGATTGTTTAATATGTGTAATATTTTTTTGTTCAAAGTCCCTAAAAATCGTTTAAAAAAAGCAATAATTTTAGAATTCTATGAATAATTTATTACAATAAAAGTAAAATGTTTAAGTTTATTTTTAAGTTTTAAATAATGAATATAAATGTTCTCATATTTATAATTATGAATCATTATGCCAAAAATCATTAAAAAAAAATTATTAAAAGTAGCAATAATTTTATAGTTCTAAACAAAATTTATTTATTACTACTAAAATAATAAATATTTCTAAATTTATTTCTAATTTATAATCTTTTAGCAAAGAGTCTCTAAGAAAATTCTAAAATAAATTAATTTACTATAACAATAAATAAATATAAATTTTTATAAATAGATTTCTAAATTATAAATAATATTATAAGGTTCTTATATTTTCAAAATCATAACACAAAACATCTCTAAAAAAATTACTAAACCAAGCAATAATTCTAAAATTCTAAACGAAAATAATTTATTATAATAAGTAAAAATATTTTTTTATAAGTAATTTTCTAAAGTATAAATTTTGATAAAATATTCTTGTTTGCTTAAAATCTTTACACAAAAAATCTCTAAAAAAATAATGAAAAGAAGAAACTATTCCAGAATTCTGAACAAAATTAATTTATTATAACAATTAGTAAAATAAACTTTTATAAGTAAATTTCTAAATTAATAATATAATAATAATATTGTAAGATTCTTATATTTTTAAAATCTTCACACAAAAAAAACTCTAAAAAAATAATCAAAAAAAAGCAATAATTCTGAAATTCTGAACGATATTTATTTATTTCTGCACACGTAAAAATAATGTTTTCTAGTCGATGGAAATGGTTTCTTTAAAATAATTAAAATAATACTTTTTTTAAATTTATGTAATTAAAATAAATACATACTTATATAGTTGTTACTACTTGAAGTAATTTTTGTTTTTAAATTTAATATTTATAAAATTCTCGTTATTCTGCAAATTGTAAATAATTCGTCTGCACTTTTCTTGGTATTACCAATTTAGACAATTAATTATTTAATTTTTAATTGTTATATAATTATTAATTTAATTTATTATGCTATTAATATAAAAACTACGTAATAAAAACGTAAATATATCTAAATGAATTTTTAATACTGTTTTATTTATTTAGTTAATAAGAGGTGTAAGTCCTGGTAGAAGATACATGAAACAGACTTCTACTCAAGAGGCAGTTGGAACCACAAATAGTGAGGTACCTGAAGAAAATATACAAATGCAGGACATGAATGGTAAAAATTTAATTTAATAATTACTAGATTTTGAATAAAAATTGTTAATAATTTTGTTTTTGTTTTTCCTTCAGAAACTGTGGAAGAAGATGGAACTTTGTTGGAACAAATCATTCTTGCCATTGTGTCAATATTTCAAGTTATAATAATGTCTTCCTATATCTTCACCAATATCATCATGATGGTATGTACACAAAAAATATTTTTATTAAATTTTTATTTACTTTTATATCGGAGTTTATATAACTGTTGGTATGGAATCGCAGTAAATTTTATCTAGTTTCTCCCTGTCTAACTTAAAAGGGGTGCTGATATTTGTTAGTAATTTCAAAAAAATCAAAAAAATGTCCCAAATTTTCTATTAAATGCTGAAGAAAATAAAAAGTCGAATTCAAATTCATTTTATCTTGATGATTTATTTTATTTGTCCTTATGACATAAGGAAAATGCAAAATTACAAAAACATAAAGGCACACAAAACTGGATTTTTTTATTTATTTTGATATTATAATTCTAATTATATATTATTTTAGCATATAAGTTGATTTCTGACAAATGGTGTGAAATTATTCAGTTACGATTTTGGCTTAATTCACTTACAGCAAATTTTTCTTTGCAAAATGCACATATCAAACGAAATTTTGAACTTTTCTTTTATTTAATTAATAACTGTTATATCAACGTAAAATTTAGTTTTAAACTTATTACTAACTGACTTCAATTTAGGATCTGATATACTTAACATATTGCTACTTTAATAATAGTTTTCTATAACATATATTTGTGAGATGAAAGTAAACTGAAAGTAATCTGCAAGGAACAAATGAGAATGACGTTCTAATATATATTTATGTAAACAAACGAGAAACGCTCTCACAGCCATTATATCTTGAGTGCGCGTGTGCTCCTGATAATTGAAAAGATGAAAATAATATTCTCGAAGTCCCAAATGCGTCCGAACTGCGTATGTATAAATATACCAGAATGGTTTTTAGCGAATATCTCGGAAACGGTTAGAGCTATCATAAAAATTTTTGCACCTGCAGATACATATTTTAAATGCGAATATTTCATTCATACACATCATGACCCTATGTTGAATATTTTTCGAGATATAGACGTTTAACTGTTTCAAACTTGATAATTTGAAACAGTTTTTGGGCTATATCTCGCGAACGGTGAGAGGTATTTTAAAAACTCTTATACTGGGTTAAAGATCTTTTGATTTAGAATATTTCATCCGAAAACATCAATGTCCTATCATGATTCGTTCAAAAGTTATGGGCGCTTAAAGATTTCACGAGTAAAAATGCCCAAAAAATGGACGAAAAATTTGTTAGTTTTTTTAATTTTTCACCGACTTCCCGGGCACGTAGAGGCTTCAATTAAACGGCAGGCGAATTGTCTTGTGGGCTAGAATAACGTGAAAAAAACTGCACTTTAATATTCTCAACGGTTGCCGAGTAAATAAGAAAAAACTGAATTTTGGATTCCGATAGCATCACGTTTTGGATTCCGATTTTGGATGAAAATTTTTTGTTTCCGATTTTGATGATTTTCACAACGTTGATACCTTATGACATAAGGAAAATGCTATTAAAAAATTTCGATCGCACTTCAAATAGTTTTCGAGAAAAACGCATTTTTAATATGTGAAAAGGAGCGAATGGTTTTTAGCTAATATCTCGGGAACGGTTAGAGCTATCATAAAAATTTTTGCACCTGCATATACATATTTTAAATGCGAATATTTCATTCATACACATCATGACCCTATGTTGAATATTTTTCGAGATATAGACGTTTAACTGTTTCAAACTTGATAATTTGAAACAGTTTTTGGGCTATATCTCGCGAACGGTGAGAGGTATTTTAAAAACTCTTATACAGGGTTAAAGATCTTTTGATTTAGAATATTTCATCCGAAAACATCAATGTCTTATCATGATTCGTTCAAAAGTTATGGGCGCTTAAAGATTTCACGAGTAAAAATGTCCAAAAAATGGACGAAAAATTTGTTAGTTTTTTTAATTTTTCACCGACTTCCCGGGCACGTAGAGGCTTCAATTAACGCCAGGCAAATTGTCTTGTGGGCTAGAATTTCTATTAAACCAAATCAAATCTATTCAAATTAATCTAGTTATGAATAAGGGTTACTCCGAATTTTCAAAATGTGTTTTTTATTAAGGCGCCTAGTTTGCATTAGTCGTACCTATAATATAATAATTTATTTATTTTGCAGACATGGAGTATTACATATCACAGCTGGTTAACGTTCATCCTTCTCTTGTGGGCTAATATTGTATGGATAGTTCCGAATCAAAGACGTACTATGTTGAGGACAAGCCCGTTGCTGGTTTTCTATGCACAATTTCTCCTTTTAGCACAATATATTTATGGAATGGATTTAACTGAAGAAGAACTACCTTCTGTAATATCAGTAAGTATAACTATACATATTTTGTACAAAAATTCCTGTTGATCATAATTGTTTTCCTTAGGGGATGAATATGGCACAAATAGGCTTCGACAGGCCCAAAACTCTACCTTGCAGTCCTCTGATTATAAAATCCTTGTTTACCATAATGTTTTGGATAACTTTGAGGCAAATGATGCAGGAACGTAAACAGGAAAAAAGAAAGTCTACAATTGCTGATATGGTTGCTCCTTTGCAATTGACAGTCGGAGCTGCAACATCTAGTAAATAAAAAATTAAATAATTTCTTTGGCTTAAGGGACACAACTAGTGTGAAATTTTCAAAAATCGAATTTTCAATTTTTTCATATTTCGATAGGTTATACCTTTAAAAATAACATACCAAAATTTTAAATCGCTATCTTAAATAGTTTTTGAGTCACAGAGTAAGAGTATATATATAGTATAACGATCATTTAATCTTTAAACGCGTTTTTCTCGAAACGGCATTTTCCGAATTTGCTGTAGCGATTACTCAAAAACAAATGATCCGATCACTATTATTTTTTTTACATGTTCTATATATAGTTCTCCGTAAAATGAACTATCGATTTTTGATCGGATCAAAAATCGAATTTTGGCAGTCCAAAAACGACCAAAATTTTGGGTAAAATTCGACTTTTTTTTTCCAAAAAAAACGCCGTCATTTTGTCAATTTTTGATTTTTTTTCTTTATCGTAATTTATTTTACAGACAATATTATAGAGTTTAACGAGATTTTTTTTTTAAATATCATCCACGTAAAAGGCCGGAATCATTGCAGCAGTGAAGGGCTCTTTTTTTGTCCCGCCGTTGGAGATCGACGATAACTTAAAAATATTTTTTTTTTTTTTTCAAAATTTTTCTATGTATTCTTAAAACATGTATAAATATATTCCTGAAATTTTGAAATGATTGATGACGTAGTTTTTTTAATATAAATTCCCAAACATCACCTTTTTTGAGACGGTTTCACTAGTTGTGCCCTTAAAGAATATATTTTTAGGAATTTTCTAATTATTCTGATATTTTTGTAAAAATTGATTTTTCAAACAATTTGATATTTTTTAAAATTATACAAATTTTTATTTTGAAAATTGTGACAAATTTGTAAATTGGACTTTATTCAAACTTATTTAAAATAACGAAATTTTTTCTATTTTCACATTCTTTGCGCTTCATAATAATATAAAATTTGTATCCGCACACACACACAGACACAAACACGATGTTCAGAAACCTTTGAAACGTAAAGATATGAAAATTTTCATTTCCGATTTTTTTCGAATACTATAACTTGCTATGCTAAATTATACTATTTTCACTATTTTAAAGTAGAGGGCAAGACTTATGAACCAGCCATGGAGCGATGTAGATGTCAGATGTATTTTTTTCAATTTTGAGCACAGTTATTTAGTTTGATACCCTTGTGCTTCGTCTTACCCTAATAGTTGAAAAAAACTCAAACTTTCGAAATTACATACTTTTCAAAAAAAAAAAATTGTAAAATTTTAAAAAAATACTATGTCTTCTTAAAACATGTATAAATATATTCATAAAATTTTGAAATGAGTGATAAAGTACTTTTTTTAATATAAATTCCCAAAAATCATCTTTTTTTAGGCGGTTACACTAGTTGTGCCGTTTAAAGGATATATTTTTAAGATTTTTTTTTATCTTTGCAGCAATTCCTAAGGAAGAACCTGAAATGAAAAGCAAATTTATGGTGAAAGCAGGAAATATTATCAAAAACATCATGACCAAATTTTGGATTTGGGTTGTTGCTATAATGTTATTTGTTAGTGGCGTTACTGGACAAAGGATGACAGTTTTTAGAATTATTTACATGTCCTTGTTTTTGATATTCATGCTCACATTTCAAGTAAGATAAACCGAAAATATGTAACTTTTAGATGTACACAAAATATTATATAAGATATCTTTTACTTTTTAGATATCCTGGAAAATTTGGCGCAAAATCATGTACGGTTTTTGGTTAACCGTAATAGTCTTCTCCATGTGTATTTTAATTATGGTCTATACATATCAATTCGACAACTTCCCTGAATATTGGCAGGATTATGCCAAAATTCCAAGTAAATTGTAAGTTTAAAATAAAACTAGTGGTGTATGGCATCGTGCCTTAAGGCAAATTGCTGGAACTAAATATTCGAGAAATTAAAATTATTCAATAATTAATAACAATTGTTTTAAAATAATTTAAATAACATTAATCAATAAATTAAAAAATATATCTAATGAATGTATACTGTGAATTTATAAGTGCTTATTAAATTCGGCGATGATGTTTACAAGAAATTAGTTCTTGTTTTTTCAAATTTAGATTCTTTTTTGAAAATTCTGAAACGTTTATATAATTTGATCTTTTTTCAAGATCTAGTCAATTTTTTAAATGTCTTACACATTCTTTTTTAAATCTTTTACAGTTTTTGAAAAAAAAAATCGTTTTTTATATCTTGAGCATTTGGAAATTAATGAAAATATTAGGTTTTATTGAAAATTTTGATATTTTTGAAATTCTCGAAATATTCTGATATTTTTGTAAAAGATATTTGACACTTTTTCAAATTTTACAATTTTTCCATTTTAAAAATTATGAAAAATTTGATTTTTTTTTTCAAAATAACGAAATTTTCTGTAAAAAGAGTTTTTTCACATCGTCTAGATTTTTTTGATAATTTTGAATCGAAAATAATTGGATCTCTTCTCAAAAATTTGTAAATTTTTCAAATTTGCAAAAAAATTTTAGTTTTTGAAAAAACGCGTTTTTTAATTTTGTGAGAATTTTGAATTTTTTTAAATATTAGGTTTTATTGAAAATTTTGATATTTTTGAAGTTCTCGATATATTCTGATATTTTTGTAAAAAATATTTGGAGTTTTTCAAATTTTATCATTTTTTTTTTGAAAATTATGAAAAATTTGGAAAATTGGAATTTGTCGAAAAATTTTCTTTCCTTTTTTTCGGTTGCTATAACTTACTATGCTAATGTATACTAATTTTAACCATACTATTTTAAAGTAGGGGGCAAAACTTATGAACCAGCAATGGGGTGTTTTAGATATCAGGAGATGTATTTTTTTTCAATTTTGAGCACTGTTGTTTAGTTTGATACCCTTGTTCAACTCCAATTTTCGAATTTTTTCATAATTTTCAAAAAAAAATGTAGAATTTTAAAGAATAAAAAAATTAGAATAAAAATATTTTGAAAAATCCATTTTTCACAATAATATCAGTATATCCCTAAATTTTCAAAAATATTAAAATTTTCAATAAAACCGAAAATTTTCAAAAATTTTCAAATGCTCAAAAAACAAAAAAAAGATTTTTTGTCAAAAACTTTAGCAGATTTTGATATTTGATGAGAAAAGATCTAATTATTTAAACGTTTCAAAATTGTCAAAAAAATCTAAATTTGAATAAAATGGAACAAATTTTTTGAGAACATCATAAAAATCTAAATTTGAATAAAAAGGAACGAATTTTTTGCACACTTCGTCGCCCAATATAATTAGCTTTATAAATTTACAGTATGCATTTATTCAATTTATTTTTACCCTTAGGTACTGATGGATTTTAAAATATTTTATAATATTTTAAATTTTATATTTTTATATAATATTCTATAATTTTTTTTTTCAGACAATTAGATATAGGTTTAGAAAGATACCAGACCAGGGAGTTGTTCATAAAACTTGTAACGCCTACATTTTTCGTAATAATATCTGTGATTCAGTTGCACTATTTCCATAAGGATTTCTTGGCGTTATCTGACATGAAACGAAGGTAATAAAAGATATATATTATTTAAATGAAATAAAATCATTTTTCAGAAAAAAATCTTGATTTTGGGTAAGAAAAAAACAAGAAAATCTGAATTGTTTCGGACGACTTCTGATTGTGCGTGTTTTAGGCTCCACTCGACTAATTTTATTCCTAGCGAATTTTGGTTTAATTTAATTTTTTTTCCAGGACTAGTAGTGTAGGTAACAGAACCCAATTTTCAGCACGTTCAGATGCAAGTTCTGCACAAGGAGGACCTTTTAGTATTTATGGTTCAGAACCCGCAGATGTCGAAGAACCTACTACAAAAGAACCACCATCTGTGTAAGAACAATGCAAATTTGGGCTTAGTGATTTTTTTTCTGAAGCCTAAAAATTTATGTGTACAATTTTCAGTATTTTAGAAAGAGAACTATCCAGTGACTCCTTAGTCATACATCAAGGCGTCCAAAAAATTAAAAGTATCCTTAAAGATATTTACGAACTTACTTTCCAAGCCTTAGAACTGCACATGGTGAAGATTATAATGTTTTCCATAATGATTATGTGCATATACGAGGTAAGGATAAAAAATAATGAAATAATTAAAATTTAGGATATATATTTTTATTATTTTTACAGGTTTCTGCAATGCACATCCTCTTCGTCCTGTTAATTTCCTTATGCCAAATTTTCGACAGCAAATGGCAAGTAATTGTCACCAAAATAATCACAGTCGTCGTTTCGGTTTTATTTATACTAAAAATGATATATCAAATTGAGTATATAGAACACACTGATTATGATGTCAACTGCACAGTAAGTACCTAATTTTTGTAACTAATTTGTTTTGTAAAATTTGTTTATAATTTTTTTGTATTTTTAGGACAGTAATGGCGAGGAACATGTATACAATACTGCTGAATGGATTGGGTTCGAAAAAATTAGTTCAGGAGTTTCTTTGTCGAATCTTTTGCAATGTTATATAGGAATTATTGTTGTAACGACTTTGAATGCATTGGTTATTATTAGACAACAATATGAAAGGTAATAAAAATAATTTTATTCTGATCCCCTAATTAACATAACACAGAATGTGCATGAATTTTGTATTCGAATCTTAAAAGAGTTACAAATTTTTGGAATCGATTTCGGCATAAATTGAATACTATAATATTGAATTTTACTGTATTATAATATATATAAAATATAAGTATTTTATTATATGTCTGAATAATATTTTTTTAATTTTTATTATTTTTGTAGGTTTTTGCAAGGAAAACCCCAAGCCCGTCCTTATTACATGTTTCCTGGTATAACAAGAGCTGATGCCGATAAAGATGTACGACACTGTCTTAAATATTTGGCGAATTTTGGATATTATAAATTTGGATTAGAGGTAATAAAATATACTCAATTTTATATAAATAAAACTTGAAAACTTAAAGACAAAATTACTCTTAAAATCCACAAACCAATCTTCAACTTATTTGTGCTCTGATGGAATAATAGATGATATTTTCTAATAAATATGACCATTTTATATATTTTTATCAAAAAAAGCACAAAAAAGAGAGAGCATATTAGTACAAAGTCTACAAAATATATTTTTACATGCAATAGGTAATTATTATAAATTCTAGCTACTTTTGTAAAAATATGTCTTTTTATTTATTTTTAACAAAAAAAAACAGAAAATTCAGAACGTATTAAGAACGTCTAAAAAATATAGTTACGTTTAAAAGTTAAGAATTTCGTGCTAATTTTTAAAAAATATTAAAATATTCTAAAATGTTTTTAAAGTTCAATCGATTTTATCATATTTCAAGCCATTTTCCAAGAAATATGATAATAATATATAGATTTTTAACGAAAAAAATTTAATAAGGAAAGAGAATATTGAAAAATATGTATAAAATATATTAATGAATGTTAACTATTATTTTATGCAATTTTCCAAAATTATGACGTTTTAAGGTTGATTTTCAAGAAAAAAACAGATTTGAGATAGTAAATATTAAAAAAAAGTTCTGAATTATATATTTTAACGTGCAATATTTACTTAATATAACTTTGTTATTTATTATAAATATGACCTTTTTATCATGATTTTTTAACGAAACAACAGAAGTAGAGACAGAAAATATTTTTTAAAAAATCTATCAAATATATTATAACATGTAATAGTCATTTGTTATAATTGCGTGCTATTTTCCAGAAAATATGATTTTTTTATATATCTTTAACGAAAAAAAATAGAAAATAGGCGGAGCATATTAAGAATAACGTCTAAAAATATATTTTTACGTTTAATAGATACATATTTATTATAATTCCATACTATTTTCCAAAAATATGACTTTTTTAAAGGATCTTTAATGAAATAAAAGCAATTAAATTTGTGGATATTAAAGAAAAAAATATATAAAAATATTTTAATGTTTAATAGATATTTATTATAATTTCATACTATTTTTCAAATATGACTTTTTTATATTGATTTTTATCCAAAAAACATACACTTAAGACATTGAATATTAAGAAAAAGTTATAAAAAATATATTTTAACGTTTAATGATATTTATTATAATTTTAAGCTGTTTTCCTGGAATATGATTTAATTTTTAACAATTAAGAACAAATTGAATTAGTATAGAAAATATTTGGAAAAAATTCTATAAAATACAGTTTAAATTTTAATACATATTTACTACTATTTTCCAACAAAATTGATTTTTTTATATTTATTATCAATGAAAAAACGGAATTAAGACAGTGACTATTTACAAAAAAATATATATAATATTTTAACATTTAATAGAAATTTTATTATAATCACATGCCATGTTCCAAAAAATGATTTTTCTATTAATTTTTATTTCAGATAATTAATTACAGAATAACATTTAATATTAATTATGAGAATGGCTAAATTATTAACTACTGGCTAATTAAATTCATATGAAAAATTATGAACGACATTTAAAGTCCACAATTAATTCAACGAATGTTTATGAAATTTTATCAGGCAAATATTAATAAAAAACGTCTATAAAATTCTTATAAAAATACAAATATTATAAGTTTTAAAAGATATCAATTACAAATATAAACACTATTTTTTAAAAAATATATTTTTGTAAAATTTCTATATTTTCATCATTTTACCATTGATTTTTATTTCAGATAAGTCTGATAGCAACTGTAGGAGTAATCTGTATACGTTTGGACGCCTTTGCAATTTTTTATGGAATTTGGCTTTTGGTATTATTTGGCCTAAAACGTAGAATGGCATCCAAAATTTGGCCTGCTTATGTCATCTTTATAGTAGTCATAATTCCTTTACAATATTGTATGGTCGTCGGATTTCCACCATCACTTTGTATACGTAAGTAGATAATAATTAATTGACACAAAAATAAATATAAACAAAAATAACTAGATAACAAAAATAAATTAATTGACACAAAAATAAAAATATTTTCACTTCTAGCTCTTCCTTGGGGTGATAGTGATATTTTACGACGAACTCAAGAATTCATGTTTTTGGCAGATCCTGTAAATCCTCCGCCGGTTCAGAAATTGATTTGCGATTTTTTGCTTTTAGTTCTTGTTTGTCGACAGGTAAATTTTAAAAGTCTAAAAGAAAAATTTTGAATTATTTAATTTGTTAATTTATAATTATTTTTTTAGCAATTAGTATTTCGTATAGAAAAGCGATATGCTGGTGTCGAATATCCTGGTGGAAGCAATAGTAGTATTGTAAAACATGCAGAGGAGCCTTTTTTCAAAAATCCTGTTCCTGATTTTATAAGCGATCTGAGGTAAATAAAAACTTAATAATAAAAATGATGCAGAGTTTTTTTTTTTGAAAGAAGTAACGTTAATAAAATGACCTTACCTAACTACATTGCACCATTCAGAAAATAATTCGTATTTTTTAACTCTTTCAGATTTCTTATTAATTGACAAAATTAAAATAATAAATTCATTGACGATATTTCAAATTTTAAACTCTTTTGGATTATTTTTATTAATTTGCACAAATCTAATATTATCGACATTTAATGGTATTTTAAACTCTTCTAATCTATTTCGTGTTTGACGTCACTAACATGTTAGTTTTTTGGTTTCTATGTTTCATTTTGTGTAAATGTTTATTCAAATATACATTTTATTTTGTTTTGACTCGAGTGTAAGTTACTTATTAATTACTTAATTATTTTTTTTCAAAAGTTTAGTTAATTACATTTTTCAAAAGCATTTATTAAAAAACTCTTCATTCAGTTGCCGAATTCTAAGAAAACACATAATTTTAATCTTGGATTTTTTTTTCAATTTTCCATGTTACTAAACAGAGTATTCCAGAACTTAACGTCAAGCCCAAAGGTAGTGATTGTAACTATCATAAAAAATAGAAAAAAAAATTATTCCATGTATTTTGAAAATTATGAGCTTTCAAGGGCAACTTAGAACTTTGGTAAAATGTATCAATTTTTGTTTATTTAAACTATGGAACTGTAACCATAAATTATATTTTTAGGACACAAGTAAAAATACTGACACAATTGACCTCAAGTTTTCTTGTATTAAAAGTATTTTTTAAACTGTGAATTTAAATTGTTCAAAATTGGTCGACTTCAAGTGGCCCTCTTTTTAAAAAATGTAATAAAGTATATTAGTAAGTTACATTCGCTAATAGTTGTTAGTAGTCATAATAAAAAAAAATCGAGTAAAGAAATAAAAACTTAAAAATAACACGATTTTTGCTTGTACATTTCGTTCACAGTCAGTTCAAATATTTCGATATCGCACATTGAGCTTTAGATTATTTTTTGAGCTTTAAGTTATTGTTAGGGTTTTATTTTCTACTTTATTTGTTTTTATTATATATATGCAAAGTCTTTAAACTTATTAAGCAGTGATAGAGATGTTCATAAAAATAATAGAACACCCAAGGTACTAATTTTTTATCAAAAATATTATAAATGTTTTTTTTATAATTTTAGATCTTGGCTAGATGTGGTAAAACGTATTTTATTCACATCATTTTTATGGATCAGTTTGGCAACAGTATTTTTAGCAGGCAGTTTAAGAGTCAACATATTTTCTTTGGGGTACCTAATTGGCTCTTTTTACTTTTTGTGGCAAGGAACTGATTTATTACTACGACCTATCCCTATGATGATCAAAGGGTAATAAAAATAAATATAAAAAAAAATTATATTATTAATAATAATGGTAAAAATGATTTTTTTAGATGGAATGGTCTAATGGCTTTCAATGTATCAGTAATCGTATGTAAAGCTGCCTTACAAATCGTGGTTGTATTTTTATAAAAGAAGTCGAAGTCCATGCTTGTTGGGCGATTCAACTTTTAGGCATAGGTTGTATACAAAAGTTTTCGCCTTCGTCACAATTTTTAGATCCTTCAAAGGTCTGTTCATATATTTTCAGATTTATTGATTTGTTTAATTTTTTTAATTTTTTTTTAATTTTTTAGTGTTCGGTACCGAGAGAAGACATCGGTTTGGCGTGGGATGGTGCTTGTTTTGCATTTTTAATTTTGCAGAGGAAAATATTTAAGAGCTACTACTTTTTCCATATTATTAACGAAGTTAAAGCTATGACAATGCTTGCATCTAGGTAAGAAATTAATTAAAAATAACATTTTTGTTGTAGTTTCAATAAAATATATTTTTTTTAATCCTATTTATAATAAATCACCTTGACCAAATTTTTAAGTCAAGAAAGTTTTTTACTATAGTAATAAAATTACATAAATCAATTGTCTCTTACTGATTTTGGTTTTCTGTTTTTTTATCTAATTTTTTTTTTATCTTTTTTTATTTTAGAGGTGCAGAATTAAAAGAAGAACTCCAAAGAAAAAGAGTTGCAGAGCAAGAAGATGAAGAGAAAAATATTCTTGAAAAGATTAGGCAAAAAATGGATCGTATTAAAGCAAATCAAAAGCGAATTCAAGGACCTACTTTTATGGAAAAACAACATAAAGAAACTTCTCATTGTGCTGGTAAGTCGATTTTAATTTTTATAATTGATTCAAAAATTTTAACTTGTGGTATTACATAAAATTTGGGAAATAACAAGGAAAGTATATTTTATGGGTAACTGTAAAATTTATATCTTCAGAGGTACCCTTTAACATACATCTTTGTTATAATTTGAATTTTATAAAATCAAAATAATTATTAACAAAAAAAAGTAAAATCGATTAATCAATTGACAAAAAAAATTGTATAAGTCTTGTACTTCAGGCGCTATTTGTTATAATGAAAATTATATTTTATTATTAAAGATATTATTAACATTTTTATATTTAGATATAACACTTTATTTTTTGATACTCTATAAGATAATTTCAAATTTCCTACAATGAAAAAAAGGGTTCGGCATTAATATTTTATTTAAAAAAAACTAGTTTCTGGAATTCCAAAATAAATTTCAGAGGCGTTTCACGTAAGTATCGACTAATTTATTGGAATATTACATATAATTTTAATAAATCTATATTTTAACACATAATAATACATGATTTGAATCTTAAGGTAAAAAAATAAATTGATAGGTTGTTCGAAAAATATTTGCAAGATATAAATATTTGCAAAATATTATAGAATTATGAATGAACAAAATTTTGATTTTAACACATATATGTATATTTGTGTATGATCATAAAATAAGAAATTTCTTTTATGTAAGACACATGTATATTTTGTATGAATAGTTATTTCATTATCATGGTCAACTATCATTACATTCTTTTAATAAATAGAATAAATATCAATAACAGAACAGTAAATAATTTCAGTAAAAAACTTATTTTTTTTGTTTGAATTACAAAATATTATAGGATGAATTTCTTATATAAAAATTCGAAACCGGTTTTATACAAAAATTAATCACTATTGAAAAACCAGTGTTTTAATATGCCAAATTTTTCCATGTTTTCGACAATTTTTTTTCCTAAATTTAATTTGCTTGTCAGTAGAGTCCTTGGTAGAGTTCTATTTCTCTTTTTTTTCTTTAGTTCAAATTTAGTTTGCTCGTCAGTAGAGTCATTTTTCTTTTTATATGAAAGTCATTTTTGTTTAAATATTCTTCGTCAGATTTTTGTGACAAATTTAATTGCTCGCAGTAGAGTCCTTTTCTTCCTAATGAATTTTTTTATAATCAATTTGCTCGTCGGTAGAGTACTTTTTATCATATTTTGCCTGAGTTCAAATTTAGTTTGCTCGTTAGTAGAGTCCCTTTTTGTCTATCTGGGAGTCATTTTTGTTTTAACATAAAATTTTATGACAAATTTAATTTGCTCGTTAGGACAAATTTTTGTCACGAGTCTAATTTGCAGAAAAGAAACTTTCATAAACTCAGAATTTTTTGTTCAATTTATTTTTCGAATAAAAAAAAATATTCAAACATACATTTTTTAAAATGTTTGAAACCGGTTGAAACAGTTTTTTCGAATATTTGTATGTTTTTATTAATTTCTTCTAGGATACGTAAATTTTTCGTACAAGTCTTTATTTAATTGATCAAATCCACGAAATTATAATCAGTCCATCAAATTTTAAAAATGTGAAAAATCGTGGATTCTTGCGACAATTTTCGGTATATTTTTTGGAGCTGAAAATTGTGATTATTACAAACCAAGAAAACTTCAAGTATTAGTCTCTCTAATTTGTATAATAAATTAGATACCCTAGCCCAAACAAGTAGCATGCGTTCCTGCACTTCTGGACGCACTGCAACTCCTCCTGCAGGATATCATACACAATCGATGATGATGATGATGTCCAACTCATCCTGATGATGACAGGACTGATGATGAAGAAGATCAACTTGAAGATGATTTAGCACCATTGACTCCTAGAGGAGGAAGTTTATTGCAACCTCCGTCACCGTCATCGGCATTGATGACTGTCTCTTTAGGTGAATAGGATAAAAATTTATGGATTCGTGGCCACGATTTGATTTTTGGTGGAAATGATCAGTTGATGTTGTAATAACATTTTGGGTTCTGATGTTGCTCTCTGGCTAATTTTGCACTCTTAAGGGGTTATTCTAGTGTAGAAATTCAAAAAAATCGATTTTTTTTATTTCATATTTCCAAAGTTTAACTATCTAAGAATATAAGTACGAGAAGGTTTGAATTATTTTCGGAGATATAGGCATTTTACTGACTCGGTCTCCATACTGGTTTGGCTTCACACAAAACTTTAAATGCGTTTTTCTCAGAACAGACTTTTTCAGTACTGTTGACACGATTTCTCAAGTTTTAATCGACCGATTCACTTGAAATGTTCAGAGAGTCTTGTTTATAGACCTCTCTGTAGCCCGAATTAGCATCATCTCCTAATTCCTATTTTTACTATTTTTAAAAAATTCGAGAAATTCAAAAAAAAAAAACAGTAAAAAAACACTTTTTTTTCAAACAGTCGCCACTTTGTAAAACAATTTTTTGTTTACTCTAGTTCGGGCGATTGCGACATCATTGTAGATTAATAACATTTTTATTTCTTTTATTTCGGATGGCTAGGAGGGTTGAAATCATGGCAAGACTGAGGTGGCAATTTTTTTAGACCACCCACTTCATCAGCTGCCAGTTTTTACAATTTTCAACTTTTTTATTCTTTAACTTCCCGTAGGGCAAGTATTCGCAAAAAATCGAAAATGAAAATTTTTGCATTTCTCGACGTTTCAAAGGTTTCTGAATATTTTGGCATACCTTAGAAAAAATGGATGTATGTGTTGTGTGTTGTGTGCGTATGTGTGTGCGTATGTGTGTGCGGATACATATTTTCGTCGACGATTTCGGGAACGCGGATGAAGCAATTTCAATGTTTTTTAAATTATTTAAATCGGTTGATCGGTGTTCTCGAAATCGTCGACGAAAATTTGTATCCGAACACACACACACACATACATCCATTTTTTCTAAGATATGCCAAAATATTCAGAAACCTTTGAAACGTCGAGAAATGCAAAAACTTTCATTTTCGATTTTTTGCTATTACTATAACTTACCCTACGGGAAGTTAAAAATGTTCAGAATTTCCAAAATATGTCAAATAAAGAAAACATTTTCTTTTCAAAAAAATTTTGTTTAAAAAAAAAAATTTTTTTTTTTCAAAAAAGTATTTTTTAGTCAAATTATAGTTTTTCAAAAATGTTAATCGTTTTTAAAAAAATAATTTTTGGTACGGTAAGTTCCAGCAATTTGCCTAAGGCACGATGCCTTAATTTGCCTTATGACAGAATTCCACTTACAGCTAGTTAATTTTAACTTCCCGTAGGGTAAGTTATAGTAATCGCAAAAAAATCGAAAATGAAAATTTTTGCATTTCTCGACGTTTCAAAACCTTCTGAACATTTTGGCATACCTTAGAAAAAATGGATGTATGTGTGTGTGTGTGTGTGTGTGGTATGTATGTATGTATGTATGTATGTATGTATGTATGTATGTATGTATGTATGTGTGTGTATGTATGTGCGGATACAAATTTTCGTCGACGATTTCGGGAACACGGATCAACCGATTTGAATAATTCAAAAAACATTCGATTCGTATTGATAAGGAGACGTGCTGATTAGTTTTTGGCAAAGGCAGGTCTAGCCGTTCCGAAGATACGGGGCAAAAGTGACAAGAACGGTACCTCCGTTTTTAAGAGAACGGAGCGTCCGATTTGAATAATTCAAAAAACATTTTACTTGTATTGACAAGATGTAGAATTGATCAAATTTTCATGGAGGTAGGTTTAGCGGTTTCGGAGATCTAATGAAAAAAGTAAAAAATAATGCCATTCGGCGGTTAAGAATTATCATTAGACATATGCACATCAAATTATCAGATATTTTATAGAGATTTTAACAATAAGTATATTTTTTTTTTACATTTTTATGGGTTCCGTACCAATGCTTATGCGTTAGACGGCGGCGCGGCACATGCGCGCTTTGACATTTCGTCTCTATGCACTTCAAGCAGTGCGATTGCTTTGAAAAAAAGTTCAGAATTTCCAAAATATGTCAAAATGAAGAAAACATTTTTTTCAAAAAAATTTTTTGTATCCAAAAAAAAAATTTTTTTCAAAAAAAAATATTTTTTTTCATATAAATTTTTTTTTTCAAAAAAAAAAGTATTTTTTGTCAAATTTGTAGTTTCTCAATCTATTTTTTTTAATTAAATTTTTTTCAAAAATGTTAATCGTTTTTAAAAAAATAATAATTTTTGGTACGGGAAGTTCCAGCAATTTGCCTTAAGGCACGATGCCCTAATTGCCTTAAGACAGAATTCCACTTACAGCTAGTTGTTTTGTATTTTAATAATATTAATAAACAAGTGGTAAAAGAATGGATAGTAATTGCTCATCGCTTTCTTTTACGACATTTTAAAAATGACCTAAAATTCATCGCTCTACACTAGAATACCCCCTTAACGTAAATGTGAAGTAACACCAATTTGCACTTTCTATACTTCTCATAATAAAATACAATTGCAAGTATTTTTTATCTATTATTCCAACTGTCGATTACAATTCAGATGGATATCTGGATCCCCAGCGAATATCCTTCAGTTCGCCTCCAGATTCAGACTTACAGCCTCCTCTAAGGCGACAACCTTCCTTAGACGAATCGTTCCCAGTTTTTTCGCCTCCTCCGGAAAAAAGCATTCAAATCACCGATACAAGAGGAACAATTCGTGCAGAAAGTTTTCCTCCGACGACTTCTATCGGAATAGGACCACCTTGGATGGAAGGATCTTTAAGGACACCTTTTAGAAGAAGACACTCCTCGTCTTTGGCATCGAGATCACCAAATTCTCATCACACATGTAGGATTGGATTCGAGTTCTTGATGTTGTGATAAATGATAGTGATTTTATTTAATTTTATTTTAGTTTGCGTTGTTTGTATTATAGCTTAAGATTGTGAAATTATAATTTTTAGCCGAGTCAATAAAAGGGCGAACTCAAAAAGTCTTTCTTAAATTTAAAAAAATGCTCAAATCGGAGCTGATATTGAAGTCTTTATAAAAGACTTTCCCCGGTATAAAAGTTTGGAATAAAATGACTTTGAATTCGTCAGTTTTCGTCAAATAACTCACAAATATCGTATGAAAACACACATATTTGGTTAGATAGTGAGAAATTAGATAAAATTTACTGCGATTCCATGCCAACATCTATATACACTCCGATATAAAAGTTTGGAATAAAACGACTTCGAATTCGATTTTTTATTGTTCTTTAGCAATTAATAGAAATTTTGGGACATTTTTTTGGTTTTTGTCAAATAACTCACAAATATCATGAGAAACTAGATAAAATTTACTATGAAACAATTAAAATTATAATACTAAAAATAAATGAATAATTGAATATTTATATTAATTACATAAAAAACCAGGACGCACTAAAACAGCAAAAAAATTGCTATTCTATTTAAATCGACAAATTAGCAATCCCAGAACTCAACGTCAAGCCGAAAGGGAGTGATAGTCCTGAAAAAATGAAAAAAAATATTTTAAGTTTTTTAAAAATTATAAACTTTTAAGTGCAACCTAAAGCGTAGAATTATGACAATTTTTCGGTTGTTGTGGTTGATTTTTAATGTTTTTGTTTATTTAAACTTCGTAACCGCAAATAACATTTCTAAGACAATGACATCATTGCCCTGATTTTCTAAAATTAAGACTATTTTTTGAACTATGAATTTAAAATTTTTAAAATAGATAGACTTTAAAATGCCTTTTTTCAAAAACAATTATCAAAGTATATTGGCAAGTATATTGGAAAAAGAATCTTCTCTTTATATTCTCTTTAATTTTTAGCTCAGATTTGTTTCTACTGCAGAAAATACGGAAAGAAGTGTAAAATTCTTAATCATCATACATATTCTTGATAATATTTAGACAAAATTTGTTTCTACTGGGAAAACTATATAAAAAATGTAAAATTCTTAATTATCAAATATATTATACATTCGACATTTTGTTCAATATAAAGCGTTATAAAATAAAGTTTCACGATTCACAGCGTTATATCATATATGGATATGAAACATTTCGTCATAGAACTTTTAATTTTTTATCTTGTACATTTTAATTTGTTTATATTGGTGAAAACTAGATGAAATTCACTAAAATCTAGTACAAACAATTATATACATTTTCATGTTAAAATTTGAAATAATTCTTGGTTGAAATACGGACATTAGTATTTTGATACTTTGCATTATATGGATTTTGAACATTTTTTTAGTTTTCTTCAAATAACTTTTAAATTTTGTTCTGGACATTATAATTTGTTTATAATGTAATGTATAAATATAATGTATTTGTAAAAACTAGATAAAATGTACTAAAATCTAGTGAAAACTGTTATATATACTTGCATATTAAAATTTTGAATAATTTGTAATTGAAATGCGGACTTAGATTTTGATATTTAGCATTATATGGATTTTGAACATTTTTCAAATAACTTTTAAATTTTGTCTTAGACAGTATAAATTGTTTATATTATTAAATACTGGATAAAATTTACTAAGATATAGTACAAACAATTATATACATTTTCATGTTAAAATTTTGAATAATTCTTGGTTGAAATACGGACATTAGTATTTTGATAATTTGCATTATATGGATTTTGAACATTCTTTTAGTTTACTTCAGATAACTTTTAAATTTTGTCCTGGACATTAAAAATTGTTTACATTATTAGATAGGGAGAAACTAGATAAAATTTACTACGATTTCATGCCAATAGTTATATACACTCCGATATAAAAGTTTGGAATTATAAAACGACTTTGAATTCGATCGTTCATTATTCTTTGGAAATAAATAGAAATAGATAAAATTTACTACGATTCCATGCCAACATTTATATTCACTCCGACATAAAAACGGCAAAAAACCTTTATTGGCTCGGTTATTTAATTTTATAAAATTGTAAATATTTATAAATATTTAAAATTTACCTTACAGTTGCCTCCGAGTTGGAACCAGTACACCAACCTGTATATAAACCATCATGTAAAGTGTAAATATAAAAAATATAAATTTCTCAAATAAAACCTCGATGTTGTACTTATTTCTTCTACTGTTGTAAATAATTTCTCTATTTACCGATATTAATTATATGTTATTATTTCTTATTAACCGATATTAATTATATGTTGTACTGCACTTTATTTCTATTTTTGGCACCATTTTAGATTTACTATTTGGATCCGAAGGTAGACCAAGGTACCGCAAGAAAGAACCAAAAACATACCTCGAGGGTAAACCCAAAATTTTTTTGTTTTTGGTACAAGGGTTTTTTTTTGTGTATACTAAAACCGCATGAGGAATAGACTTAGTTGTGTTTTGTACTAACGCATGTTGAATTTATATGTGTGCCTAACTTTATTGTCTAACTTATTATTTTTTTTTATATTTATTTTTTACTAGGATATTGTATTGTAAAAATAGTACATCATATTTTATTTTAAGTGCAAGCATTTGTTTTTGGAAAAAAATATAGAGAAATCATTATTATTTACTTTTTTGTAACATATCTACCTGAACCAAAATAAATAATATTTGTATTGAAAATAAATATAGATGTTCGTTTTGTAGAATTGTTCAGAACCAAAATAAATGCATCCACTTAAATTATAAATCACCCTGTAGAAGTAGATTTTGGTTATTAAATATGTAATTAGAAACTTATTCAAACTTGTATTATAAATAATTAGTACTTGTATTAGGTTGTCAAATATCTCCCTTCCGCTTTTTTGCTCTTGGTTTATAATACAAAAAGGCGGAAGGGAGATATTTGACAACCTAATATTTGTATTATCTTAGTACTAATATTTAGACTTTAGCACTAAATTTTCTTCATCCATTTATATCACCTTGTGCAGTATGCATGCTTCATTTGAACTTTTATGAATTTATTATTTTTTACTAATTTTTTTTAATATTTTGCAGCAATTCGTTCAGGAGATTATTACATGTTCGATGAATTCGATGATATTGAAATCGATTTGGAACAACCAAAAAGTAGTATTGATGAACATGAAGATGAGGAAGATGCTATTCCAAGGAGACTTACTATTAGTGAGGTAAGAGATTATATTTTTTTATATAATTATTTATTCATATGGTTGAGAAATTTTCTTTGTTGAAAAATTGAATGCTAAAGTTGTGTGATGTCCAACTTGTTTAGAGGGAAAATCATGTCTGTTGGAATAATCATGTTTGTCGAAATTAATAATAGGCATAATAATTATTTAATTGTGTAGTATTGTTATATTGTCTGTCATCATTTTAAATGTGTCGTGATTTGTTATTACTTCATATAGAAATAGAGGGTAATATCTAATAGTTTATTTTTTCCATCATATCAATTTTATTTACTAAGAGCTTAAGCATTTTATAATAAAAAATAAACTTGTAGGATTTTTTTCTTTATATTGTCTGGACTAATAAATTCCCAAAATTTTTTTTTGTGTGAAAAGAGAGTGCAGTATTAGAAAATAAAATGCTTAAATAATAACAAAGTTTATGAAATAATTAAAATGACAATACTAAAAATAAATGAAAAATTGAAGATTTATAAAAATTACATAAAAAACAGGGCACACCAAAACAGCAAATTCAAAATAAAATAGTTATTATATTTAAATCGACAAATTAGCAGCAAATTATACTTATAAAGGGTATCCCAGAACTCAACGTCAAGCCGAAAGGGAGTGATAGTCCTGAAAAAATGGAAAAAAATATTTTAAGTTCTTTAAAAATTATAAGCTTTTAAGTGCAACCTAGAACGTGAAATCGTGACCATTTTTCAGTTGTTGTGGTTGATTTTTAATATTTTTGTTTATTTAAACTATCTTTGTAAATCGCAGAAAAGTGAAAAATTTTTCGTTCACGTTTTAGCTCGCAATTCTGAATCGATTTTGAAAATTCAAAAACCGTTCGAAAGATATTGGTTGGGAATCGTGCTGATTAGTCTTTGGTAAAGATCAGCTGGGCCGTTTTCTTGTAATAAAGTTTTTTAAAAAAAAAAATCGACGATTTTTATGATTTTTTTTGACGGTAGATATCATAGTCTTCTAGATCATACTAAAATATCACCGTCCTACAACAACTCGTTTAGCTTTAAAAATTCATCAAAGTTTGCAAAAATTGGTATCGTTTTTTTGGCATTTGTCAAAATTAGACTTTTCATCGACCTTTGCTCAAAAACGCCTGAACCGATTTCAGAAATTTAAAAGCCATTCGATGTATCTCAATGAGCCCTATAGTTTGTCAGTTTTGTGAGACGATCTGCCAAGCCGTTTCTTTGTAATTTGAAAAAAATTGTTAAACTTTTCGTCCACATTTAAGTTCATCCTACCGAACCGATTTTAAAAAATCAAGAACTGTTCGAAAGATATTAGTTGGGAATGGTACTGATTAGTTTTAGGTGAAAATCTACCGAGCCGTTTTCTTGTAATTAACTGTTAAAAAAAATGTAAGTCGATTTTTATGAAACATTTTTTGGCGATATATATCATGGTCTTATAAAACTTCCTGAAATATACGGTCTTACGACAAGTAGTTTAATTTTAAAAAATCATCAAAGTTTGAAAAAATGAGTAGTTTTTTTGACGTTTGTTAAAATTAAAATTAGACGATTTACTTCGTACTTGGTATTAATAAACCATTAAAGTCTTACGGAAACTGTTTCAAATATAAAAATCGAAAATTTGCTTCTGGAAAATACTCCGAGTTAACGTGTTCGTTCGTTTTCAATAATGTGTAATAAATCCTCTCGGAATACTTCTAATCACTCATAAATTAATTTGTTTATTATTGATTAAGTCTATTAATCACACATATCTGGAAGTTCATGTAACTTGCCTCAAGGCTAAATACCAATACCAACTAGTTTTAAATGTATTCTACGCCTAAGAATTTGATTTGAAATCAGTTTGAAATCCAAAAATTGACAAAAATTATAAACGAAATTATTGAGCCAACGTTATGATTTTTTCTATAATTTTATGGTCTATTTTAAGATTTTATTGGTAAGAAACTGAAGTATTTTTGCATATTTAATAAAAAATATTGAAATATATTAATTTTTAAAATAAATGATTTTTGAAAGGCACTTCTTTAAGAAAATTTAAAAAAAACTGAAGTATATTTGCAAATTTAATAAAAAATACTGAAGTATATTAGAAAATTTAATGAAAAGTGCGCGCATTTAATTGTAAAGTAGTGAATTTATCGTTTCATAAAAAAATCGAATAAAGAATAAAAATCTTAAAATAAGCTAAAAATATTTTTTCTAATTTTCT
This sequence comes from Ctenocephalides felis, assembly GCF_003426905.1. Taxonomy (NCBI): domain Eukaryota; kingdom Metazoa; phylum Arthropoda; class Insecta; order Siphonaptera; family Pulicidae; genus Ctenocephalides; species Ctenocephalides felis. The sequence continues at coordinate 10,354,270 of NW_020537758.1, read as the reverse complement.
TCATGATAGTTACGATCAATATTATCACCCCGTTTCGGCTTGACGTTGAATTCTGGGACACCCTGTATATATATACATATATATATATATATATATATATATAATTCATTAGGGTAAATATTTTTTAACACGGGTAAAAGTTAATTTTAATATTAATATATAGCTCAGATCCGTTTCTACTCGGAAAAATGAGGTAAAAATGTAAAATTCTTAATCATTTAATATCTTTTCTTTATATTCTTAATAATTTTTACCCCAGATTTGTTTTTTCTAGGGAAAATAAGAAAAAAAGTTTAAATTTCTTAATCAATAAATATCTTTTCTTTATATTCTTAATAATATTTAGCCCAGATTCGATTCTACTGGGAAAAATATGGAAAAATGTAAAATTCCTAATTATCAAATATCTTCTTTGTATATTCTTAATATATTTAGCCGAGATTCTACTGGAAAAAGATTGTAAAAAAAATGTAAAATCCCTAATTATCAAATATCTTATTTTAATATTCTTGATAATATTTATCCCAGATTCGTTTCTACTGTGGAAAGTATGAAAAAAATATAAAATTCTTAATTATAAAATATTTATTTTATATTTTTGATAATATTTAGCAGAGATTCTACTGGGTAAAATATAGAAGAAAATGCAAAATCATCAAATATCGTTTTTTTATAACATTTTTAATTACAATCTGACACACTTCGGGCATTCAATAATTGATTTGACTTTATTATATGGACTTTTTAATGGTTAGCAACCTAGTAGTTGTCCAATCCAATTATGACTAATTAACTATTCTCGAAGCATTTGCTGGCATTTGAATATAGTATTTATTCCACATTTTGTTCAATGTAAGGCGTTTCAAAAATAAAGTTTCAAAATAATTATTGTATTGCTTATATTGTCTAATATCAAATATGGATATTTCTCATATATCATTTATCTTAAGCTCTTAGTAAATCTCACCCACCCCATTACACCACTAACACTTACTTTATCAACACCATCAACTAATCATTTACTAACACCATTTTCGCCCTGCTCTAACACCTACCCTTAGCTCCTCCATTCCGCCCTCGTGACCAACATCGACGAGGCGACGAACCTGCAGCGTCAGAGGGCGAGCGCGCGCTCTCATCAGGCGGCCGTCCATTCGGCGCACTCGAGAAGGTCGTCGGCGCCGCTCGAGAGACACCAGTCGGCCCAGAGCTACCTGTCGGCCGTGTCGCATGTCTCGGCACCCACGCCCGTTGTGGTTGTGAGTTGGTTAATAGTAAAGGGGGGAAAGGATTGAGGGGAAAGGGTTTTTTTGGTTTGGTTTGGACTGAATTTAGTAGTGTTAGTACTATGAAGATTATTTACTTATTTATTTTATTATATAGTCCACTTGAAGGGCTTGAAAATAAAACTATATATATATATATATATATATATATATATATATATATATGATTCTGAATTTGATGTTGACATATGTATTAACACAGTGTAGTAATCGGGCATAACATCAATAAAAACATGGTAATAAACGGAATGAACTTAACGCTGTGCGACACAAATTTTATTTAGAGAGTATTTCCAAATTTCTCACAAAACAATAAAAACGACGCGCAAAGGATTCGCAATTCGTTCCACACATGTATAGAATCTTGGTAAAAAATATTTTTTAAAAAAGTCTTTTCTCCATTATATCTTCAACCAGTCTACGAACAACATATTATCTAATTGTGACTTTTTAAATTAGTATTTTGTGAAAATATTATGTAATTACAAGTTCAATGTTTATAATACATAGTGTAGTGCATTACCATATTCTGATACCATGGATTATTAAAATTTTCCAATAAAACACTAAGATTAACTGATTCTAAGTACTATTTACTATTTTATTTTTTCTCTTTACTTCAATTCAATTGTTTTAGTTTTTTATTTTATTTTCAGTTTCCACTAAATGAAGGCTAGGATTATAGCCGAAACATATGGACTTAAAATAAATTTTTGAAATAAATTCATCATTTATTGATGGCATGTCCGATTACTAAACTTTGTTAATATATATATATATATATATATATATACATATATATATACGTGATACCTTAAGCGCGATATGGGTACAGATGATAATTAGTTATTTTTCTGATGTATATTATAAATATCGGTATCTTTCGTAATTGAGTTAAAATTAGAAAATATTAATACTATACCTGTATTCAGGCTTTGAAAAGGATATTACTATTACAGACTGTCTATATACTCAAGGTGAATAATTTTTGTTACATTTTTTTTATTTTCTCCATAGTTTACGTTAAATCGAATTCATGATATTCACTAACTTTAAAATAGGTTTACATATGATATTGAAAGAGCTAAGTGGTAGTTTCCGTTTAGATTCAATTGATTTAGTTTTTTGTCGTTTATTTTAGTATTTTAGTAGTAATATGATTTTAGGATATTTGCTGATACGTGAATTTTAGACATTCTTTTATTTCTTAGTATACTTTAGAATTGTTTCCTCGGTCACTTTATTTTATATACATCAGTGTAAACTAGATAAAATTTACTAAATTGTAGTAAAAACTTTTAAATATACTTAGATATTGAAATTTTGGATAATTTGTAGTTGAAATGCAGAGTTTAGTATTTCCATATGGATTTATGACACTTTTTTTCAAGTATCTGGTAATTATTATTTTAGGTATTATAATTTTTTTACATTATTAAAAACTATATAAATAATTTATTCTATGTGTAAATTCAGTCCAAATTAAATATTTCTTTAAACTTTGTCCACTTATGGTCGAGTTTTTTCACACACTTTAATTATTAGATAATCCTTCAGCCAAATAATTAAACACGTTGCTTTTTGATTTTGAATTTTTCAAATATGCACATATAATTTCTTTACACTAGTAATAATTTATAATAAATAAATAACCAAAGCCTGTGATTTTACTACTTTAATTTTTGATAGAGCAAAGGATCTTCATTTTATTCATTTAGTTATTTGTGTTAAATGTTAATAAATAATATTTTTGTTTGTATGTATGTCATTTGACTAAAATATTAACTTTATGTGTTGCATTTGTATTATTTTATGTTTTTTGTTCACTTTTTTGGAATTGCATGCTCATGCTTAAATATGTTATTTGTTGCACAATCACTTTCATCTAATAATAATTAATTTAATTAAATTAATATTTGAATTATATTAAAGATATCATTAATTTATTTGTTTTTACATGTATCATACTTTGCCTTGTGAAAGTATCAGCTTTATCTAATAATTTATTTAATTGAACAAATTAGTATTAGTCATTAATTTTAATCTCTATAAATTTTGCTCTATTTACTACTTTACACGTTAGCTTATGCACAAGCACCGATTTAATTCTAATAATTTTCCATGTTAAATAAATAAATATTGTAATTAATTTTGTACTTAATATTTCTTCTAAAGGATGACAAAAATATTGAAGTCGAATACATAATGCCTACAAAGGAACTTGAAATTGAAAGGACTATGTCGACTACATATGAACCTTCTGAGTTGGGAGGATCTGCAACGGAAAGGACTACAACTAGCAGTAAATAAAATATTTATTTATAAATTATCAAAATTATTATAATACTTATACTAATATCATACTTGAAAATACAATTAAAAATAATTTTAATAACTCTAAAATCATTAAAATCGCGATAAAAACCAAATTAAGATACATAAAAACGCTACTTACATTATTTTTCCAGTTACTATGCGCCTAGAGTTTTATTTAATTTTCTTGCTTGATTTTTGTCGAAAGATTGTGAAATTTTTTCCATACTTCAGGCAATATAATAATTATGAATTTACCATTATTAATTTAATATTGTATGATTATTTTTTAAGAAACAATTCGCCGAAATGTGTTCCGGTGGCTGAGGTTTATATGGGCTTTCATAGAAAGCTTGATGGTTTCGATGACTCTTCGTCTTCATGCTTTTTCGAGAGATTACAGATATGTTGTTAAAGTTTTGGCTAGAGAGAAGATTATTTTAAAGGTGAGATAATAAAAAAATCGAAGACATTATTTTAATAAGCAATGAAAACTTTTTAAGTAAAAATTTCAATATATAATAAGTCAAAATTTAGAGGTGTTGATTAACTAAGTTTGTAGAGTTCTAGTTTGAATTCAGATTTTTCTCCGGCAATGAAGAAGGCTTTTTTGATAATATTAGATGCAGAATCAAAACATCATGTGATTTTGTTTTATATTTAGTATAATGTCTTATAATGCATGTACTTTTTCTGTTATTGCAATTTTTGCACATTGTTCTCTATATTAGTTTTGTATGTTCTGAATTCATATAATATTATAATACAAAAATATAAACTTGCACCTGGTTTTTTTTTTTATTGATCTTTTCGTATGACAATTTAAACAAAAATATTATAAATCTGCTTATTATTTATTTATATTTAAATATATTACCCACAGACTAGTTCCAAGAGGACTTAAAAATACAATTATTAAATTACAATATATAGTATAATATATAATGCACTTAATAACACAAAATTACATAATAACAATATTATTTAATTACATAGAATAAGCTAAAATAATAAAAGATATTTGAAAAGAAATAAAAAGGTTAATTTGAGCAGATAGAAATCATTTGATGAGTAATTATTGAATATATATTTAATATTTTTTTATATTTTCATTCCAGTCTAAGCCCGATTTTGGAGTAGGAATTCGCCACGGATATTCTATGATTTGGACACCTTTGCCTCAACAAGCTTCTTCTAAAAGATTGTCGTATGTATTTATTTTATTTAACATTTTTTATTTATAACAAATTTAAAATATTAATTTAGGAAAAAATTAAATATCAAAGAGTGTGTGAATGAATGTCTGTTTAATATTTACTCAAAGCTTTAAAGTTTATTTCTTAAATTTAATTTAGTCAAATAAATTGGATTTATTAACTTTTTTACTAAAGATACAAATATAAAATTATACAGATTTTGTTTCATTATTTTTTTTTATTTATAATTAGAGTTTCGGAGTTTTTTAAAGAGATTCTAATGAGATTCTGATCCATGATATATGGATAATTATTATTAATGTTTTTTATAATTATTGGATTTTTTTAACATATGTAATTTTGAAAATAGTTCTCAAAAACGCAGTGAATGGCAAGACAGTTTGCTTCGTAAGTCACTTCTAGTTGGAATTTATACAGATAATTTCATTGGAAGTGAAAATGAGTATGATGTTTTCTTATTATTTTATTTTATATATAATGTAGGAAGATAATATATATATATATATATATATACAGATATATATATATATATATATATATATAGATATACATTTACATCTTGATTATTTTTTGCTATTTTAAAATTGCAGCCAATTCGTCGTATTATAAATATAAATTGGATTTCAGAATATAAATTGGATTGCATTTCTATATACATTTATTTATAAAAAATGTTTTATGTATTATTTTTGTAAATAATTTGCTTGTAAAAATTTAGTTTCTTCAAAATAGTATTTATGTATTTTTGATATCCTATTATTTTCCTTACTAAAAATAAGTATATCATAGGTGTTTCAAAGTTTGTCCTTATTTGATTTACTGAATGATGACACACATCAAGTATCGAAACGTATACATATAGAAATGAAATTTAATTTATCTCTTATTCAAATAATTTTCTTGGTATAGTGAATGTGTATCTAATATATTGGTTTTTATACCTATGAAAAATGCTACTCATAAATATTAAATACAAGATGAATTTTTCTTTATATATTTTAATTCATAAAAGCTATGAAATTTTTAAAAATAATACTTAAGAATGTTGAAAATAGGAAAAAAATTCTTTTGATATTTCATTTCATTGAAGCAACAAAATAAAAAAATATGTTATCAGTATATCAACGATTAATATATTTATATAAAATGCTACTCTAAAATATTGAATTACAAGCCGATTTTTATTTGAATATAAAATTTATAACGGCGATAAAATATAATGTTATTGATATTATTTTATATTGCAGTAATACGGACACTTCTACATAATTATACAATTGTCTAGTTTAATTATTTTCTGCATTATTTAATTATTTTATTGTCTTTTATCCAGGGATGATCAAATAGCAACGACATCTGAAGGAAAAGCTGATGCCCAACAGAAACTGAAGTATCACCCAAAGACCAGGACAAATCTGATGACATTGTTCTCCAAATCGGCGAAAGGTTAGCATATTTGTATAATATTTATTTTGGAAAAATTAGTGGCATATGCTCGGTAGTTGCAAAAAAATCTATCTAGTGAAGTAGTGGAAGTTTTACCAAGTAGCGTTTTGTTGGCATGAATGACAAATATTAATAGTACTAGGCTGCTTCTTTTACCAAGTGTGTTTTATGGAATAATGTCTTTGTTGAGGGTGGAAAAGTTTTCAAAAGTTGTTCATTTAGGCGCAAGGAAGCGAGTTGGGAGTGCCTTCTATAAGGATAATGGCACCCAGTTTGGAACGAGGCCTCGACAGTGATCGACCTTGCGATACCAGGTACAGGTACAACCAACCTGCACCTTTTGAAATAATGGCCTTGATTTATAATTTTTTTATCGATCACTGTTTATTTTTTTCCAAAGTTTTTTTTCCATTGCCTCACTGCTTCTTAGCAATTATTTGTTACTAAAGTCGACGCCTATTATTTAATTTAATTTATTATTTTGATAATTGCTTTTTTATTTTTGATCTTGTTTTGTATATTTGGCAATTTTTTTAAGTGTTTGCTTTTTTCTGCAATTTTCAGTATGATTATATGTTACATGAATCGGAGTGTTGTTTGTATACCTTATGCAAATTATTGTTGGAACAAAAATAATTAGCGTGAGGTTGCTTAAGTCGTACACCCTTAGGAAATACAAATGTTACAGCATTTAATTAGCATATTAATTAGTGCAATTAAATTACAAGAAATTTTTTACGTGTATGTAATCTTTATTCATTTGGTTTATGATTAAAAACTATTGACTGAATTAAAATCTACATCCTTAGTCATACCTACTACTGAAAAACTGTATAGAATTCAATCCAAAATCGATTTTTCTTTATTCATTACTTAGATACTTTTACATATTTTTTTAAATTGTTTTTGATGCGATTTAGTCTAGTCTAGTCGTACCTACTACTAGAATTCAGAATAATAGAATTCAGTCCAAAATCGATTTTTCTTTTTTCATTAGTAAGGTATTTTTACGTTTTTGGAAAATGTACTTTTATTACGATTTAGACACCTGGTTGCTTAAGTCGTACCACGATACCCTTAGTCGTATCTATTACTGAAAAACTACATATATAAAATTTGGTCCGAAGACAACTTTTATTTAGTTTTCAGTTAACTAGTATTTCATTTTTCAAAAATTTGCTTTAATTAAGGTGTACAGTCGCTTAAGTCGTACCCCCTGAAGAAATAATGCTGTAATATTTAGTTCAATTGCAAGATTTTTTTTACGTTTATTGAATTTTTAGTCATTTGGTTTATGAATACAAATTATTAACTGAATTTAAAATAAGTTCTTTATGATTTTCATGGTTTTTAGGATTAAGGCGTTTAGTTGCTTAAGTCGTACCTACTACTGAAAAACTGTATAGAATTCAGTCCAAGATCGACTTTTCCTCAGTTATCATTTAGCTATTTTTTACGTTTTTCAAAAATGTGCTTTTAGTGCGATTTAGGCATCTAGTCGCTTAAGTCGTACCACTAAGCCATAGTCTCCTAAAATTATATATAGAATTATATATGGAATTCAGTCCCAGATTAACATTTCTTCAGTTATTAGATGCCAATTCGTACTTGATTATTAAAATAACTTCTAAAATAAATTACTAAGCTCGAAATCTAGAAAATGTGCTTTTTAAAATTGTTGTGACAAGATCGTAATTTTTTTTAGAAAAGAGTGAAGATAAAATTGTTCATAAAGATTTTGGTACCTCAGCTTGGTGTTAAGTTCCAATTCGAGCAAAAAACTTTCAAAAATTACATTTAACCATTATTTCTTCGTCTTAATAAAAAATATCAGCATAGCTGTTTATATTAAACCGGTACGAGTTAGAAATTTTCGAAAACTTACTTTCTAATTATTTCTATTTTACATAGCCTATTTTAAACTTTTGCAAACTCAACTAAATATTTCTAGTTGACGGTTTTTAATTTATAATTATAAGATAAAATATAGCTTAGATACGACTTAGGCAGTGGTACGACTTAAGCAACTTTAACCCTAAATAAAATTTTATTTTATATGCTTATTGTTAGCAAGTACGAAATTATTATCGTCTTAACCTCAATTGCTGATTTGCTTAATTTTGTAAAAAAAAAAATTGTAATTTATTTTACATACTTGTGTAAATTTTTACATGGATTGTAAATATTTTATTTTTTATTTTTGCTGTACATTGCCAATATTTTTATTATTTATAATTTTGGTCGTTGTTAATAAAAACCTTGCTTTTATTAGGTAAAAAATCATTATTTCAATCAAATCAATCATCATCTATATTAGATATTTAGTGCAGTCATTGGAGCCTATATCGTACCACCTAGATTTTCAGTGTGAGTCAAACTTTTATAAAAAATCAGATGAACAACACTTCAATGACTGCACTAATATATGAAACATATATGGAATATCTACTAAAATTTATTATATATTATACAAAAAATATTCTGAAATTTGAACAAAAAATATAAATCATAATAATTCTTATATGGAAAAAAGTTTTATGCAAAGATCCACACTTTTTCAGATGGTTTTACAGATTTAATTCAATGTTTTATCACTTGTTTATGAACAACTATTTAGACACTTTATACATATTTATACGTTTATAAAAAATTGTGACATCTTGGTATATTTTTCAGTCAATCAGGAACCGGTGTAGACTTCCACCTGGACGATTACGAAAGGGCTGATCTTTCTTCGATGGACAAACCACCATTTATAAGACTTGTTCTGTCTCTTTGGTACTTATTTTTGTCACATACAGATGTTGCCTGCTATGTCATGATTTTCTTACACCAGGTAAAGGATTAAAAATAATCAAATCTATTAGATAATATATGTATTCATTTTCTTTTTTTTGGTTTTAGATCAAATCTGCAAATATTTTGTCACTCCCACTGCCCTTAATGGTGTTCTTTTGGGGAACTTTGTCGGTACCAAGACCGTCCAAAACTTTTTGGGTTACTTTAATAGCATACACACAGGTAATAATTGACTTACCTAATCAATTAATCTACCTGGCAAATTATTTTTTTATTTTATTGTTTTCAGACGATTGTTCTGATCAAGTGTATGTTCCAATTTGAGTTCATGCCATGGAACAGCAATTTGGTGGTTTTGCCAAATACACCATTTACACCTCAAAAAATCATAGGCATCCAGAAAAAACAATATTATGCAACTTACGATTTGTTGCTTCTTCTAGTCGTATTTTTCCACAGGTAAAACAATTATAAATACAAATTTATTATGGGTGCAGTATTTTTAACTTCCCGTAGGGTAGTTATAGTAATGCGGCGAAAATCGAAAATAAAAATTTTTGCTTGAAGGTTTTCTGAACATTTTGGCATACCTCAGAAAAAATGGATGTGTGTGTGTATTTTGTATGTCCGCATTTTTTCGTCCTCGTTTTCGGGCGCACGGATAAACCGATTTGAAAGGTTTGAAAAACATTCGATCCCTATTGATAGGGAGATGTGCTGATTAGTTTTTGGCAAAGGCAGGTCCAGCCGTTACGGAGATACTGAGCAAAGAGTGCAGAAAATACAAATCGAGTTTTTGAGAGAACGGAGTATCGGATTTGAATGATCTAAAAAACATTCAATTTGTAATGATTGGGGAAAGATGTGATTAGTTTTTGGCAAAGACAGGTCACGCCATTTCGAAGATACAGATCTAAATGCACAAAAAATGGCAGTTTTTGAGTGAACTAAGCGTCCGATTCGAATGATCTAACTGTCTGCTTGTATTGACAAAACAATTGCTTTTGAGGATAAAAAATTATTACTTTTTTTTTTTATTTTCCATAAAATATTTTTGTAATTTTGGATTAAAAATTCAAAAAATTACCCAGGCTAAGCACAGTCTAAGCGCCACTCTGGTACAAATGTTTATCCAAGTGCGTTTAGACTGTTTAGGTTACTAGAGCACTTTTTTCAATTTTGTGAAAACTATTGAAAAATGTGAAAATGCTGCCAAGCTAAGCACAGTATAAGTGAAAATGTCGCATAGAATTATTTGCAAATGCGTTTAGACTGTGACTATACCGGAGCACTTTTCAATTTTGTGTAAATTTTGACAACTTTTTTTTTGAAATTGAATTCGAATTGAAATGACGATTGTTAATGGAGATAAATTGATTTATTTAAAATCTACATTTGATTTGCTCACATATAACAAGATAGCAAATATAATGAAACTTACAGTATTTGTAATAATATATTTGAAAACGTTTAAAATTTCTCGAGTATTTTATTACGGTACGGGAAGTTCCAGCAATTTGCCTTAAGGCACGATGCATACACCACTAGTTGATTGTTGTTTTTTAGGGGAATGCTGAAATATCTTGGTCTTTGGAACATGAAACAACCGGATGAATATTTAGAAGCCGGCGAATACCAAATGGACATTGAATCAAAACGTACGGGACCAGATCCAAGTAATTTCCCAAAAAGCAAAGAACCATCTAAAAAATCCATGGGGGCCCAAAGTAGCCCTAGAGTACGGTAAGTTTAAAAAACCTAATAAATCCTTATCAGCCACTATTCCTTTAATCCTTTTTTAGACCTCTCCTCATCCCTCAAGAAGACAAATTGATCGACGACAAATACGCAACCGAGAACGAAATAGGTAATTTTTTTTTAATCCTTATCGGGATTCCTGAATTCCGCCTCATCCAGATTTTCCTATATCTGATCCAGATTTTCCTGTGTCCATTTCCTTCAGAGTTGTACAATACCAACTTGGATGAGAAATATTTGGAAGAATTTCATACACTAAATCGTATCAGATCGACGGATATTTTGAGGATGTATAAAAAGGGTAGTAGGAAGTACGGAACGCTTTTAACTGGGATGCAAAATAAATATCGGTAGTAATTGATACATGATTCCAATATTGTACCCTAATACGTCTTTTTATTTAACTATTTTATGGAATTTTTTTACTATCTATTTATTTTGCAGGAAGTTGCATTCGGCACCAGGAATGGTGGACATTTTCAAAGACCAGAAGGATGGTGCTGGTGGTTCTGAAGGTGATGATTCCTTAAAAAAAAGTGTCCATGGGTCATTTAGTGGAAGTAACGTCGTTATGGTTCATAATGTGAGAGGTGATCCTTGTGATAAATTTCCAGGCGTTTTGATAATGACGTAAGTCGAATATTATAGTGCAATTCAGTTAGTTTCTAGTACTCTGGTTCTTAGCAAAGGTATCTTAGCATCGATTCTCATTTAAACTGTTTAAAAAATTGCCATCATATATTATACACGATAATTCACAATACCAATGTTTTTCCAATTTTTAGGTTCAAAAAATACACAGAATCAGTAAAATCATTTTTCGAAGTCCTCCTAGATCCTGCACTAAGAGTCACTACAAACGTTTATGCTGCTATGTTCATCTGCGATTTTTACAACTTTTTGGTCATAATCTTTGGATTTTCATCATTTGGTGTAAGTGCCATATCTAATTGATTCAAATAATTTATATTTTAATCATTTTCAATTTTTAGCAAGGAAACAGTAGTGTAGTTGAATACTTGGAGGACAACAAAGTTCCAATACCTTTCTTGGTCATGATAATCCTACAGTTTATATTAATATTGATAGACAGAGCTTTATTTTTACGAAAATGCATTGTTGGAAAAGTTATTTTCCAGTATTTGTTGGTTTTGGGAGTACATATATGGATGTTCTTTGTTTTACCTGCAATTACTGAAAGGTAAGAACTTTTAAAATGAACTTATATATGCTAATTTTATTTCATTGTTTTATGTCTATTTGCAGAGATTTTAACGCAAGTTTGCTTCCCCAAATGTGGTACATGGTAAAATGCTTCTATTTACTACTATCAGCTTACCAAATTCGTTGTGGGTACCCGACACGAATTCTGGGTAACTTTTTGTGTAAAAAATATAATCTGTTGAATCGATATTTATTCCAAGGGTAAGTACATAGGTAAAGAAATTATATATATATATATATATATATATATAGTATATATATATATATATAGTATATACATTAGGGTGGTCCTTATTATGGACATTTTCGAATTTCCTTGCTCCCAAGGGCTCAAATGGTTCCAAAATGATAAAAAACAATTCTCTAAAAGTTTTAGCTCTTAATATTGTCTTTTAAATAGAGCGCAATTCAATCAAAGTTTTGTATGGAAGTAGTACAATAAAAAATGACACGAATTTTCACTTTTAATTCATTTGTCGCTAAGTAATACCTAAAAATTTTTTTTAATTTTCGAAATTTTTTTCATGCTATTTTAATACGAAGTTTGATTGAATTGCGCACTATCTAAAAGTTAATATTAAGAGCTAAAACTTTCAGAGAATTGTTTTTTATCAATTTGGAACCATTTGAGCCCTCGGGAGCAAAGAAATTCGTAAATGTCTATATTAAGGACCACCCTAATATATATATTAGGTTGTCAAATATCTCCCTTCCGCTTTTTTGCTCTTGGTTTATAATACAAAAGGCGGAAGGGAGATATTTGACAACCTTATATATATATATATATATATATATACCAAAAATAGACCAAAATTATAAATAATTAGGATAGTTGGCAATTTACAGCAAAAATAAAATATATATATATACAAAAACAAGTAAAATTTTACACAAGTATGTAAAATAAATTACAACAATTTTTTTACAAAATTAAGCAAAGCAGCAATTGAGGTTGAAACATTGTTAGGCATATAAATTTTTTGTAATTGAAGATAAGGTTGCTTAAGTCGTACCACTGCTTAACAATAAGTGGTACTTATACCTAGGCTATAATTTGTCTAATAATTATATATTAAAAACCGCCAAATAGAATTATTTAGTTGATTATACAAACGTTTTAAACAAGCTATATGAAATAGAAATAATTACAAAGTAAGTTTAACGTAAAGTTTATAACTCGTACCGCTTCAATAATGATGTAGGTTGTAATTTTATGAAGACGAAAAAATAATAGATAAATGTGATTTTTAAATTTTTTTTCTCTAATTAAAAAACACCAAGAAGTGGTAACCAAAATCTTTATGAACAATTTCATCTTCACTCTTATCTAAAAAAAAATTAACATTCTTATCTCAACAATTTAAATAGTACAATCGTTACTTCTCTAGGATCCACATGGTACGACTTAAGCAACTAAGCATTTTAATCATATCTAAAGCACATTTTTAAAATACTCAAACTAATTCATCAACTTAAAAAAAAGAGTTTCAGTAATTGTTTAATCATAATCCAACTAAATAGTCATTGACCTAATCAATCGTCAAGGAAATTTGAAAATGTTTTTATTAAGAACCACCCTAATATATATATATATATATATATAATATATATATATATTCATTGATTTTTTTTAGGTATATGTTGATTCCTTGGTTATTCGAATTAAGGACTATAATGGATTGGATTTGGACGGACACATCAATGTCTATGTTCGATTGGTTAAAAATGGAAGACATTTTCTCAACAATATTTCAACTAAAAGTAAGAAAAATAGTTTATCTAAATTCTTCATATCATTTTTATTCTATATTTTATTTCCAGTGTGCAAGAAACTTCGAAGAGCAATTTCCAGTGGCTCGTGGCATGAAGAAAAAATGGGCGGTAAAATTGTTAATGGGAGGTGGTGCTGTTTTACTAATAGTTATGATCATGTGGTTCCCTTTGGTGTTCTTTGCAATTGGCAATACAGTTGGAAGCCCTAATATCCCTTATGAAGTAACTGCTGAACTCAGAATTGGTAGTATGGAGCCTGTTTTTAAGGGAGTGGCGACTAGGGAAGATATCACTCAGTAAGTAATTAAAAGGAATACTTGTATTAAATTTGTATGGAGTGTATATAACTGTTGGCATGGAATCGTAGTAAATTTTATCTAGTTTCTCCCTATACAACTGAAAAGGGGTTCTTTCATATGATATTTGTGAGTTATTTGACAAAAACCAAAACTAGTTGGTTTGGTATTTAGCCTTGAGGCAAGTTACATGAACTTCCCGATATGTTTAAATAATCGACTTAATAAATAAAAAATAAATTAATTTATGAGTCATTAAAAGTATTCCGAGTGGATTTATTACACATAATTGAAAACGAACGAACACTTTGACTCGGAGTGTTTTCTAAAAGCAAATTTTATATAATTGAACCAGTTTTCAGGACATTAATGGTTTATTATGTTCAAGACCAAGTACTCTCATTATACCAAGTAAATAGTCTAATTTTAATTTTAACAAATCTCAAAAGAACTACTCATTTTCTCAAACTTTGATGAATTTTTAAAATCAAACTATTTGTCGTAAGGCCGTAATATTTCAGTAAGTTCTATAAGACCATGGTATATATCACTAAAAAAAATCAATAAAAATCGGCTTAGATTTTTTTTTCAACAGTTAATTACAAGAAAACGGCTCGGTAGATTTTCACCTAAAACTAACCAGTATCATTCCCAACTGATATCTTCCGAACAGTTTTTGATTTTTTAAAATCGGTTCGGTAGGATGAGCCTAAATGTGGACGAAAAGTTTTACACTTTTTTTCAAATTATAAAGAAACGACTTGGCAGATCGTGGCACAAAACTGACAACCGACAGTCCTCACCGAAATACATCAAATGGCTTTTAAATTTCTGAAATCAGTTAAGGCGTTTTTGATAAAACGTCGATCAAAGATCTCATTTTGATCAACCAATTTTTGCAAACTTTGACGAATTTTTAAAGCTAAACGAGTTGTCGTAGGGCCGTAATATTTTAGTATGACCTAGAAAACTATGGTATCTACCGTCAAAAAAAAATCATAAGAATCGTCGAATTTTTTTTTTTTAAAACTTTATTACAAGAAAACGGGCGGCCGATCTTTACCAAAAACTAATCAGCACGATTCCCAACCAATATTCAAAAACCACGAATGGTTTTTGAATTTTCAGAATCGATTCAGAATTGCGGGCTAAAACGTGGACGAAAAATTTTTCACTTTTCTGCAATTTACAAAGAAACGGCCCGGTTGATCGCCGCACAAAACTCAGAAACGATAGTCCTCATCGAGATACATCGAATGGCTTTTAAATTTTTGAAATCGGTCAAGCCGTTTTGGAGAAAACGTCGATTTACGGCGAAAAATCTGTTCACACACACACACACACACATACACACACATACTTTTTCCAAATTTGGTCTCATTCGATTCAGAATGGCTTGAAACGTCGAGAAAACATAAAATTAGCCAATCGGGTTTTTTGATGAAAACATAAACTTCTCCTCCGGGAAGTTAAAAATGTCCAGAATTTTCTATTAAATGCTAAGGAATATGAAAGATCGAATTCAAAGTCATTTTATTCCAAACTTTTATATCGGAGTGTATATAACTGTTGGCATGGAATTGTAGCAAATTTTATGTAGTTTCTCCCTGTCTTGCAGTGCTTTTTCTTGATATTTGTGAGTTATTTGACAAAAACCAACAAAAGTCCCGAATTTTTTATTTATTTCAAAAGAATAATGAAAGATCGAATTCAAAAACGTTTTATTCTAAATTTTTATATCGGAGTGTATATAACTTGTACTTGCATATTTTTTTTATCCTATTTTTTTTTATTTAAGATTTAATGAGAGACAGTGGCAACAATTGAGCAATGCTTATAGAAGAGACAGGACAGCTCAAACATTTTTATCAAACTATGAATACAGGGATGCATCAGCTGTTACTTTCCGATCAAATTCGCTTACAACTTGGAGAGTTGCACCTCCTGATGTTAAGCATTTAGTACATGAAATCAACAGCAGTAAGTAAAAAATTTTATTTATTTCCATCTACATTATTTTCACAAATAATAAATTTTTAGATCGTACAGTACGTGTAACTCTACGTTACTCCATACGCCACAGCGTTAACAGTCCTAATCATCCCTTGATAATCGAGGTTGAAAAATTTGTCTTGCTTATGGACCCTGTGCAAAGGCAAAACTTGGCTGCTCTTTTATCAGGAAATGGAACAAAACCTGTGAGAATCAAACAGTTGTTCCCAAAATTCCTAAAAGTTGCCAACAAGGGAACAGCTACCAATATCGCCCAGTTGATGACTGACCCTAGTACTTTGCATCAACCAGGTAATAAAATTTACATCAAATTGTACACCAGTTGTACATACAAGTTTTTTTTTATATTTTTCTAGTTGTGGAAGTCGATGAAACTCCCAGCAAAAATGTCGATGAAGATGAATACGAGAGTGAAATGAGAAACGATGAACACGGCCGAGAATATCGAGACGTTTTCATCAATCTTTCCTCAACAAAACTAAATAATACATCGGCTCCAAATGCCCTAGCAAATGAAACTGATGAACCCAGATGGTGGAATTTAAGGGAAGTATGTAATACCTCGGAAACTTTTTATAGCAAAGTTTTGGAAATGATACCGTTTGCTGATTGTTCGGGATATGTGATGTACTTCTTTAATGATAAGATTTTCCCTGCGAAGTTGAACTTCATCTCTGGATCAGGGTAAGTATCAGTAGTACTTGAAAATATACAATATAGGATACATTTTAGTAATTAACCAAAATACCAATTAAAATTTTCAGTAACTGTAATTTAACAAAGTATCAATAATAATTGGAAATTTACAAATTAGAATACATTTTAGTAATTAACTAAAATACCAGGTAAACATATTTTATTAACTGTAATTAAACAAAAATAATTTACTTCAAAATTCGACTCTGGATGTTTTACCACTAAGATTTTCCTTTTACTACTACGATTGCTTAAAATTTCTGGATCTATTTTTTTAATACGTATTTAAAAACATACACACAAATCTAAAATTTCACCTTCTAATCACAAACACATATTTCGTAAAAATCATTATAACATTTCCATCATTTTTTTTAATTAAAGTGCTTATCTTATTTTGTCCACCCCTAACACTTTGTTCGAATATTCAAAATCATTTTCTTCTATTTTTTTTAATATTTTTGACAAATATATTCGTCATGGAGGAGTGGCAGGATTTTGAGTTCTGACGAGTTCATTTATCATGTGTATGAAACGATTTGGTATTTCATTTGAAATTTTTGGCAAAAACAGTATGTATTCTGAATATATATCTGTGATTGACGGATATATTCGTCACGGAAAAGTTGGAGAATTTTGTGCATTGACGAGTATATTTGGCATTCGTATAAAACAATGACAATTTGCTTTTTAAATTGCAATTTTTATAGTAACAAAGTATATTCTGAAATTATATGACATTTTAACTGTGGTTGACCAATATACTCGTCATGCAGAATTGATAGAATTTAGAATATTGACGAGTATATTTGTTATGCGTATAAAACAATGACCATTTGCTATTGAAATTGAATTTTTGGCAAAAGTTAAGTATGTTCTGTATTTATATGACTGGTTAACTTTAATTGACAAATATACTCGTCATGGAAAAGGGGCAGAGTTTTTGTACAGACGAGTATATTCATCACTCATTTGCTATTTAAATTGAAATTTTTGAAAAAACAACGTATATTTTAAAATTCTACAGCCAGTTCACTGTGATTGGCGACTATACTTATCATGGCGAAATGGCAGAATTTTATGTATTGACGAGTATATTCGTCATGAATATGAAAGAGCTATTTAAATTGATTTTTTTGGAAAGAAAACAAATATATTCTGTAATTGTATGACACAATTTACTGTGATTAACGAATATACTCGTCAGGAAAAACTGATACAGTTACGTGTTTTGACGAGTATAATCGTCACGCCTATAAAACAACGATCATTTGCTATTTAAATGAAAATTTTTGAAAAAAACAACACATATTCTGAAATTATATGACCAGTTCATGGTGATTGACAAATATACACGTCAAAGAGAATTATTAAATTTTTATGTGTTTACGAATATATTCGTCACGCGTATAAAACACTGATCATATATTTTTTAAATTGAAATTTTTCGAAAACCAAAATATATTTTGAAATTCTATGATTCTGTTAACTGCACAATTTACTGTGATTAACGAATATACTCGTCAGGAAAAACTGATACAGTTACGTGTTTTGACGAGTATAATCGTCACGCCTATAAAACAACGATCATTTGCTATTTAAATGAAAATTTTTGAAAAAAACAACACATATTCTGAAATTATATGACCAGTTCATGGTGATTGACAAATATACACGTCAAAGAGAATTATTAAATTTTTATGTGTTTACGAATATATTCGTCACGCGTATAAAACACTGATCATATATTTTTTAAATTGAAATTTTTCGAAAACCAAAATATATTTTGAAATTCTATGATTCTGTTAACTGCAGTTGACGATTATACTTGTCACGGAAAAGTAGTAGAATTTCATGTAAAGACGTGTTTATACGTCATGCGCATAAAATAGTGAGCAATAATCTGCTATTTCAATTAAAATTTCTGGAAAATATAAAATATATTCTAAAACTGTGATTGACAAAAAAACTCGTTATGGAGAAATTGCAAAATTTTGTGTATTGACTAATATATTTGTCACATTATAATTGCTATTTAAATTGAAACTTATGAAAAAAAATACTTTTTCTGAAATTATATGACAAAAAAAACTGTATATATTCGCCATGAAGAATGAGCAGAAATTTGAGTATATTCATGTGACAATTTGCTATTTAAATTGAATTTTTTTGCAAAACCAAAACATGATTAGAAAATTTATCTGTTATAAACGAATATATTCGTCATGGAGAAGTGAGATTTTTGTGCACTGACGAGTATATTCGTCACACGTATAAAACAGTGACTATGTACTCTTTAGATTGAAATTTTCGAAAAAAAAAATTTATATACATATATATATATATATATATATATATATTAATTTTGAAATATGAACAAACAACACTTTTTTTTTGCACTAATTTATTAAATAATAATTTTCACAAACGTTTCGAGACTAGGTTTGTCTCGAAACGTTAAAATATGGAAACCTAAATTTTAAATTTTAAATTATAACACACTGATGATGAGACAAACCTAGTCTCGAAATGTCTGTGAAAATTATTATTTAATAAATTAGTGCAAAAAAGAGTGTTGTTTGTTCATATTTCCAAAATAATATCTATTTATCCACTCAGAATACATTTGTTATATATATATATATATATATATATATATATATATACGAGTATATATATATATATATATATATATATATATATTCCGAAATTATAACTGTTATAGACGATTATTCTCGTCACGAAGACGTGATAATATTTTATGTAGTGACGTGTATATTCGTCACGCTTCTAAAACAGCAAACATTTGATATTCAAATTGATTTTTTTTTTTAAAAAATAACAGAATATATTGTTTGGCAAATATACTCGTAATGAATACATGAAAGAATTTCGTCTATTGACGTGTATATTCGTCATGCATATAAAAGTGACCAAATTTGCTATTTATTCCAGTATTGCCGGTATATACGTCTCGATGGTATTTGTTGCTTGGAGAATATCCAAGAACATAACATCTGGTGGAATCACCAAAATCATCTACGATGAACTTCCCAATGTCGACAGAGTTTTGCAACTTTGCCTGGACATATATCTGGTGAATAAAATAATAAAAAAAATACAATTTTTACAGCACTTAGAATTTTTTGGTCAACATTTTTTTAACCATAGGTTCGTGAATCTGGTGACTTCACCCTGGAAGAAGACCTTTATGCTAAAATCGTCTTTTTGTTCCGATCTCCTGAGACCCTTATCAAGTGGTCAAGGCCTGTTGAAGAAGCTGCCGAAGACGATGATGATGATAGTGTACATAGACGAAGCCTATAAATATCTAAAAACTACTTCCATTTAATTATCATCGAATTATTATCTCTGCACCTCGTATTTCGGCTTTCGTCATGATGATAAACTTGCGATCGTTTTAATGACTTTTTTGTATATTAGTACGAAAGATTATTTAACTAAGCTAAGTTTAATATATAGTATATAATTTCTTTCTAATTTTAGATGTAATTTTCTATAGATATTAAAGCGAAATACAATTTTATATTAATATATTTCTAATTAATTTGAATCGAATCTCGTAGTTTAATACGGAAAAAATATATTCTTAAATAAGTATGTTTACTCGTGATTAAATAGTTTTTAATTTATTATTTGGATATTATTTATTATATATAGAAAGAAAATAAATAATATACAAAACATAAGTAATATTTTTTTATTTATACTTTTAATACAATCACTATTTGTAATTAAAAGTAATCATTAACAAAATTTCGGGTAATAATAAATAATAACCAACGAATATGGATGTGTGTGTGTGTGTGTTTTGTATGTCCGCATTTTTTCGTTCACGGGTCAAACGATTTGAATGATTTAAAAAACATTCGATTCGTATTGATAAAGAGACGTGCTGATTAGTTTTTGGCAAAGGCAGGTCCAGCCGTTACGGCGGTAGTGACCAAAGAGTGCAGAAAGAAGAAATAGAGTTTTTGAGAGAATGGATCATCCGATTTGTATGGTACAAAAACATTCTGTTCGTATTGACGGGGAAGGTAGGCCCAGCGGTTTTGGAGATACAGAGCTAAATGTTAAAAAATGACAGTTTTTGAGAGAACTAAGCGTCCGATTTAAATGATTCAAATGACTTTCTGCTTGTTTCAACAAAATAATTGCTTTCGGAAAAAAAAATTGTTTCTATTTTTTTTTTCAAAAAATATTTTTGTAATTTTGGATCAAAAATTCAAAAAATTACCCAGGCTAAGCACAGTCTAAGCGCCAATCTGGTACAAATGTTTACCCAAGTGCCTTTAGACTGTTTATATAATGGAGCACTTTCACAATTTTGTGAAAAAACTATTGAAAATGTGAAAATGCCGCCAAGCTAAGCACAGTGTAAGTGAAAATGTCGCACAGAATTATTTGCAAATGCGTTTAGACTGTAACTATGAAAACGTGAGCAGTTTTTGAATTTTGTGCAATTTCGGCAACTATTTTTTTGAAATTGAATTCGAAAAGAAATGACGATTGTTAATGTTTTGGAGATAAATTGATTTATGATTTGCTCAGATTTAACAAGATAGCAATAATAGTGAAAGTTACAGTATCTGTAATAGTATATTTGAAAACCGTTTAAAATTTCTCGAATATTCCATTACGGTACGGGAAGTTCCAGCAATTTCCCTTAAGGCACGATGCCATACACCACTAGTTTTATTTTACAATTTTATATAAAAACGCACAAATTAATAAGACGCAAATACAAATAAAAACGTATTTAATACAATACAAATTATTAGCAGTAATAATTTCGACCACCTCGCCACGAAGGTTGAATTTAGACTGATTGTGAGGTACAATAAACTTTTCGTATTGCACCCTCTATGGTTCCGTACCCGAAACTATTCAATTAGATAACAATTTTTGAATTTTTGAATTTTAGTATCATCTGGTAACAATTCATAGTTTTGTCCCTTTCTGACCCCAATAAAAGAAGTTCGCAATAACAACTAAAATCATTCTGTATTTGGACCTCTCGGTCGACACTACACTACAGTCAGTGGTAAGTCTTTTGAAAAATATTTATGTATTATGTAATCATTTCGTGCATTCAGTTTCAAATACGTGTCATGGAACTTGTTGTTTTGGTTTATTCGATTTGACTTGATTTTCTGTTGAATTATAAGAATGTAAATAAATTGAAGTAAAAATTCGTTTCTTTAATATTAAACGATTTGCGTTACATTTTCTAATTCAATATATTTGTGCTGAAGTGTCGCCTTAGTGTTTATTGTTGTGAAAATATTTAATTTTAGCCTTTGTACTTTTTTGGGGTTGTTCGCGTACTTTTATTCAGAGCTCAAAAGGGTGGCGTCATGAAAGAACCTCTCTTATATTTTTCGCGCTCTTCTTTACATTAATTAATTATTCATCATTTGTCCTTAAACTTCATAGGCTGGGAACCTATGAAGTTTTTTTCCAAGTGTTTACATGGTGGATCTGGGGGGTACATCATGTAAATGCTCTTTTTTTTATAAATTTACAATCACCGCTAAAATACTAAAGTACACATTTTATATTGATTTTTTGCTTTACCGCGAGAGGTTCTTTCATTTTTAAAAACCGAAATTTTTGGGTACATTAGGTCATTTCGCAGGGGTTCTTCTTTTCGCGATATATTCGGGTCAATTAGGTATAATTAGTTTGTAAATTAGTTTAGGTGGATTAGGGCTGCACAAATCGATACTTAGTAGTATTTACACTATATCCATTTCCATCTGAAATGTTAGAAACGTAAATATGAATACAAGTATCTATTTCTGTGGCGACACCACATTAAAAAAAACGCGCCTGGCAACTCTACCCCATGGGTGGTGAGGAAAAGAGTTGCATCCTAATTAAGTACATATAATTATCAAAATTAAAATATTTAAATAATTATGTTAATTAATGAACATAAATGTGTCAATATGTGTGCACGTCACTGATAATTAACTAATATCGAAATATCTTAAAATAAAATTTTTGCAAAATAATCTTTGCTTTTTAATATGTAGTTAATGTTATTTTTAAATTTTTTTTCAGAACTTCATAAAGAATTATTAGATGCTTTCAGAAAGAACATTGTCAATAATTATTAATTTTGAATTAGTTGAAAAAATACTATAAATACTACAATGCAAAGAGTTATACGGTTTTTGATAAAATATATTTTATCTCTTTGCATTGTAGAATTTTTTCAACCTTTGATTCAAAATCAATATCTATTATTCTTTTTAAAAGCATCTAAAAATTCTTTAGCATATGTGAGATTTAAAACTTTAGTCAGAATTAAAAATAAAATTTTTATTTGAAGTTGAAGGTAATAAATGCTTAATTCTAAAATTTCATACAAATTCACATTTTGGGCATAACACCCAATTTTGCTCTCCAATGACTTCACTATAGAACTGAAGAGTTTCCTTAGAGTAAAGAGGTAAAACTTAGAGTTAAGGGTTAGTGCAAAACCTAAAACCAAGTATTAGTGCTAAAGTTAAAAATAAGAATTAGGGCAAAATTTAAAGCTAATAATTAGTGCCAAACTTGAAGGTAAAAGTTAATCCAAAACTTAAAGCCAGTTATTAATGTAAAAGTCAGTGTAGAAATTTAGTGCATAATTTAAAGCCAAGTGTTATTGCAAAATTTAAAACTAAGTGCTAGTGCTAAATAGATCCAGTAAAAAGAGGCAGAAATTTATATATTAATCAGGAATATATAAACCAAATTTACGCAGATTTTGTGGTAATTATCTGGACAAGTCAGGATGTACTTTGACAAGGTATGTTTACTCCTAGTTGAAATTACTACATTTTTTGTAAAAATTGGTTTGCTTATTTATTTTTCATGAAACCCAGTAAAATTTGTTTATTATAATTGCTTAAGTGGGTACATGGAATGACAAAATGTGTATTAATTTTTATATATTTTATTTTTAATATATTCTTAATGAATTTATTTTATACAGATAATGTAATTGGGGCCAAAAAATTGAACAAAAAAATGGAAAATTCAAAATTATCATTTGGGTAATAGTTAAAATAATATAATTATATATGTATAAAATATTTATAATTTGTATAATATATATATATATATATACTTAATTTATTCATATCGTAAACATATTGAGCTTTTAAATATATTGAGCTTTTCCAGTTGCATGAAAACTGGATAAGCTCTTCGGTTAACAATTATCAGTCTAATTAATCTAGATGAGTTTTATAAATATAAATAAAGAAAATATTAATTTTAGCTTACGAAAAACAGCATTATATAATGTTATATTATATAGTGTTCTTTAAATTTACAAACATTAATTAGATTATAATAAATTCTAGTTATCTGAGCTGCGTCCAAATCTCATATGTCCATAGTCATCAAATTGGTCATCACCACGTTTTCCAAAACGCATATGTCCATAGTCTTCAAATGATGATGGTCTTTTAGCTAAAAAATTAAATAAATTTCACTTGATTCATACGAGCAATTTTTCATGACAAAAACGAAAATTAAAAGTTATTTGAGGAAGAGTAAAAAATGCTTTAACTCCTTATATTGCTAACCAGAAAAATACACAAGTCCGCATGTCA
Organism: Ctenocephalides felis; assembly: GCF_003426905.1. Lineage (NCBI taxonomy): Eukaryota > Metazoa > Arthropoda > Insecta > Siphonaptera > Pulicidae > Ctenocephalides > Ctenocephalides felis. The sequence continues at coordinate 10,329,818 of NW_020537758.1, read as the reverse complement.
ACTACGAATTATTCAAAATTTCAATATGCAAGTGTATATGAAAGGTTTTACTAGATTTTAATAAATTGTATCTAGTTTTCAATAATGCAAAAAAGTTATAATGTACGGAATAAAATTTTCGAGTTGACAAAATCTAGAAAAATGTCCTAAAATCAAATATTGCTAATTATAAAAATACACAAGTCTGCATTTCAACTGCGAATTATGCAAAACTTTAATATCTAAGTATGTAAACTTAGTTTTCACTCATGCCAACAAGTTATGAAGTCCAGAAAGAAAATTAAAAGTTATTTGACAAAAAGCAAAAAATGTTCTAAATCCTCATATTTTGCTAATTAGCAGAATACACAAATCCGCATTTCAATTGCAAATTACTCAAAATTTTAAAATACAAGTGTATATGAGAGTTTTTACTTATTTAGTTTTCACTAATGCAAACAAATCATAATGTCCAGAATGAAAATTTTAAATTATTTGACAAAAAGTAAAAAAATGTCCTGAATTCACAAATTACAAATCACCAAAATACTAAACTTTGCATTTCAACTACAAATTACTAAAAATTTCAATATCCAAGTGTATATAACTGTTTATACTAGTTATTAGTGAATTTTATCTAGTTTTCACTAATGTAAACAAATTATAATGTCTAGAACTAGAATAACAATTTTAAATTATTTGACGAAACGTAAAAAAATGTCCTCAATTCACATATTGTATATTATGAAAATACTAAAGTCTGCATTTCAATTGCGAATTATTCGAAATTTTAATATACAAGTGATATAACAGTTTTTACTAGATTTTAGTAAATTTTATCTAGTTTTGAATAATGTAAACGAATTATAATGTCCTGAAGTAAACTTTAAAATTATTTGACAAAAAATATAAAAGGCTTGAATTCACATATTACAAATCATCAAAATACTAAAATTTGCATTTCAACTAAGAATTGTTCAAATTTTAATATCTAAGTATGTATAACAAATTTCACAAGATTTCAGTAAATTTTTTCTAGTTTTGACTAGAAACTGCAAACAAATTATGAAGTCCAGGAAGAAAATTTTCGAGTTATTTGACAAAACGTAAAAAAATGTCCTGAATTCACTTATTACAAATCATCAAAATACTGAAGTCTGCATTTCAACTGCGAATTATGCAAAATCTTAATATAAAAGTATATATAAAAGTTCTTACTAGATTTTAGTAAATTTTGTCTAATTTTCACTAATGTAAACAAATTATAATGTCTAGAACTAGAATTAAAATTTTTAATTATTTGACGAAACGTAAAAAAATGTTTTCAATTCACATATTACGTAAATCTTTAAAATGCTGAAGTCTGCATTTCAACTGCGAATTACTCAAAATTTCAATATCCAAGTGTATATAACTGTTCTTACAAGATTTTAGTAAATTTTATCTAGTTTTTATTATTATATACAAATTGGAATACTTGAAATCATGTTGACAAGTTTTAAAAAATGTAAAAAAATACCTACATAAATGTCGTAATATAATAAATACTAAAATGCTAAAATAAATGACAAAAAATTTAATCTATTAAACAAAAACTATTAGTTAAATCTTTCAATATCAAATGTAAACCAAATTTGGAGTTATACCAGTTTTACCAATGTTTTATTAGTGTATTGATTATTACAAATTTTTCCTTCTTACCTCTTGCTCGATTGCTAATTAGAAAAGTATACAAGTCCGCATTTCAATTGCGAATTATGCAAAATTTGAATATACAAGTGTATATAAGGGTTTTCACTAAATTTTAAGTTATAATGTACGGAACAAAATTTTTGAGTTACTTGACGAAATCTAGAAAAATGTCCTACAATCAAATAGAAACCGAATTTGCTTAGAGTTAGTAATATTTTAAGAGCTAAAAATTATCAATACCAGTTTTATCAATATTCTAATAGTGTATTATGTATTACAAATTTTTTTTCCTACCTCTTGCTCGATTTGATCCAGAAATATCCAGCTCCTCGTCAAGGAATTCCTGGTCATTGGGCCTCGGAAATCGCCTTCCAATTCCGTAAAATAACGATATCGTTCTCGGCCTGGTTCTATGTCCTGGTACTGCATTTTCTACTGAACCAGCTTCAGAAGTTGCATCAGAAAATGACCAGAGCATCATGGACAAAATTAACAGAGTTGACAGCAATGGTAGATGGGTATTGATATGCATCCTAATAAAAGAAATATTTTATAATTCAACAGCTTATCATAGACCTATAATATTAGGTTGTCAAATATCTCCCTTCCGCCTTTTTGTATTATAAACCAAGAGCAAAAAAGCGGAAGGGAGATATTTGACAACCTAATATTTTAGTATGTTGTTTCAGACTACGAAATCTATCAATATATAAAGTTCCATCAAATTCGTCGTAAAATTTATTTTTAATATTCCAAACGTGGACGGAAAATTTTGCACTTTCCGCTAAATAAATTAAAATATGTTTTTATATTACTTACGCAAATTAGATGCACCTTGTGCTGTTTTCTTTGGCCTGGCTATTTTATTCCTCGACGGTTCTGTTATCTTGTAAGAACTGAATCTTTACTACCCGATTCCTTCCCTTATATTTATGTGAAATTACAAAATCCCACAGGATTTGAAAAATGCATTATTATTCAAACTGCGCAATGTAAGCCCTCATGAAATGTGTCAAAACAGTAATCGCTTTATACGAGTCAATCGCATCAAAGTCAATTATGGTAAAAAATAATATCCAGTGGATGTTAATATTTAAATAAAGCAGTAAATTATGTTATGAGTTATTGAAAAACACTATTGTATTGTACGCATTTATGGAATTTTATTTATAATAATAGAAATCTAATCTACTCCAATCCAATTGATCGTGGTGGCTAGTAAAAGGTGAATCTTATTGGAAACTCATGAGGAATTTAAACTTTATGAAAATTTCAATGGTTAACTTAAAATTTTAATAGTTTTAATAGTTATAAGCGTAATTTATTGAAAGTGCCTTGTGATAGGTTTGGTTTAGATTCAATTGATTTAGTTTTTTTCATTTATTAGGTTGTCAAATATCTCCCTTCCGCTTTTTTGCTATTGGTTTATAATACAAAAAGGTGGAAGGGAGATATTTGACAACCTAATATTTTAGTATTTTAGTATTTTGGTAATTAGCAATATGCGTTCTTATTATTTCTTCAAACGACTTAAAATTTTCATTCTAAGTATTTTAATTTTTGTACATTAGTAAAAATTATATAAAATTTACTAAAATCTAGTAAAAACTGTTGTATACACTTGCATAATAAAATTATGAATAATATTAGGTTGTCAAATATCTCCCTTCCGCTTTTTTGCTCTTGGTTTATAATACAAAAAGGCAGAAGGGAGATATTTGACAACCTAATAATAATGCATAATAATGCAAACATTTGTTGAAACATTTTTCTGCTAATATATTCAGAAATATGTAAATCTGGGACATTCTTTTGCATTTTTATTTAAATACCTTGAAAGTTTTGCCCAGGCCGGTTAGTGTTATATATTATACATCAGTAGAAACTAGATAAAATTTATCAAAATCTAGTGAAAGTAGTTATATACACTTGGATATTAAAATTTTGAATAATTCATAGTTGAAATGCGAACGTTAGTATTACCATATTTTATTATATATATATTCGCAGTTATATTACTTTTTTTCCAAATAACTCTTAAGTTTTATTCTGGACATCATAATTTTTTTACATTAATAAAAACTAAATAAAATTTACTAATAATTTATGAAAACTGTTATATACACTTGGATATTAAAATTTTGAATAATTCGTAGCTAAAATGCTTTCTTTGGTATATTCTTATAATTAACAATATGTGAATTTAGGACACTTTTTTCTTCAAATAACTTTTAATTTTCATTTCGGACATTATAATTTTTTTACATCAGTAAAATCTAGATAACTAAATTCTCGTGAAAAGTGTTATATACACTCGGATATTAAAATTTTGAATAAATCGTAGTTGAAATGCGGACTTTAGTATTCTGATTTGTAACATATGAATTTAGAACATGTTTTGCTTTTCTTCAAATAACTTTTAATTTTTATTTCGAACATTATAATTTATTTACATTAGTGATACCAAGATAAAATACATACATATATTTAAGAAACAAATTAATTTAACAACAAATATTTTTTTATATTCAATTGTAAGTTTTACACCTAAACATAAAAACTTGCTCGTTGATTCCTTCCATATTTCAACTCATCTTCTAAATCAGAAGTCCGATTCGCATTTTGTTTAACATTCAAAGATCCTTTGTACAAATTTTTAACTGGTTCATGGACTTCAGCTTCGCAAACTGTAGTTTTAGTACCTTTATTTATCTGATTTTCAATTAAAGACAAAGCCTTAGGATCTGTATAAATATGTCGAATGGATTCCAACCCATTTTCCCATTCCCATCGACATGGTAATTTGCGATGATATTGCGGCCTCGGCGGTTCTTTAGGGATATTTGGAACCCTTTCAAAATTATCTTTTAATATAAATTTGTGATCACATTCGTCTAAACATTCATCTTTGTAAGAAAATCTTTTAGATTTTTTCAAAGTTCCTCGTCTTTGACTGTTTCTTTGGTACATAGAAGACACTTTGCTTAATTTACTTGAAATTCGATCAGTTGCTTCGTGAAACCATTGTAAACTTTTTCGGCGAACTGTTTCAAAAACTTTTACTTTGGCAGTTTTTCTGGATATTTTTTTATAAAAACTTGACATTGTTTATAAATATTTGACTTGGTAAAAGGTATAATTGCGAGTGATTTAACAGACTTGGTAATGATCACAAATTCTTAAACATTGGAACGATTAGCAAAGATATTCTAATTAAATTTATATTGTTATGCGAATTGCATTTGTGACAAAATACGACGATGTGCATACTTTGATACAGTTGAAAAAAATTATAAGTACAGTTTAAAAATTTTGAGAATTCAATTAAAACCTAGGTCAAACTAACCATTTTTCGTTATAATAATCGTCCAAAATCGAAAATGAAAATTTTTGCATACCTTTACGTTTCAGAGGTTTCTGAACATTTTGGCATACCTTAAAAAATGTTATATATATGTGTATGTGTGGATACAATTTTTTGTCCACGTTTACGTAAGCACCGCTCAACCGATTTGCATGATTCAAAAAACATTTGATTTGTATTGATAGGGAGATGTGCTGATTTCTATTGAAAAATGCCAATTGGCGGTCAAAAATTCGGTATTTTAGACAGTATGGATTAACTGACATGAATGGGTATAAAAAACTCACAAATCTTTCAAAATATACAAAATTATCAAAAAAAACAGTTTTCATAAAATTTCAAAAAATCAAAAAAAATCGTTTTTCATAAAATTTCCAAGTTTTCAAGACATATCATTATTAATATATTCTAAAAAAAGGCATTTTTTAATATTCAAATTTCTAAAATGTTTTCAAATTTCAAAAATGTTCAAAAAAATTCAGAATTCTCAAAAAAACACTTTCATTTCACAGTTTTTAAAAATTTTAAATTTCAGTACGAGAAGTTACAGGAATTTCCCTTAAGGCACGATGCCATGCACTATTAGTTTAAAAATAAAAAAAACAGTTTTCATAAAATTTTCAAGTTTTCAAAAAAAAATATATATATATATATCATTATTTTCTAAAAAGGAATTTTTTAATATTCAAATTTTTAAATATTCAATTTTTTTAATATTCAAATATTTTCAAATTTCAAAAATGTTTTAAAAATTCCAAATTCTTAAAAAAACAATTTTTTATATCTGAGTTATTTTTAATTTTAAATTTCAGTACGGGAAGTATCAGCAATTTATTTATTTATTTTTATTGGTTATTATTTTCGATTTCGGTTTGACGTTGAATTCTGGGACACCATACATACATAAATATTTATTGTTTAATTAAACAATCAAGTAAAAATCAGACACAAATATATTAAATGTATTAATAATAATACATAAAGGTACAATTCATAAATTATTTATCCCAAGTTATTTCTGTAGTTTCAACAACGGTTTTCGGACATCCCTCAGTTCGGTTGCATTTGAAAATGTATGATTGTCTGAAACAAAATTAATATTTATTTAATTTAGTAACATATTATACTCAAATTTCAGCATACCTTCTAAAATAATATTTAACTCCGTTTCGTTCAAAACATTTTTAATGGGAACTTTTGCACTATTTGCATCTTCTATTACTTTCAAAACTTTTTCACTGGCGTTCATTAAAATTAGTCTTCCATTGAGTTCTTTGGATAAAGTAACAATGCCTCTTGCCGCAGTGAAATCAATATCTAGAAAAAATTATATAATTTATATAAAATCTAGATACTAGAAATTGCAAACATATTTAATACTATATACCTTGTAAATTATTGCAATCGATTATTACAGGAACACCTTTTTCGTTGGCAGCTTTTCTAATAGCATCTCGTAGAAAATCGACTGCTGGAAAATATAATAAACCATGGCCTGGTTTTAAAATTAAGAACTCGATGCCCGAATCTGTCTAGAAATGAAAAATAAACTAAAATTTTAATTTTTTTAAAAATTTTATGTAAAAATTTTAACCATGCAAATTAGAATTAAGTAATTATTTTTACTTACTGTGACTTTTGTAATCGGCAAATCAGGTCTGGCTGCTTTATAAACGACATATAATAAATCCCATGAAACTCCGACTAAGAGTCCAATTTCGACACTGAATACAAGACTAAGTACAAATGTTTTCACACAACCGAATAATTCTCTTCGGCTGCAACGCCATAAGGGCCTAACTACCTAAAAATTTGATAAATAAAAAACCTAAATTAATTTTTATAGATTGTTAAACTAAATTTACTAATACTACTAAATTTACTAATAGATTTTTTATAGATTTTTAGTATAAATTTAAATTATTTTTTATTAGATTTTTTATTAAGTTCCCTTAGGGTAAATTACAGTAATCGTCCAAAAATCTAAAATAATTTTTTTTTGCATATCTTTATGTTTCGGAGCATCTTAGAAAAACTGTATGTATTTATGTGTGTGTGTGTGTGTGCGGTAAGGTAAGTTATGGTAATCGTTCAAAAATCAAACATATTTTTTTTTGCATATCTTCACGTTTCAAAGATTTCTGAACACTTTGGCACACCTAAGAAAAAATCGATGTGTGTGTGTGTATGTACGGATACAAATTCTCGTTGTAATTTCGGGAACCCGGATCAACGGATTTGAATAATTCGATTCGTATTTATTGGGAAATGCACTAATTAGTTTTTACGAAAGGTAGGTCCAACCGTTTCGGAGATACCGAGCAAAGAGTACAGAAAATATAAATTAAGTTTTTGAGAGAACGGAGCGTCCGATTTGAATGATTCGATAAGCATTCGATTCGTAATAATGAGGAGCAGTCGTGATTAGTTTTTAGCAAAGGCAGGTCCAGAAGTTTCGGAGATACAGAGCAAAGATTGCAGAAAATAGAAATCGAGTTTTTGAGAGAACTAAGCATCCGATTCAAAAAGCATTCAATTTTTAATGATGGGAAGAAGTGGTGATTAGTTTTTGGCAGAGGTAGGTCTAGCATTTTTGGAGATACTGAGCTCAATGTGCAAAAAATTGCAGTTTTGGAGAGAATGGGGCATCTGATTTGAATGATTCAAAAAATATTTTGCTCAATTTGATTTTGGGATAAAGCAAAAAAAATTTAGTTCAATATTTCAAATTCTTTTTTCAATTTTTATAAAATATTTTTTTGATATAAAAAATAATCCGGATTTTAATTTTAATTTTTGGTAAAATTCCAAAGCTCACTTATCATATACTTCAAATAAATAATTTTAACTTTGCAATTCCGTCTTAAAAATATGAGATAAGGTCCTTTAATGCTAACTCGCTTGATCAAGTTTTGTTTATTTACTTTTTTACAAACATATATAAACGTCGTCGTTCAATTTATAAACCTTAGATTTTGTCTATAAAATACGAATAATAAAAGTTACAGTATTTATAATAATATATTTGAAAACATTTGAAATTCATCAATTTTAGCATCCGTCGACTTTGAGAGACCCTCCTTCAAAAAAAAGTACCAAAAAGTGTTGACAAGTTTCATCAAGATTATAAAATGGTAAAACACTTGATAGTTTTATAATAAAAAATTCGTGTAAAATATTAAAAAATAAAAATTTAGAGTAGAGTTTTTGGATACCCTGTATATAGTTGTATAAAATACGAATAATAAAAGTTACAGTATTTATAATAATCTATTTGCAATCATTTAAAATTCATCGCATATTTTGTTACGAATTAATTTGCCTTAAGGCACGATGCCATACACCACTAGTTTATTTAATTTTTTTTCCTTACCTCATATTCGATCATAAAGATCACAGCGCATATTATCACAGCCGACAAAGAACTTTTGGGAATATAATGAAAATACGGCGTTAATAAACCTATAGCTAATAATACTAAAAGACCTGCGAATAAAAATAAATATAAACTAGTTAAATATTCAACCAAAAAAAATATTTTTTATTATTAACCTGTATAAACTCCGCCCAAAGGAGTTTGTACACCCGATGCATGATTTACAGCACTTCTTGAAAAAGATCCAGTCACTGGCATCGATGATACAAATGATCCAAAAATATTACTTAATGATAAAGCTAAAAGTTCACGTGAAGGATTTAATTTGGCACCACCTAAAAAAATATTTTATATAGTAATAATATTTTTTTGCTTGTGTATATTTATGTTTTTACCGAACGCTTTTGATATAGCAACGTTTCCCAAAACAGCTATAATAGGTACTAAAATAATCGACGATCCAAGAATATCGACCATATCTTTAAAACCTAGTTCTATTAAATTCGATTCGTATATAATACTTTCATTATAAGAAACAACAGTTTTATTTTTTATTTCTGTACAAGTTTCGAAAACAAGTTGATGTGATATGTCCGTATTATTGCCGTCGTCTACATTTTTGTATGTAGTAATGTTACAATATTCTTTATTGACATAAAATGCAGGCAAGTGGATTGATGGAAGACCTGATCTGTAAATAAAATAAATTAAATATTTAATTAAAAGTAATAAAATAAATTAAATATGTATGGGGTGTCCCAAGGTCAACGTCAACGGGGTGATTGATAGTATTGAATTTTTGAAGTTTCAATCTTTTTTTCATATCGTATTCGAAAAAGAAAATTTATATAACTCTAAATAACTATATATATATGAAAATATTGATCGTTACTATCATGCAAAAAATACTAGTGGTATATGGTATCGTACTTTCAGGTGAATTGCTGGAACTTCCCGTACCGTAATGAAATATTCGAGGAATATTAAATGTTTTCAAATAGATCATTATAAATATTGTAACTTTCATTATTTTTGCTATCTTGTTATATCTGAGCAAATCAAATGTAAATCATAAATCAATTTATCTCCAGAACATTAACAATCGTCATTTCATTTCGAATTCAATTTGAAAAAAAAATATTTGCCTAATTTACACAAAATTGAAAAAGTGCTCCCTTATAGTCACAGTCTAAACGCATTTGCAAATAATTCTGTGCGACATTTTCACTTATACTGTGCTTACCTTGGCGGCATTTTCACATTTTTCAATAGTTTTCACAAAATTGGAAAAGTGCCCCTATACATAGACAGTCTAAACGCACTTGGGTAAACATTTGTACCAGAGTAGCGCTTAGACTGTGCTTAGCCTGGGTAATTTTTTGAATTTTTAATACAAAATTACAAAAATATTTTATGGAAAATAAAAAAGGTGTAATAATTTTTTATCCTCAAAAGCAATGGTTTTGTCAACACAAGCAGAAAGTTTTTTAGATCATTCAAATCGGATGCCTAGTTCTCTCAAAAACAGCGATTTTGCTCGGTATTTTTGAAACGGCTGGACCTGCCTTTGCCAAAAACTAATCACCACTTTTCCTCATCATTACAAATTGAATATTATTTTAGATCATTCCAATCCGTTCTTTTAAAAACTCGATTTCTATTTTCTGCACTTTTTGCCCAATATCTCCGAAACATTTGGACCTGCCTTTGCCAAAAACTAATCAGCGCATCTCTCTATCAATAGGAATCGAATATTTTTTTAACCATTCAAATCGGTTGATCCGCATTCTCAAAATCGTCGACGAAAAATTGTTAAAAATTGTATCCGTACATATGTACAAACACACACGTGCGCACACACACACACATACGTCAATTTTTTTAAGGTATGTCAAAATGTTCAGAAACCTTTGAAACGTAAAAATAGAAAAAACAACATTTTGATTTTTTTGCGATTACTATAACTTTGTAAGTTTGAAAATTATGAGGTTTTAAGTGCAACCTAGAGCTTTGGTGAAATTGTCTCTATTTTTCGGTTATTGCGGTTAATTTTCTTCGATTTTATTCATTTAAACTTTGGAACCGTCATAGTACATAATATTTCTAAGACCACATTAAAAAATAATGACAAATTTGCTCCAGGTTTTCAAGAATTAACACTTTTTGTTGAGCTATGTATTTAAAATTTTTAGAATCCCTCGACTTTGAGAGGCACTACTTTAAAAAAATTGTACTAAAATGTATTGGCAAAGTTCATCAAAAGTTAGGGCATTTAATCAGGATTACAAAATTGTAAAAACACTTGATGGTTGTATAATAAAAAAATCGAGTAAAAAAATAAAAACAAGATTTTTGCTAGTGCGTTTGGCTCACATCACTTCAACGTTGAGTTCTGAGATACCTTGTATTTAATTTTATTTTAAGTTGATACAAACTTTACTGATCCCGTGACTTGAAATGGTATTGTTGAAGTATATTTTTCAAAACTATATGCAATTACGACTCCTAATAAAACTATTATAGCATTTCTTGCAGTTGCTATAAGCCATAATAAAGTACGAAATTGTTTGTACACTTTGGACCTAGTAGACGTGCTTCTGTAATCTTTGAATTTCTAAAAAAATAAAAAATATATTAAATAATACATAATTTTATATTACACTTGTTTATTATATATTATTATTAATATATAATAAACAAGTGTAATATAAAATTATTTACTAGGTGATTTTACCCTCAAAAGTAGTAGTAGGAGTATACTAGATAAACCTAGTAAACTATCTCCAAGTTGAGTATTAGGCAAATTTTGATAAATATTAACTAGTGTTTTTCCAAAATTATCACCACTTCCTCGAGGATATTTTAAGCCTAGCAAGGATTTTATTTGGGACGTTGCTATTATTACAGCAGTCGCTGAAGTAAAACCAATACTTATTGGTAAGGATATTATATCAACCAGAGATCCTGAAAAAATCATACAAAAATGGTAAAAAAAACTTAATTGAAAAATGGTAAAAATTCTAAATATCCATATATATATATATATATATATATATATATATATATAAAATTCGTCTTTTATATGAATGCCTGCATAAAACTTCACATATAAATTTAAATTTATAATCAATTACAATGATAGGGAGAAACTAGTCTCTGATTGTTTAGAATTAGTTTCTAGATCGAATTCAAAGTCGTTTTATTCCAAACTTTTATATCGGAGCTTATAAAACCGTTAGCATGGAATCGTAGTAAATTGTATCTAGTTTCTCCCTATCTAACTGAAAAGGGTTGCTTTCATATGATATTTGTGAGTTATTTGACAAAAACCAAAAAAATGTCCCAAAATTTCTATTAAATTTTCTATTTCTTCATATAACATTTGTGAATTATTTTACCCATTCGAAAGATTGCCATCAGCGATTGGACGCAGCCAGATAAAAAGCACAGCAAAACAGCTAATTCTATTCCTGCTGCTTGAGCAGTATATTTGGCAGTCATCAGAGAGAGCAGTGCCGTCGGGCCGATTGTAACTTGGCGACAGCCCCCCAAAAGGGCGTAGACGAAGCACCCCATGAAGGCCGAGTACAAGCCATACTGGTAATAAAAGATTGATAAATAATTTAACTTAGACTGGCAAAAAAATTAAATTATAAATAATTTTATTAAAATAATTCGACTTAAACTATTAGTAATGAATATTAAAAAAATTATTCAATTTGAATAATTACATTTATTTTAGTACTAAAAAATTCACCAAAATTTAATTTTTTTATATTTATGAGCCATACTGGTAATAATAAATGTTCTATAAATAGATCAATTTAAATAATTCAATGTAATATAATCATAAATAATTTAATTTAAACAGTTCGATTTATACTATTAATAATGAATTATTAAAAAATAATTCAATTTGAATAATTCCATCAACTTTAGTACTGAAAAATTCACCAAAATTTAATTTTTATATATATGCAGAGAATAAACCATACTGTTAATAATAAATGATTTATAAATAGATCAATTTAAATAGTTCAGAGTAATCTAATGATAAATAATTTCATTTAAATGATTCGATTTATAATATTAGTAGTGAATAATTAAAAAATAATATAATTTGAATAATTGCATTCCATTTAAGTCTAAAAAATTCACAAAAATTTAATTTTTTTATATGTATGAGCCATACTGGTAATAATAATTGTTCTATAAATGGATCAATTCAAATAATTCAGAGTAATAAATATATCATAAATAATTTTATTGAAATAATTCGACTTATATTATTAGAAATGAAAAATTTAAAAATAATTCAATATTATGTAACTCGATAAGAACTCAAGGTGATTATTTTTGTGCGACGATCTGTCAAGTCGTTTCTTTAGAATGATCAAAAATGTCCGTATGATTGAGTGTATGTAAGCTAAAATTTGACATTTTCTCGACGTTTTCTCAAAAACGGCTAAACCGTATTCAAAAATTTAAAAGCCATTCGATGTAACTCGATAAGGACTCAAGATGATTATTTTTGTGCGATAATCGGTCAAGCCGTTTCTTTTTTACTAGCAAAAAATTGCAACAATACTCGTTCGCGTTTTAGTTAAAAATTCTGAACCGATTTTTAAAATTTCAGTATGATTGAAAGATATTATTTGGAAATTGTGCTACAGATTTTTTATTAAAAGTCAACGGAAAAAGTTTCTTCGTAAATTTAGTTTAAAAAAATGATTTGTCGTAAAAATTAATGTTTATTGATTAAACAAAATGTATATGGTATTTTTCGACCAGTTTTAGAATTTCTAAAATCGGTTCAGGATTCTTGACTCAAACGCGGACGATTTTTTTTAGAAATGAAAGAGATTTTCTTAGAAATATTTTTGCCGGGCCAGCTAGTATATATATAATTATTTATAATTGTTTATGTAATATAAGTTTTTTAAACTAGATGAAACTTGCTTTAACTTCCCGATACTTGTAAATTAATCAATTTTAAAAAAATTATAATACATAAATAATTATATATACTAGCTGGCCCGGCAAAATTATTTCTAAAAAATCGTTTATTTAAATCAGGTCAATTCCAACTTCAAATTTTAAATCAAATTTATTTGATTTCGAAAACAAAACATTGCAAAAATTCATATCGTTATCAATACCAATGCTAAATTTACGGATATTTTCATTTTAATCTAATATAAATTATTTTTATTTATTGTAACGAATTGTTTTTTTTTATCGTCCTTGCATGCAAATAGAATTCTTGATAGAACATTCTTTCTAAATATAAAATGTGGTCATTGTTAGAAATTATATTATCAAAATAAAAACTATTAAATCATTTACTATAAACAGTTTTTTACAATTAAATTAAATATAGCTTTACAGCATTTTATTTATTGTACAAGAAGTATCTACAAAATTCAGTAGAGTTGAATAAAAAATAAATGAATTTTTAATTTTATGGATATTGCGGTTTTTAATTAAATAAATATCAATTAATTTTGTAAAATTATATCGATAATAAATTATTTTTTATTTCATTGGAAATAAATGTAAAACTATTCGAAGACTTGGAGTAATATTTCAGTAACCAATAATTAATTCCAAAATAAGTTAGCTCAGAAAAAAAATAGATTTAGAATTTTGTAACTTTTGAATCCTTTGCAATATGAAAATCTTTATGTATTATATATCAAATCATATCAAAGTAATATTTATTTACTATCGATCCAATTCTACTGATTTGTGTATTATTGGCTAAATTAATATAAATGAAATTTGATCTCGTGTCGTGTACTTGTAATAAATAATAAAATCAGTTGTATAAACCTTGAAAAATGGTTAAAAAAACTAAATGAGAATTAATTGAAATTAAATGAAATGAATCTGGTACAAATTATGTTTAGAAAATACATATAATTGTAATATAATAAAAGTTATAAAAAATAAATTAATTGTAATAAAGATTGTTTTTAGAGTATCATAACATGCAATGTTTAGCATAAGAATCTAATTGTTCAGTTGTTTTTATTGATTTATATTTATAACATATATATTATTCTAAGTATTATCAATTAATTTCTTTGTTATGTTAATAAGCTATACCAATATTTTCATATCAAGGATTCATTCATGTTAGGATACGATTACAAATTTTTATCAGATAGTTCAAGCACTCTATTGTACTTTGATATTACATATCACACATAAAAATATTAATAAATTATATATTGTTCAATAAAGACTAGTTTTTTTACTGTTATTTTGAATAATCAATGGTTTAATTTAGGTTAATTTACAAATATACATTTATTATATTATTACCTGTGGTTCCAGCCCAGCTAAAGTCGCGTAAGCCAAACTCTGAGGAAGAACTGTTAAACCAACAGTTACACCAGCTATGAAATCAGAAATAGCCTTTGGTTTAGAATAGCCACGAAGCCAATTATTCAGAGGTATAAATTTTAATAAATTTCGCGTCATGTTTTACTAGAAGTAGGTACTGATGAATTGCGAAATGAATACGGGTTATAATATATCCACATCATCAAAAACGTTGTATCAGTTTCAGCACAAATTCGTCAAGATTGGGTTGTGAAAGTTGAATAATTTATTAGGCAAAACTATATGTGGGATTTAAAAAATATTAGGAAGATTTACAGGGGGTAAAAAAATTAATAAATGGTAATAAACTTGCATTTGTAGATATAAGTCTTGAATTTAATTTATTGGTATAAAAAAAATCCCAAATTATATATTTTTGAATTTTGGAGTCACAAAAACACTGTTAACAATAATTTCTAAGGGTGTTTTTAAAGGGTGAATAAAAATATTTGTAATAATTTATAATGTCCAAAATACATGATAAATTTATAAATAATATATTCATCTAATATTTTCTCGGCAGCATAATTTGAAACAATATTTAAATATTAAACGATTTATTTCATTTTAGAAGGAAATTGTCACTGAACTGTCAAATTGACATATTTGATTTGACGTTTGGCCTTCCATAGATACCACAAAATTGTAATATTGATGACCACCATATTAGTTTGGACTAATGCTAGAAGCCGCACCTGCGACGATTAAAATTATATAATATTATATTTTATATGAACATATGTTTATTAATTTATAAATTATCATTAGCATTTAATTAAATGCAAAATAAGTGATTTAAAAATCAATCGATTTTCCGCTTGTAGGATTAGTATTTTGCTCTTGACAGTTGGTTTTGTAGAAAGTATGAAGTTGAAGTTAGTTTTGTAATAATGGCGATGAGTAATGACCTCATACCATGTTCTTATATGTTTATTTAAAGTGAATTTAAGTAATTATGTTAAAATTTTGTTATAATATATCAAAAGTATTCTAAGTATAATTTTTACAATATATTTTTATACCACTAAAATATTTGTGATCGTTTGAAACAAATTCTATGTAGACTGAAACAAAAGACGATAGTGTCAGCCATTTTGTGTAAAGTGATTTTAAGTAAAAGTTTGAAAGCATTTAATCGACCAGTCTTCGGTTAATTGATAAATTTCAGGTAATTATATAAGTAATAATTGAAATTTGTAAAAAATGAGTGCTCAAAATACTAGCACAGTGGCAGCTCAGCAATCAGGTCAATCACCTGCACTGTTACCGAATCCACCAGGACCCAATATTACAACAATGCCTCATATGTGGATGTATCCCACGAATAATTTCATGTACCCGTACCATGCGGGGTATACACATCCAAGCTATCACTATTATGCCTATTTCAATCAAATGCAAAATCAGGCAACTTCTAGTACCCCGGCCACAAATAACGCTCCTCCTGGATTCAGTAATAATGTTGTTAAAGAGAATGATAAAAAGTCGGAAGAACTTCCACCGTTACCGCCGGGGCCTCCGCCTCCGCTTAACAATTCTGTTGGAAATTTGTTGCAACGACCTGCATTCTTTAATTCAACTTCACCTCAATTGTCCAAACAATCTCCGAGTCAATTCGGTCCAATACGGTTCAACATAAATAATAATAAACGCGGTTTCGGTTTTGCTCAGACAAATTCACCTAACATTACAGTTGATCCTCCAATGCCACCTGGTCCCCCTCCTGCGACGACTGAAGCACCTCCATTGCCTCCTCTACCTCCTACTGATGTTACAAAACCACCTCCACCGCTTCCTGCTACTCCCCCTAAACCTGCTCCACCAACCTTGCCTGAAAATTCTATTCCAAAAAATCCAAAACAAGTTTCAGCCACAAATTCCGATTGGCCAGAGAGTTTGAACAAATATGTTCTGAGGTGTTATGCCAAATGTAAAACAGCTTTAGATCGAGATCAAATAGAGATATGCTTGAAAGGTCGCATATCGTCTGCTATGAACAAAGGGGAAATCTGGATTAAGAATTGGGACGAAGAACCTATACCCAGTGTCTATAGTGAACGAAATAATTTAGTGGTTAAGGTTGTTCCAGGTCAATTGTCACAATTTCAGAATACCAATGCCTGTAGCCCAGTAAAAGCACCGGTGACACCACAAAATAAAAAAGGAATATCACAAGCCTTAGGGGCAAGATTAGGCGCAAGAAACTCTCTAAAATCAAGAAGCTCTTCCAGATCTAGGTCCAGGTCTAGTTCAGATTCTTCCACAAATGGCAAGAGGAGCAGGAGGAAATCACGCCATAGCAGAAGTCGCAGTCCAAGAAAATCTAGAATAAGGTAATAATAAATTTTTATATTGAGGAGACTGAAATAGAACTTTTTTATAAGTCTTTGTTTGGTTTCAGTGATTCCCATTCCAGTAGTGACGAAAACTATAAACCATTGGTACGAAATAAGAATAAAGGTAAGATTATGGAGAGATTATCATTGGCAGGGTCGCCTCAGAAAGGAAAATCACCTCGACAGAAGCAAAATAAGAAACAGCAGAAACAGCAAAATAAGAAATCGCATTTCTATTCTGAATTTGGCATTGTTGGTGGTGAGGTAAGTTTTACTTCTATTAGGAATGAAAGTTTATCTTTGGTAGCAAGGTTATATCTAATATTTTTTTTAATTTTCAGGTTGAAGGCAATGATGAGCGGTTGCAGCAGAGGGCAGCAAGGTTTAGTGATGTCAAGAAACAAGTTCCAGTCGTAGCGTCTTCCACTGCTGGCAACATCAACAGCAATTGGCGTAAAGCGTCACCAATTTATTCCCAAACTGATGTAGACGGCATAGATTTCTCTGATTTCCATATAACCGGTACATGTAGGGATATTGAAAAGTCTTTCTTGCGTTTGACTAAAGCCCCGGAAGCTTGTGAAGTAAGGCCTGTTGAAGTATTAAGGACTTCTTTGCAAAATGTCAAAGACAAGTGGAATGAGAAAAAGGACTATCATTATGCTTGCGACCAGCTTAAATCTATTAGACAAGATTTAACTGTGCAAGTTATTAGGGATTCGTTCACAGTTCACGTTTATGAAATTCATGCTAGGATAGCTATGGAGAAGGGGGATAGAGAAGAATTCAATCAATGCCAGACGCAATTGAAAATGTTGTATAATGAATTAGGGGATAAGGTTATAGCGGATACGAATGGGAAGAGTAATAGGCTTGAGTTTACTGGATACAGGATATTGTACTACATATTTACAAACAGTACATTAGGTAAATACAAACACATACATGCATTTATTATCACATCATATCAAGTTCTAACATAAATATTTTATTTTTCAGATTTAACAACCCTTTTAAATGCATTGTCGCCCGAAGACAAGTTAGATGAATGCATTAGCCATGCACTGCTACTGCATTCTGCTTGGTCTGAAGGCAATTATCATCGTTTCTTTAAATTGTATCAAAATTCTCCTGCCATGTCAGGTTACCTTATAGATTGGTTTGTGGTCAGAGAACGAACTCTAGCATTGAAGAAAATTATAAAATCGTATGTATACATTGCACAAGTCTTTCTTAGATGCTGATCATTGAATATTTATTGTTATTTGTTTATGTAGAATTGCTTTTCAGCCCTGCAGGAGGAGTACATATCACAAATTTAATAATATTCAAATAACAATTTTACTTAGAGGATAAAACCATTTATCACAAAATTGATAAAGTCATACAAAATTTATTTTAAAAGTTTTTTTAGGAAACAAAATTTACATTTATTAGTCTTTTAGAATAATAGCTCTTTCTTTTGCAAGATAACATTTAATTTCACTGGTCAAATTAATTAATTACCTCATTTATTTAAAAATAGTAAAGAAATTTTTAATTTTAATAGTAAAGAACATTTATTAGTCTTTTAGAATAATAGCTCTTTCTTTTGCAAGATAACATTTAATTTCACTGGTCAAATTAATTAATTACCTCATTTATTTAAAAATAGTAAAGAAATAATTCAAGTTCTGTGATACAAGTATTTGAAGTATTTTAAATAACTGCTGTCTGCTGCAAATTTCTTATTTTACTTAAAACAAAGATTATTTCACAAAAATGATTTATCATATTAACACAAAAGTTATGCAGACATTTGATAAATAAGACATACAAATTTTTATTTATTAGTCTTTTGTAATACTTAAACTAAACTAAAAAAAAAACTGCTTAAATTAAATAATTACCTCGTTCATTTCAAAAAGAGTAAAGAAATAATTCAAGCTTCTGGAAATTTCTTGATACAAAAATGATTTATCATTAACACAAAAGTTATGCAGACATTTGATAAATAATATATACAAAGTTTTTATTTATTAGTCTTTTGTAATAGTTAAAATAAACTAAAAAAAAAAAACTGCTTAAATTAAATAATTACCTCGTTCATTTCAAAAAGAGTAAAGAAATAATGCAAGCTTTGTTATACAAATATTTAAACTATTTAAATATCTGCTGGAAATTTCTGACACTTAAAGGCTACAAATATTTTTTTACATAAAATTATGCAGACTTTGGTAAACAAGTCATTTTAGAATAATATTCTTTTTTATTTGGCAAGATAACATTTAATTTCACAGTAAGAAATATTTAAGTTGCTTCTAAATTAAACTAATAGCCATTTTTTCCAGGTAGTCTCCAATTAATATTTATATATTAATTCTTATAAACTAATATTGATTCTTTATTAATATGTCATTTTTAATTTAGCTACCGTCAAAATATTCCCGTGGCATTCCTGACATGCGAATTGGCGTTCGAAAACGACGACGAATGCTTGGAATTTGTGACACCCCTCGGTGTAATCTTTAGTGATGTCTCGAAAACTTTAATCGACTGTAAGAATAGTATGGCTGCAATCTCCAATATTCAATAGATTGCTCAAAATTTCATTAATTTGGCCGCAAAATCTTTATGCACATTGTTTTCTCTAATTCCTTCTTATGAAAACGATGTGCATGTGTCTTTTGATGCAAACCTTCTTCAAACAATTCTGTTGTCATGTTAAATTGATTCGGGTAATCATAAATGGACATTCGTAATGGATTAGGTTTTAGAATAACTTATATAATAAATTATGAGATTGTACAATAAATTTGAATGAATGGAAGGCAATGAAGACTACCGAGGGCAAGATAAGAAGAAAGAAGAATTATGAAGAAGAAGTATGCCAATGTGCAAGTCCTTCCCTTCCCCGGGGGAAACAAATTACCTGTTGAATTGTCTGTTAAAAATTTGGTTTGCCTGCTGACTGAAAAAACGACAGCATTGTAATTATGAATGTATATAGCATAAGACTTTTTTTTATATTAAATTGTGTATATATTGAATTAAATTATTATTAAATTTAATTTTTGTTTGTTATTCATATTTATTGTTTACATCAATATTTTCAGTACATTTCATACATGATATTTATCTGTTACTTCGTCTTGTAGTTCTCATTTCCTTTTCTATTTCAAACTGTCGTAAGTCTGCACGCTGCAAAAAGTCTTGTCTTTCCAAATACCTGCAAAGGTAAAAATAATTTAATGCAATTGTTGATGCATTTATTAATTAATTATATTACTGACCCATTTTTGCCTTTGTTGTGATTCTGTATTTCTTCCTCAATCCCTTGCTTTTTCTTAAAACCATCCCAATCTAGTTTTGACTTCTCCAGGGTGCTGATTTTATTTTTTTATTTATTTGACTTAAAATAGATTGCATACCGCTTTTTTTAGGTGCAGGTTTGGCCGCAGGCTTTTTGTCAGGTGTTTCTTTTGTCGTTGAGTCATTTGTGCCGGCGAGACGGGCTTCCACTGAATCTGCTGGGACTTCTTTGGTTACTTCAACCTGAACAGACAAAAATAAATTTTAAAGAGTGAAGTATTAGGTTGTCAAATATCTCCCTTCCGCTTTTTTGCTCTTGGTTTATGATACAAAAAGGCGGAAGGGAGATATTTGACAACCTATTATTATTTACCTTTTCGCCAGCAAAATCAAAGATCTGTTTGACTGTTACAACTTCTTTTGCAGGTTTTGGTTTTTCCACTTTATTTGGAACTTTATTCTCCTGTTTCAAACTGCCATTGGAGTCACTTTTAGGCTTTAATTTTGTTCCGGTTCCACTCAAAAAATCTGCCCACAAGGAGTCTGCTTTCTTTTTCTTGTCTTCTTCGTTTAAACCTGTTTCAGTTACACTTTTGTCTACATTTTTAGCTTCTGGTGATTCTTCGGTTTTTCTACGTTTTGTGTATTTTGTTTTACACTTTTTACTTCGTTTTTGTCCTTTTTGCTCGTCTCCTGAATCATCCTCGCAAGCGTCATCGGATGATTCTTCCGATAATTCTTCTTTAACAGTTTCTGGGCAATAATCTTCATCACTTGAGTCACTGTTTGACGAATCGTTTTTAGAAGAATTCCTGAATAAGATAAAGGATTACATATAACACACAATATATTAATTATATTAATATTACACAAATTATTCGTGAAAAACAAGTTTGCGTCTTACATTGTTTCCGAATGTTAAGAGCTTATGAAAAATCAATATTGTGCAGTATAATGGTTAATGAAGTTCAATAAACTTTTTAATACTTAGTAATCATTAAATTAATAGCGTATATTAGCTGTGGTTATTATTTTATATAGGCGGAATACAAAATGGACAAATTTTTCTGTTTTTAAGGAATGGCCATAAACTGTCAAAAATGGTATTGCCCAACACTGCAAAACTTTTGAGTCTGTCAATCACTATTGTCAACGTTGGCAATACTATTACTACTTCAAAATGTCAGATATGCTTTGATTTTAAAACACTTGTCTAAAAATTAGTTGTTATTAAATTATTACTCAATATGGATAGATTTCCAATTGCTCAAAGCTTAATACAAAACCTCCGAGATGATCTCGACCAAGACATGTGTAAATTTGCAGAATTGAAGACTGAATTAAAAAATCTACGTAATAAACATGAAGAGTGTATGTCGAACTATGCTACAGAATTAAATAAACACGATTTTCTTTCAAAGAAAATGGCTATAGCTGAAAAAGAGAATGCCGAGGCTGCAAATATTGTAAAACAAGCAAAAGAAAAACAGGATAATTGCATCAATGGTAATTTTCACTTTTTTGTGTAAATAAGTTAAGTAATGTACTTGATGTAATTTTATTATTATAGCAAAAAAAAAAATCCAAGAGCACTATGAATGGTTTATGAAAGACATTAAAAGTGAGCTGGATTACTATAAAGAATATAATGGGCTGGAGTTGAAAATAATATTGGAATCGAACAATATATATCAGGTATTATATTTTATTCCTAACCTGTAAACTAGCATCAATTTTCAATAATGTAGCATATGTTACGTTACAAATATGTTAATTAACTACTTTTATCCCTATTTTAGATTAAATATACATTCTCTTTCAACAATGAAACTTCTTCAGACAAGTACTATGTCCTTTGCGAGTATAATGAGAATAATGAAACTCATAAATGTAAGTTAATTACATCTATTTAAGAATGAGTAGAATATTCAGATGTTTCATAAATTTCAGTATTAGAAATGCAGCCTAAGCTAGAATATTTTCATATGCTACAAAAGAAGTTGGAAGTTGATAATTGTATAAGTGAAATGCTGGCTGTAGCGAGATATTTGTTTAAAAGGCTTAACGAAGAAGTCAAAAGCTGAACATATTTACAATATATTAATAATTCTATTATTAAGATAAGTAAATATTTCAATGCATATCGTACTCAATAATAAATTAAAGTATATTTTCTCAAATAAATATTTTATTTTCGTTTATTAATAATATATTAGTAATCTCCAAGTATATTTATTTTAGTTGTAGTACAACTACAGTTTGAAATATACAATTTGTTAGACTATACTTTAAATAATACAATTATAAATATATGAGTCACATACTTATATATTTGTATAAGAAACTAAAACTAATAATAGAAAAATAATTCACAATTGTTTGTTCAATTTTCTTCAAATGATTCAAGACCATATTCTTGTGTGCGATGTCGTCTTTGTAGTATTTGTTGAAATATGGCACGGATCAAAGCATCATCCTAAAAAAAAAAATAATTGATAATAATTTATCGATATATAAGGTTGCTGTAGGTTTATAATCACCTTTTGTTTGATGGTTTCTTGATTTTGTGAAGGGATCCCATAAGAATTTTGTTCGAATAAGTGTATTTTCGGCAAACTGAAAACTTCAGGCATCACCCTAAAGGAAAAAATGAGAAAGAGATGTATATTATTTAGGAAATTAGGTTGGGTATTTATTTAAAAATTTAAAAATTGCTTTTTTTAATATTTACCTATTCATATTTGTTGGAACTGGAAAATTGTTACGCTTTACAGAACCTCTGCAAACGGGAGCATAAACATATTTTCTGAAATAATATTTTAGTATGTTATAAACATTTTTACATTTGAGAAATAAATATATATGTATATATATATATATATATATATATATATATACTAGTTGTACCTGCAATTAACGCGTTTATTCTCAGGCCAGGACAAAGTATAAGATAAAAGACAGAAGTAGATTATTGTGAATATTATTATCCGAGATGGTCCAGTGTGTGTAGCCATCATTTTCCTAAAAATAATAATAATAATTACCATTATTCATTTTTCCAATACAAGTAAAGTTTTTTGAAACATTCTTGCTGAATCGCCCTTTTTTTGCTCTGTATCTCCAAAAATATTTTTGATATCAATAGGAATCGGATGTGTTTTGAATCATTCAAATCGGTTGATCCGTGCTCCCGAAATCGTCGACGGAAAATTGTATCCGCACATACATACTTACATCTATTTTTTGTAAGGTATGCCAAAATGTTTAGGAGGATTTTTAGATTTTTTTTATTATCATGAAGGCATTAAAAATATTTGAAAATTACTTTCGCATCTTATCTTAATCTGAGATAAATTAAAAAAATGAAAAATGAAGGCATTAAAAATATTTCAAAATTTATTTAGACTTTAAAAATATTTCAAAATTACTTTTGCATCTTATCTTACTCTAAAAATTAAGGAATGAAAAATTAAGGCAGTAAAAATATTTCAAAAATACTTTTGCATCTTGTCTTAATCTAAGATAAGTTAAAAAAATGAAAAATGAAGGCATTAAAAATATTTCAAAATTACTTTCGGCTTTAAAAATATTTCTAAATTACTTTTGCATCTTGTCTTAATCTAAGATAAATTAAGAAATAAAAATTAAGGCTTTAAAAATATTTCAATAAGTTACTTTTGCATCTTGTCTTACTCTAAGATAAATTAAAAAGTAAAAAATAAATGCATTAAAAATTTTTCAAAATTCCTTTTGCATATTGTCTTGCTCTAAGATAAATTAAGAAATGAAAATGAAGATTTTAAAAATATTTCAAAATTACTTTTGCATATTGTCTTGCTCTAAGATAAATTAAGAAATGAAAAATAAAGGCTTTAAAAATATTCCAAAATTACTTTTGCATCTTTGGCTTACTCTAAGATAAATTAAGAAATGAAAAATGAAGGCAATAAAAATATTTCATAATTACTTTTGCATTTTGTCTTACTCTAAGATAAATTAAAAAGTAAAAAATAAATGCATTAAAAATATTTCAAAATTCCTTTTGCATCTTGTCTTAATCTAAGATAAATTAGGAAATGAAAAATGAAGGCAATAAAAATATTTCAAAATTACTTTTGCATCTTTTGTCTTACTCTAAGATAAATTAAAGAATTAAAAATGAAGGCATTAAAAATCTTTCAAAATAACTAAAAATAAAGGCATTAAATATATTTCCAAATTCCTTTTGCATCTTATATTTAATCAATGTATGTTTTATCTAATTTACATCCTACACCTTCAATTTTACTTTTCATTTCCAATATATTATATTTGTGTTTATAGGATATCTCGAAATGATTCAATTAATCTAATGTACAATAATTTTCGAATATATATTTTATTGGCTCGTCCCAATTTTATGTTTTATTCCTTCTCTATATATATATATAACTCTCATACGAATGGCGAATTCGATTACGGAGTAATCAGATAAAAATGATTTGGCAGTAAAATAACTTTGCTAATTTTGTGACATGTGATCTTTAGATATTCCTGGAACTTGTATAGTAAAAATATTTTAGTGAAAAGTCTTGGGAAAACAAAACTATATAGTTTTATACATTGTATTGGGGTTACCATACTTTTTTAGTTGAAATTAGGGTCGGTAACTTGTAGTTAAATTAATTCGGGCGGGTGAGTTTATTTATGGTAAATGACCAAAATGTGATTTAAAATACAAATTAGTACGTAATATGATAATAAAAAAAATCAAATGAATCTATTATTTTTTAATCAGAATTACGAACAACCGTACAAAAGTTTATGTATTTTCTAGATGTCTACCGATTTTTTTTCACTTTTGATCCTTCATAATTTATTCTAAAAATATATATTTATATTTTTTTTAATTACAATATTTATTTATTACAACTGTTAAATAATTTAACATCTAGCAATACAAATAAACAATAACCTAAATTTAAATAAAAAAAAGAGTACAAAGGATAGTATTTACATTAAAATGATATCCGTAGTATGATGATTTAATATAAAATAAAAGCAAATAATAATATTAATAAATATAATAAAATTCCTGAATAAATAATACTTGAAAAACAATAAAGTGGAATAAAACAATAAGTGGCAGATAATAATAAATATAGCAAAATAACAATATTAGAAATAATAAGAAAAATATAACTTGTATCTGGTAGTCAGACAATTTGTTTTCGTATTTTTTCCCCAATTTTTATGGATTTTAAAATTAATGTTCAAAATTAGGGGGCGTCCAATAATCATGCTTGGTTTTTAGGGGAAGGGGGATTTTGATAAAAAATCACAAGATATCACGTGGGGGAGGGGGGGTATAGTAATATATCACGTGTATTTATTTTTTACCTGATTTTTTTAAAAAAATCCAAACATTTTCAAAGTAAATCAAAAATTGTACCATTTTTTTTCTCGTAACTAAATATACACGAGATTTTTAGCGGGGAAGGGGGGGGGTAAATTTGAGTATCGCGTGTATATTTTCATTTTCAAAAAAATTAAAAAATCGTACCATTTTTTCTTGTAACTAAAAATACACGTGAAATTTGATGGAAAAGAGGGGGGGGGGTAATTTTAAGGGGGGATGGGGCGTCCAAAAGTCCTAAAAAAAATCGATCACGTGATTAATAGATGTCCCCCTAGTGAGAGGCACAACTCACTTTTAAATTTTTGCTCTCGAAAATTTTCTCTTCTGTAACATTTTGGTTTCAAACGATTCAGAATGACTTGAAACATTAAATTAGCAAATTGCGGTGGCTTTCTAGTTAAAATCCGGGTCGGTAACTTGTAGTTAAATTAATTGGACAAGTGGGTTTATTTATGGTAAATGACCAAAATATGATTCAAAATAATAATTAGTAATAAAAACGTTTTATTTTTTTCAAATTTAAATTGCATTTTAATCAAAATTGCAGTACCAAAATTTTTAGATTTCACTTAGATTTTCTCTCACATTTTATGCAATTTCGTACAATTTTTTTCATAATTAACTTTAGGAAAAATCTCACCTGTTTCAGGCAGTCAGATAAAGCGTTCTCGGAATTTTTTTGTTAATTTTAGTAAATTTGAAAATGGAAGTTCTAATTTATTAAAGCGAAAGGCGAAAGGCTCAACTCACTTTTAAATTTTTGCTCTTGGAAATTTTCTCTTCCTTAACAATTTTGGTCTCAAACGATTCAGAATGACTTGAAACGTCAAAAAAACACAAAACTGGCAAATTTGATTTTTTGTGGAAATAATAGTAAATTTCTCTTTAGCGAACTTTATAAGTCGATAGTAAATGATCCACTATTATTTTTATAAATCAAACGCAAAACTTTAGATTTTTTAAAACTTTTAACAATTGTTGTTCAGAATGTCGTTTATTTTCGTTTTATAAACTACATAGATTTAATTAAAAGCGCATTTTCTTATTTTTTCGCACCTTGATGTATCATATTTCAATTTTCTACGCAAAACTAGAAGCATAGCTAGGAGCAAAGTTTGAAGAATGAAAAATTGTATTGAAACTTTTTTATTTTATTAATCACAAAACGAAGTGAATATCAACAAGGTATAAGATTACTTGAGATAAGAATAATAAAAATAGATTTAGTAAAACGACATTGTGGCTTTAGCTAAGGATATACGATTTTTTAACTTCCCGAGGAGAAGTTTGTTGTCATCAAAAAATCCGATTCTCTAATTTTATGTTTTCTCGACGTTTCAAGCCATTCTGAATCGAATGAGACCAAATTTGGAAAAAGTATGTGTGTGTGTGTGTGTATGTGAACAGATTTTTTGCCGTAAATCGACGTTTTCTCGAAAACGGCTGGGCCGATTTCAAAAATTTAAAAGCCATTCGATGTATCTTGACGAGAACTATTGTTTGTCAGTTTTGTGCGACGATCGGCCAAGCCGTTTCTTTATAAATCGCAGAAAAGTGAAAAATTGTTCGTCTACGTTTTAGCCCGCAATTCTGAATCGATTTTGAAAATTCAAAAACCGTTCGAAAGATATTGGTTGGGAATTGTGCTGATTAGTTTTTGGTAGAGATCGGCCGGGCCGTTTTCTTGTAATAAAGTTTAAAAAAAAAATTTTCGACGATTTTTATGATTATTTTTTTGACGGTAGATACCATAGTCTTCTAGATCATACTAAAATATTACGGCCCTACGACAACTAGTTCAGCTTTAAAAATTCGTCAAAGTTTGCAAAAATTGGTATCGCTTTTTTGGCATTTGTCAAAATTTGTCAAAAAACGCCTAAACCGATTTTAGAAATTTAAAAGCCATTTGATGTATTTCGGTAAAGACTATCGTTTGTCAGTTTTGTGCGACGATCTGCCAAGCCGTTTCTTTGCAATTATAAAAAAAGTGTCAAACTTTTCGTCCACATTTAAGCTCATCCTACCGAACCGATTTTAAAAAATCAAAAACTGTTCGAAAGATATTAGTTGGGAATGGTACTGATATTAATTTTATGTGAAAATCTACCATGCAGTTTTCTTGTAATTAACTGTTGAAAAAAAAAATTAAGCCGATTTTCATGGAACTGTCTTATAGAACTTACTGTAAAATTACGGCCTTACGACAAGTAGTTTAATTTTAAAAATTCGTCAAACTTTGCTAAAATTATTATCGTTTTTTTTTTTAAAGTAGGATTGATCAAGTATATTATTTACACATTTTTTTTGATTAAGTCGATTATTTACACATATCGTGAAGTTCATGTAACTTGCCTCAAGGCTAAATACTAAACCAACTAGTTTTAAATTGACCCTTGGTGTTACCCCTTCAAAAATATCCACTATCTAGTCATGTGTCTATTATTAAGTTATCCAAAAACATGATTAGAAATCAATGAGGCGCCAAAATAAACGCGTAAACGAATTGTTTGAAGATAGATAGATACCACATTGCTCTCCTATAATGACACAAACTGACCTTTCATTCATCTATTAACTATATCTATTTATTATCTACTAGCTGTCTTTATTACATATATAGAATCGAGAATTCGATCAAATCTTTTTCTCTTCGATGAGTATATACGTCGAAGCTTAATAAGAAATTAATTAATCTTAAAATTAAATTAAATTAAATGAATCTATCTTGAACTCCTGCGCTTCGTGATGATAGGTCATCATTCGTTTGTAGATAATGGCACCTACGCATTTTATAAACTAGAAGTAATAATTTTAAAATGGGAAATCCTTTGTATTAAATACAAATTGCTTGTAAGATTCTGTAAATTTTAAATTTTGTAAAGTAAACATTTTTCCGTATCACAAAATATTTATCGAATTTGAACATTTTTGCATTCCTTCAAGTTTTGAAGGTTTCAGAGCATTTAGGCATACCTAACAAAAAATGGATGTGTATGTTTGTATGTATGGATACAATTTTTCGTCCACGTTTTCAGGCGCACGGATCAACCGATTTGTATGGTTCGAAAAACGTTCGATTCCTGATTCGTTTTTGGCAAAGGCAGGTCCAGCAGTCGGAGATACGGAGCAAAGAGTGCAGAATTTTTTTAAAAAAAAATTTTTTTGTTTGTGTACTGAAAAAAATTCGGATTTTAATTCTGACTAAAGTTCTAATATACTTTAACAAATAATTTCAACTTTGCAATTTAGTTTATATAATTCTTATAATGTTACAGTATTAATAATAATCTATTTGAAAACATTTAATATTTTTCGATCATTTCGTTACGGTACGGGAGGTTCTAGCAATTTGCCTTAAGGCACGATGCCATACACCACTAGTTCAATGGTAACCAAAATTTTGTTTGTCTGAGTGTCTGAAGATAAATAATAAGTTAATTTTTTTCACACATTAGCGTAAATAATGATGTGTCTAGTTTACCTGTTTTTTTCGAAACATCATTATTATAAAAAAAAACTTAGAAAAAATACCTGTTTAGGTCTTTGTTTTAACATTTAATAATTATCATTTTAATAATAACAGATGCAAACATTTGCTCTGTATATTCTATTCCATAGTTAATTTTTACAAATTATAATGTTGTCGACAATATATTTTTCATTTAAAATGCTGAAGTGATCATTAAATTATATGCATTGCTAGTCAAAAATACATAGATATATATATGTTTCATGTGATTTTGTACAATTTTCATGTTTATTCGTTATCAAATTATTGCAGTTTGTCTAATTATTCTATATCTGGTTAGATTTTTCAATATAACTATATATGATTTCTATATATGATCAATTTTGTTTTTATTTAGTATCGTTTCTATGATAGGCATATTTGTACCGTTTCGGGCAGCCTGATATCAAGCAGTAGTAATATCCATTTTTACTTGAAAATATAGAAAGAAATTATATATATTCGAGTTAAAATAGTCCTTTGATGGAATTGCTCCATATCAATAAAAAATGTATATATGAATAGGACTATTGGGTTGCCTTCAAAAAAGTCACATATATAAGAAATATCATTAGTTCAGAAGTTCTTATTGCTCTACAATTACAAAGAAATCAGAAAACTGCTTTTAAAAATATACTTATTAATTTATATCAAAATTATCTCATCTGGAGAGAACTTAAATTTCTTCTTCGGAAAATTAAAAAATTTGCTCTTTGGTAATTTTATTTAGTTGTTATAGTCATAGAATAATCATAGAATCATAACAGGGTAATATTTGCCCATGTGTAGGTTTATTCTAGTCTATTTATTTAAAAAAATGTTTTATTAAAACAAAACTAGATTAAATTTTCCAACCTAGTTTTCGCATTAAACAAAGTACTCAAGATTAAAACCTACTTGCAATATTACTTCTAATATTTTGTTGAATATTACAAACAATTTTCTTTTGAATATTTCCATTATTAATCCATTTTGGATTTACCAAGTTTGTTTAAAGAAACTTTCTTTAATTACAGTTTAATTCTTACATGAGGATTAGAATCGGAATTTCATAAATATATTATTAGAACGTAGTAGAGTGAAAAACGGAAATGCAATTTTCACTTTGAGGTATTAAAAATAATCTTTCTAGAAATAAATAAAAAACTAGGTGAAGGTGGCATTTAAGGCATAAACTGTACTTTCGAAATAAATACTTGAAAATTGTATCTAAATAGCTGATTCTCAATTATTATATGGATTAAGTCAAATATATTTGACTGTTTGAAAGTTTATCCAATTTTCCTTTAGGTAAAATGCTTTTTACACCTAGTGTAAACTTTGTGTTAAATTTATTAAAATTCGTACTTATTAATTTTCTCATGTTCTAAAAAAACCTAATTATTATAATTCTTAGCAAATTTTTAATTATGAAAGATACTAAACTTTTTAGTGATCTTATAATTTACATTAGATATTCTTATAGTTTCAACAAGATTCCAGGAATCGTGCTATACGTTGCTATCATTATTTGTTAAAGGTTTTTGAATTAATTAATTAATAATAAATATTTTTAAAATGTTTTTTGTAAATAATTTTTTTTAGTAAAATACGTTTCTTCCTTATAAATTCGTTTGTTTTTTCTCTTTTTCAAGAAGCGTGTGTGTCACTTAAATGAATGTCCTTATTTCTGCTCTCAAGTAGGATCAAGGCACAATGACAATTTAATAACATAATCCATTAATATAATATAATGCTTTTATAACAACCAATTCTGTTTATTCTATTTTTGTTAAGCATGGAAAATGAATTTATTTTTAAAAATCTATATATATATATATATATATATATATATATATATATATATATAAACTTAAGATTTTTTGTTCGACGTTGAAACATTTTCTTCAATTGTTTATATGTAGCCAATAGCCGACATAAAAAGCAATAAATATATTAACTATTTATTATGTACGTTTCGGCTCTGCATATGTGTCATCATTTATCACGTTAGCAAATTCTAAATAATATTTTGCAAAGTTTTGCAAAATTACAAGATTATTAGAAGATAACAAATAAAAATATCAATACATACCAAAACAGGATTTTCAAAAAATAATGCCTCTAAAATTTGTTTTTGTGTCTTTGTGTTTTGGTCTGCATTGATATTTTTATTTGTTATATAATCTTTTAATTTTATAAACTTTGTAAAATATTTCAGAATTTGTTAACGTGTTGAATGATGACACACATACAGTGTCGAAACGTACATAATAAATAGTTAATTATTTATTGCCCTTTAGTTCGACTATTTGGCTGCTAATTAGATCAATTTTAATAATCAATATAAAAAAAATTAATACATCTCTACTTTTCGTAATCCTGTTTGACTCCTATTGAGTGAACACAATTGTATATTATAATATCAAGAAAATATATAATAAAACTACTTATATAAATATAATGAGTAGTCAAAAAATGCAAATAAAAATAATAACTTTAAAAAATATAAATAAAATATTCAAACTTTAGAACATTAATTGTATGAGTTAAGTTTTAATAATCGGTTGTTGAAGAATGCTCAATGAAATTGTTTAAAGTTTGTTTGATGCTCATACGTTTCGGATAACATCATAGCCTTCAATGTTAAAATGGTAAAAAAATAACTTTGCCATGATTAAATAATTATTTATACGATTTTCATCATACTTTTTGTCTAATAATAAAAATAACAAGATAGCATAATTAAATGTCTCTTAATAATTATTCTATGATTTTACGTCCCATCAGACCAACATCTACCATTGTAACTAATTTATTACAAATGTCCTTTATATCTTAACTACGTTTAATAACATGATGTTTATCTAAAATGCAACACAATATTAAATATCTCCATTATGCAAATGAAAAAAGAATTAACCTTGCCTTTTAGATGATTTATATGTATGATATAATATAATTTTAAGAGGTGTTTTATCCGGATGTAAACATCAAGACGACGACGGAAGCTTTAATTTTATGCGTAAAAGGATTGTTTGCGAATAACTACAAAAAAATAAATAAAAACATGATTTAATTATGATTCTTCACGAAAAATTCCGTGATTGTCTTGCAAAGCCATAATGGAAATTGGGTGTGAAAAATTGTAATGGTATATTTATACAGCTTTTTTATTAGAACGATAGAGCAAATCTATCAGACAAGTTGCTATCAGATTTTATATTAATATATATATATATATATATAAACATTATTTTACCTTCAATTTCCCAATTTGATATATACTACGAATTATTACATTTCAAATTTGCCTACATCCACTAATTACTCATTATAAATTCATGAACCTAAACATTTACTAATTGCTGAAATGGATACCTAGAGCAAAATCGTATCTATTAAGAAACATTTTATAGACCAAATTATTTGGTAAGAAAATCTATATATGAAACTATTTAGAATTTGTATAACTTTGTAGGAGTTCTGTGGAAGGAAAATGTTGAATTGATATTGATGGATACATGGTCTTCAAAATTGCGACTCACTATTTTTTATTTACTAACATTTTATGTTTTTTCTAAAAATTATAAAAAATGCATTGTTTTTTAGGATATCTAGGATTTTGTTTGAATAATAAATGATAAAGCCATTGATTAAATTAACAAATATATGGCTAAGCTTTTCATTACATTTCATTAGACACTTTATAGCTCAAGCAAATTCATTGATTTTTAAAATTATTTCTGAAATGTATTAGAATTTGATACTGAAAAATATATATTAAAAAAATTAAAAGTTTGAATATTTAAGTTTTTGCAAATTTTAATAAACCTTTATTGGGCAATGGAGTGAATTTTTATACCTAATATTAAATATAATAGTTAGACATAAAATTATTTTTGTATTTCATGCTGACTTGATTATAAATATGGTTGAATATAATGAAGAAAAAATTACGATAAATTTATCAATATTCATATATTGATTTTTTACCAATAAAATCATTACTGAATATTAAAATTTATGCCTTTAATTATGTTTCAATCAGTTAGTTATTATATTTTCTAATATAATATATCTAATCTAATATATATTTAATGAATGATTTGAATGAATAATGAATCATTTTATTTGATTACTTATGGTCAAAATAGATGAAATCAAATTATTTAATTAATCACCTTAAATATTAGCACTACTTTTATTTCATAATATTATAAGTTAAGGACGTTTCGACACCGTAGTTTGTGTCATCAGTGCAAAATTAATAAAAAAAACATACCAGCACATTTTAAGAATTATTGATTCAAAAATATATTTAATAGTGAATGGTGACAGAGAATTTATCAAATTTTTTTTGCAACGATAATATATATTTATCATTTTTTAGATTTTTTTTAATTAAATGATAGTCTTGATATTATGCCTGATTAAAATCATCTCTAAATATATGATACACCAAATTTACATTCTAAAACGATATGGTAAAGAAATTTAAAGAAATTTTCTATAAGGAAAAGAAATACCTTGAAACCCACTCTAGTAATTCGTTAAAAATTTACTCTATAAATTCAGAAAAAAAAAATTATTAAGCATAGAAAAGTCTTAAACGAAATTTAACTCAAGCATAGTCGATTTATAAAAATTCTATTATATAATATCTTGTAACCAAAATTAATTAGTTAAAAGGTCTAAATATTGTGATGCTTTTAAGTTAACATTTAAGAGTATATTTTAATATTTTGATACACTATTACAACTTAATATATAAATGTAGAGAGGGCTTTTTAAAGTGGAAGCAATTGCTTTTGAAAAATTATATGAAAAAAACGTCATAAAAAATTAATCATTTTCCTTTCGATTATAATTTAATTTAGTAGAGATTTAATTAATTATTATTAATTTTAGAAGAAATAGGTTACAACTATTTTAAATAAATAATCAAGCTTCTTACCCTAAAGCATTTAAATTACAACTATTAGAATTTAAAAAAAACATTTAAATAAAATCTACTACCCTCACCTGTTTCTGCTGGATCTCGGTCTCCACACGTGCGATCTTAATCAATTTTTTTCTCAAATTAATTTAATTTTCTGATACAATTATTTTCCCATAAAATTCTTGATAACAGTTGGAACAATACTGGAAAATCAGGCCACATGTGATTCTGAAGATAAAGCGACTGCAACCCCTTCCAAGATGAAGGAAAACGGTGGCGCAGACTCCGATAAACGATTACATTTTATATAATAAAAAGACTGTTTTTTTAATAAAATTGCAATTAATTTATATATCGATATATATATATATATATATATATATATATATATATATATCCACCAACGATATATCAAAAACAAGTGAAGTTAAGAATTTTATTTGAAAGTAGAGGGCAAGAGATGTATAACCAGTCACCACATTGATTCTTACGACGTTGCTATCAGGAGAAAAATGTTTGAAAATCCATAACAAAAGAATTTTCTTTCGTTGTTAGTACCTCAGTGAGCGCTGTTGTTTAGTTTACGAGACCTTAATATAATTTTTATATATACGTTATTTAATTATTTTATAACATGTATTGTTAATTTTATGCTAGATTCAACAGTTTTTTTTTTTATAAAAATTTCTATAAAAGCTGGTGGGTGGTGTATGAAGGACCAACTGAACTTTCACCATTAATAGAGAATAAAAAAGGTTTTAAGTAATTTTACAAGAGATAAATTAAATAAATAGATATTTCAAATATGCTTATGATTATTTCTGATGAAATACCAGATCAGGGTTATATACAGTGTTATCCTTGGAAAAAATGTACCCATAAAATTTATATTTTGCATTGGTTGAATAATATAGCTAATATTTTATAAAATCCCTTTAAAATTAAAAACAAGACATTGCATCTTTTTGCTCTTCATGGGGTTAAAAGGACCAGGTGCCAAATTTTTGAAAAACAGCAAAAAAACATTTCTATAATGATGAATTAGTTGGGAGTTTCACTGAACATAGTCAGATAGTTGTTTGTTTGATATGTGTTATTTGTTGTGATATAATTGTTATGGTTTTTACAATATAATTGCTCAAAGTCAAATTAGACTTTGTACCCTGTGCTACCCTATATATATAATGTAAAATTTATATTTTTTTACTGTTTTATTTATATTATAAAATAAAAGAGAATGGTAAAAAATGGTTATTATAGAAAATTTCGTACATTTTAATAATTTCGAATTTGAATCTAATTGTAATAAAAATTAGTAAAGTTAGTTTCAAAATAAAATTTAACGAATTTATTTCTTTACTTACTACTTAAATTTAAGGGCTTACATTTTATGTTAACACTATGCAACAAAACTTTCATTAAATTTTTCATACTTTTTTAAAATTTTATTTAATTTGTATTTCTTATAAATTTTGTAAGAATTTTTTTCCCATCTGTATAAAGATGTATTTTACAGATTTTGTATTTTTATGTGTGATTTCAACTGAATTTATTCAAATTTTAATATGCAAGTATGCAAGTATATATTATATTTTATACTAAATTGTAGTAAATTTTATCTGGTTTATACTATTGTAAATAAATTAAATGGTCCAGAACAAAATTTCCATGTTATTTGAAAAAATCTACAAAAATTTTCTATATCAATATAATACTGCTTGGCAAAAAACACAAGTCCGCGTTTCAACAAAATTTATTTAAAATCTTAATATGCAAGAATATATAATATTTTATACTAGATTTAAGTAAATTTTATCTAGTTTATACTAATGTAAATAAATTGAATGGTTTAAAACAAAATTTACATGTTATTTGAAGAAATCAGAAATATCCCAAATCAACTCCGCGTTTTGACTAAATTCATTCAAGATTTTAATATGCAAGTATATATAATATTTTATACTAAGTTTTTGTCTGTTTAAAGATGTATTTTTCAGATTTTGTATTTTTATGTGTAAATTTTATTTGTTTTTGTAAAGATAAATGAATATCATTGGGCAATCGTATTTTCTTTTTAGATTTTTTCAGCAAATTAGACACTCATCATTAATTCTTGGGCATAATTAAATTTTTGCATTATCATCTACCAAAAGTACGTCGAGACAAATAATTGATTAAGTTCATAAAGAATTAGTTGTTTCATAGTAAAAATGTTTAGCATTTATCAATCGCATATTGTAATTAAAAATTGAAAAAGTGGGCTAAGTTCTTCAAATAGTTATTTCGTGGAAATAGTGCTAAGAAAAAATTGATGAGAAAAATTATAAATAAAAAAATAATAAACGTTTTATAAAAAGAATAGCTTTAGTTCAAAAATATGAAATCTTAAATATTATATTTAATAAATTTGGGGTTGTTGGGACTTACGAATGATCCATCGTCTATTCAATTATTTCATATAATGTTGCAAAAATAAATCATATAAAATATTATCTAACCCCATAGTATAATTTCCTATACCTTTATCTATATGTCTTTTATCCCAAATACATAAATATATTTAATTCTCTCACAATGACGCAGAAGACAAACATCTTAATGTTTCAATTATGCAAACATAGGAAACTGGAACAATAACACAGTTCTCTAATAAGATTTTACATGTAATAAACCTGTATCCATATCATATAAATAATAGTTTACAATCGATTATAATTAGTTTTACATAATTCTCTTGCTATGGCCATTATACGAATATGCATGTTCTTCCTTAATATCATTTTATGTATGAAACGATAAATAGAGAAAATCAATATTTTCATAGAATTTGTAATGAAATAACATGACTTATATGATGCATATTTTATAATTAAATTTTCTAAATTTTTCATAAAAAGATTTTTTTTTAAAAAGCTAAAAAGATCATGAGTTACAAAACATTTTATAATTTTGTTTGCTCAAAAAAAGACAATATACACTCTATATTTATTTGAAATTGTTTGTAAAAAAAATTGTAAATGGTGTCACATATATAACTATAATAAATAAATATATTTTTAAATTTTATACATTTTTTTTATTCCATTAGTTATCTTACAATTTTTCAGGGGCAAGATTGGTTGTATGATAAATATAAAAAAGTGGTTTACGTTGTTTTTTTAAATAATTTAAAAGCATATTTAATTAAAATTTTACATATTATTTATCTAATTTATTATAACATTTATATATACGTGGATTTTTAAGTTATTTGAAGAAAAAAAAAATGTCGTATACTAATAGGCTAAATACACAATTCCACGTTTTGACTAAATTTTAATATGCAAGTATATATATAATATTTTATACCAAATTTTAGTTAATTATCTAGTACATATTTACGTAAATAAATTGTATTGTCCAGAACAAAATTTTTAAGTTATTTGATAAAATCTAAAAAAAACGTCCTAAACTAATTGGAAATATGCCCGCGTTTCGACTATTTATTCAAAATTTGTATATGCAAGTTTATATAATATTTTATACCAAATTTTAGTAAATTTTATTTAGTTTATACTAATGTAAAAAAATTGTTTAGTCCAAAACAAAAATTTTAGGTTATTTTAAAATCTGAAAAAATCTGAAAAAATGTCCTAAATCAATATATTACTAATTGGCAAAATACACAAGTTCGCGTTTCAACTAAATTTATTCAAAATGTTCATATGCAAGAATATACAAAATTTTATACTAAATTTTAGTAAATTTTATCTAGTTTACACTAATGTAAATAAATCAGATTGTCCAGAACTAAATTTTTGAGTAAATCTCAAAAAGTGTCCTATACTAATTGGCAATATACACAGTCCACGTTTAGACTAAATTTATACAAAATTTTAATTCGCAAGTATATGTAATATTTTATACTAGATTTTAGTGCATTTTATCTAGTTTATACGAATGTAAATAAATCTTATTGTTCAGAATAAAATTTCAAAGTTATGTGATCTATTATATAGTAGTTAACAAAATTTCTGAATAATTTGAAAAAATCTACAAAAATGTCCTAAATCCATATATTACTACTTGGCAAAATACACAAGTCCGTGTTTCAACTTTTATTCAAAATTTTTATAAGCAAGTATATATAATATTTTATACTCAAATTTAGTAAATTATATCTAGTTTACACTATTATAAATAAATTGGATTGTCCAGAACAAAATTACTAAGTTACTTGAAGAAATCTACAAAAATGTCCTAAATCTATATATTACTAATACACAAGCCCGCGTTTCGACTAAATTTATTCAAAATTTTCATGTACAGGTGTATATAATATTTTATACTAAATTTTAGTAAATTTTATCTGGTTTATATTAATGTAAGTAAATGAAATTGTCCTGAACAAAATTTGTGAGTAATTTGAAGAAATCTACAAAAATGTCCTAAATATATATATATATATATATATATATATATATATATATAAATATATATATATATATATATATATATATATATATACGTGGTCTGTTCAAAAAGTACCCGAATTACTAATAATTAAATTTCGCGGGTCTGGAGTGTCTGATTGTCAAAATTTTTTTTTTATTGTGTTGGTATACATGCCCCTAAAGTATGATGAAATTTTCAGCTATATTCACTGTTTACTTTGTCTGTGGTAGTCGCTAAGGTTCGACGTGTTTTTCTGAGCTCGGCGATTTTTACAATGGAAGAATTGAAAAGTCAAAGAATTTGTATTAAATTTTGCGTAAAAAATGAAATAAAGTGTTGCAAAGTGCAAAATTCACCAGATATGGCTCCGTGTGACTTTTTCCTATTCCCAAAGTTGAAGAGACCCATGAAAGGACGGCGGTTTTC
The DNA here is from genome assembly GCF_003426905.1 of Ctenocephalides felis. NCBI lineage: Eukaryota > Metazoa > Arthropoda > Insecta > Siphonaptera > Pulicidae > Ctenocephalides > Ctenocephalides felis. Next base: position 10,290,706 of record NW_020537758.1, on the reverse strand, counting down.
CTCGATTGAAGAAAATCGCTGAGAGTGCTCAAGGACATATCAAAAAGTGAATATCAAGGGTGCTTCGAAAATTGGAAAAAACGCTGGCATAAGTGTATTATATCTGGGGGGGACTACTTTGAAGGGGACCACATTAATGTAGACGAATAAATAAATATTTTTTTGAAAAAACGAAAATTCCGGGTACTTTTTGAACAGACGTATATATATTACTAATACATAAGTCTACGACTAAATTTATTCAAGATTTTGATATGCAAGTGTACATATAATATTATATACTAAATTTAAGTAAATTTTCTAGTTTATACTCATGTAAAAAAATTATATACTTAGTCCAAAACAAAATTTCAAAGTTATTTGAAAAAATCTAAAAAAATGTCCTAAACTAATTGGAAATATACATAAGCCCGCTTTTAGACTAAATTTATTCCAAATTTTCATATACAGTTGTATATAATATTTTATACCAAATTTTGGTAAATTTAATATAGTTTTTACTAATGTAATTACATTGAGATGTCTAGGACAAAATTTCTAAATTATTTAAAAAAATCTGTCCTAATTTAAGATATGACATTTGCTTTCCATTTACGCCATTTGTTTTTTTTTTATTAATTTAGCTACAAATAAATTATTAAATAGTTTTTTATAATTATTCAAAATTATAAACAAGTGCCAGTCGTTATGAATTTTTTCCATTTCCAAATTTTGAAAGTAGTCCGCCGGCGCATGGATACACTCTGGGCAAGAGTCTTCCCTCTCATTGTTTTCGCTCTATGGCACATCATATATGGATCCAAGCTCTGAGTAAAGAAGTGTCAGGCAGGATTCAGCATTTAAAAAATTATTTATAACCACATTAAAAGTTAAACACATTATCGTACATTAATCAACTTAAAGGTACGTATTTTATAGTACATTTATTAGTGTTTGTATATGATTTATTACTACTATACTCGATTGCAGATGCCGAATATAAAATTGCAATCGTCCGATGGCGAAGTTTTTGATGTAGATGTAGAAATTGCAAAATGCTCTGTAACAATCAAAACTATGTTGGAGGATTTGGGAATGGACGAAGACGAGGAGGAGGTTGTACCCTTGCCCAATGTTAACTCAGCTATTCTGAAAAAGGTAGTAAAAGACATCCTTGACATTTTTGTCAGCTATGTGTATTTTTGTACATAACCCTAGATTTTGTACCAAATTTTACCCAGGGACAAAAACTTGTGTAATAGTAGCCTAATTAACTTTCTGTGGCATTGTAGTAATCACAAAGAAAACGAATATTACGTTTCAGAGGTTTCTGAACATTTCGGCATACCTTAGAAAAAATGAATGTATGCATATGTGTGTGTGTATGGTTACAATTTTTTGTCAAAGATTTTGAGAACACTGATTGACAGATTTGAATAATTCAAAAAGCATTAGAATCCTACTGATAAGGAGATGTGCTGATTAGTTTTTGGCAAAGGCAAGTCCAGCCGTTTCGAAGATAAGGGATAAAAAAGTACCAAAAATTGTATTTCAGTTTTTGAGAGAACGGAGTGTCCGTTATCAATAATTCAAATAACATCTCATTTGAATTGTCAAAATGAAGAACTGATTAAATTTTTGGGAAGGCAGGTCTTGTTTTTTAATTACAATATTTATTACAACTGTTAAATAGTTAACATCTAGCAATATTGATAAATAATGACATAAATTTAAATAAATAAGAGTGCAAAGGATAGAATTTACATGAAAATAATGTACATAGTTTGATGATTTAACATAAAATAAAAGCAAATAATAATAAAAATAAAATTAATAAATAATATAAATAAAACTTCTGAATAATAAAATAATACTAGAAAAACAATAAAATATAACAAAATAACAATAATAGAAATAGTAAGATAATAATAATAATATTAATGTTAGCGTTTACAAATGGCTATTTATAAGATCATTGGGAATTTTTTGTTTTACCCTGGTTGGGCGCGCTTCTGAGAATACTTTTTATGCCAAGTAATTTGGGTGTTTGTCAATTCTTCTTTTATAATTGTCTGTTTTTTGTTGAATTACTTCATTTACTGTCATCATATTGCTGCCCTTGTGAATCAACCGGTTGAGAACGTACCTGGGTGCATTCAGTGCTTACCATATGATATTGTTCTGCACTCGCTGAATAATCTGTCTATTAGTTTTTTTGGAGGTGCCCCATAGTTGAATCCCATAAGACCGCACTGGTTTGAAAATACATCTGTAAATAATATCTGTAAATAATGTGTCGACAGTTTGGATCGTTTATTCAGCAACCAGTAATGTTTTTTAAATAATTCATTAATCTGCTGTTTTTTCTTGCCAATGTGGTCTCTCCAGTTCAATTTTGAGTCTAGTTTTTTAAAAAATGTAACAAAAAATTCCATTTGGCGGTCAAAAACAATTATTAGACATATGCACATCAAATTAACAGATATTTTATAGAGATTTTAATAATAAGTAATAAAGTATATATAAAAAAATATTCAGAAAGATCAATTTTTGTCATTAAAATTCTTAAAAATCTAATTTTCTCAAATTCTAATTATTGGTACAGATATTTCCAGCAATTTGCTATAAAGCACAATGCCATGCACCATCAATTTTAAGTGCATTTTGTCACAATTTCAATAATTTTTCTATCCCAGGTTATTCAATGGGCAACTTACCACAAAGATGACCCACCACCACCCGAGGATGACGAAAACAAAGAGAAAAGAACCGATGATATCTCATCCTGGGACGCTGATTTCTTAAAAGTTGACCAAGGAACTTTGTTTGAACTAATTTTAGCCGCCAACTACCTAGATATCAAAGGTCTCCTCGATGTCACGTGCAAAACAGTTGCAAATATGATCAAAGGAAAGACTCCTGATGAAATCCGCAAGACTTTCAATATCAAAAACGATTTCTCTGCAGCTGAAGAAGACCAAGTGAGGAAGGAGAACGAATGGTGCGAGGAGAAGTAGTGGTTTAAGCTAGTTTGTAATTTGTTAAAATCATTAAGTGGTTTTATGTTTCTTAAATAATTTTTAGAATCTATTTGAATTTATAGCAATAGCACTATGTTCATGAATTTAAAATTGGTACTGTACAATATTTAAATATAACAAAACAATATTTAAAGAATTTTGTTTATTTTTTTATCAAAAAGCAACTGTTTGGTGACATTGCGTTGATGGTTCTTGTCCTCCTAACACAGCTCCTATCATTAAAGTAAACCACAGAATGATTATCCCAAGCATGACGTAAAATACTAAAAACATCTTGGCTTTTCTTTGATTTCTACAAAAAAACACAAACTAAATCAGTATCAAATCTGATTTAATCAACCTTTATTATTACCTTTTGAACAGTTCTATCTCTTTCTGGAACGATGGTTCAGAGTTTTTTAATTTTTGCACCTGGTTATTAATTAAATGTGTTATGGCATCTTTCTTGTGCTTTATGATATCGCAATCTTTTGAAGTCTGCTGTAGTGATTGAGGCGTAGGAGATTTTTTCATGGTAAAAAATATGTATCAAAATATTATGCAAAATTGTCAAAATAAATAACAAAAGAATAATAAAAATATTCACAGTATTTGTTCATTTGAAAAAGGAATCAGTTTTATTTTTTGATATGGGAGTTGTTTTTAAACTTCTAATGATTTATTTAAATATATATTTGTTAGATATTTTGAACAAGATTGACAAGCATCGTAGTAGATTTATAAGCACCATAGTATTTTTACACTCGTAGTAAATAAATTTACTGTTATTGTAGTAGATTTGCTATTATTATTGTACTAATATTTTTACAATCCTTGTAATATTTTTACAACCATTGTAGTATTTTTAGACTCATTGTAGTAGATTTACTAATATTGTAGTGGATTTACTATTATTGTAGTAATTTTACACCCATTGTAGTATTTTTTACAAACATTGTAGTATTTTTACACCCATTGTAGTATTTTTACAATTATTGTAGTGGATTTACTATTATTGTAGTGAATTTACTATTATTGTAGTATTTTCACCCATTGTTTTTTACACCCAAACTACTACAATTATTGTAAAAATACTACAATGTTTGTAAAAATACTACAATGAGTGTAAAAATACTACAATGGGTGTAAAAATACTACAATGTTTGTAAACAATACTACAATGGGTGTAAAATTACTACAATAATAGTAAATCTACTACAATGATTGTAAAAATACTACAATGGGTGTAAAATTACTACAATGGGTGTAAAAATACTACAGTAATAGTAAATCTACTACAATGATAGTAAAAATACTTCAATGGGTGTAAAAATACTACAATGTTTGTAAACAATACTACAATGAGTGTAAAATTACTACGATAATAGTAAATCTACTACAATGATTGTAAAAATACTACAATGGGTGTAAAAATACTACAATGTTTGTAAACAATACTACAATGGGTGTAAAAATACTACAATGGGTGTAAAATTACTACAATGGGTGTAAAAATACTACAATGATTGTAAAATTACTACAATGGGTGTAAAAAATACTACAATGGGTGTAAAAATACTACAATGTTTGTAAACAATACTACAATGGGTGTAAAATTACTACGATAATAGTAAATCTACTACAATGATTGTAAAAATACTACAATGGGTGTAAAAATACTACAATGTTTGTAAACAATACTACAATGGGTGTAAAAATACTACAATGGGTGTAAAATTACTACAATGGGTGTAAAAATACTACAATGATTGTAAAATTACTACAATGGGTGTAAAAATACTACAGTAATAGTAAATCTACTACAATGATAGTAAAAATACTTCAATGGGTGTAAAAATACTACAATGTTTGTAAACAATACTACAATGAGTGTAAAATTACTACGATAATAGTAAATCTACTACAATGATTGTAAAAATACTACAATGGGTGTAAAAATACTACAATGTTTGTAAACAATACTACAATGGGTGTAAAAATACTACAATGGGTGTAAAATTACTACAATGGGTGTAAAAATACTACAATGATTGTAAAATTACTACAATGGGTGTAAAAAATACTACAATGGGTGTAAAAATACTACAATGATTGTAAAAATACTACAATGGGTGTAAAATTACTACAATGGGTGTAAAAATACTACAGTAATAGTAAATCTACTACAATGATAGTAAAAATACTTCAATGGGTGTAAAAATACTACAATGTTTGTAAACAATACTACAATGAGTGTAAAATTACTACGATAATAGTAAATCTACTACAATGATTGTAAAAATACTACAATGGGTGTAAAAATACTACAATGTTTGTAAACAATACTACAATGGGTGTAAAAATACTACAATGGGTGTAAAATTACTACAATGGGTGTAAAAATACTACAATGATTGTAAAATTACTACAATGGGTGTAAAAAATACTACAATGGGTGTAAAAATACTACAATGTTTGTAAACAATACTACAATGGGTGTAAAATTACTACGATAATAGTAAATCTACTACAATGATTGTAAAAATACTACAATGGGTGTAAAAATACTACAGTAATAGTAAATCTACTACAATGATTGTAAATATACTACAATGGGTGTAAAAATACTACAATGTTTGTAAACAATACTACAATGAGTGTAAAATTACTCGATAATAGTAAATCTACTACAATGATTGTAAAAATACTACAATGGGTGTAAAAATACTACAATGTTTGTAAACAATACTACAATGGGTGTAAAAATACTACAATGGGTGTAAAATTACTACAATGGGTGTAAAAATACTACAATGATTGTAAAATTACTACAATGGGTGTAAAAAATACTACAATGGGTGTAAAAATACTACAATGTTTGTAAACAATACTACAATGAGTGTAAAATTACTACGATAATAGTAAATCTACTACAATGATTGTAAAAATACTACAATGGGTGTAAAAATACTACAATGTTTGTAAACAATACTACAATGGGTGTAAAATTACTACAATGTTTGTAAACAATACTACAATGGGTGTAAAATTACTACGATAATAGTAAATCTACTACAATGATTGTAAAAATACTACAATGGGTGTAAAAATACTACAATGTTTGTAAACAATACTACAATGGGTGTAAAAATACTACAATGTTTGTAAACAATACTACAATTTTTTTTTTTTTTTTTTTTTTTTGTTACAATTTATTTTTGTTAATCAAGAAACAATACTACAATGAGTGTAAAATTACTACGATAATAGTAAATCTACTACAATGATTGTAAAAATACTACAATGGGTGTAAAAATACTACAATGTTTGTAAACAATACTACAATGGGTGTAAAAATACTACAATGTTTGTAAACAATACTACAATGGGTGTAAAAATACTACAATGGGTGTAAAATTACTACAATGGGTGTAAAAATACTACAATGATTGTAAAATTACTACAATGGGTGTAAAAAATACTACAATGGGTGTAAAAATACTACAATGTTTGTAAACAATACTACAATGAGTGTAAAATTACTACGATAATAGTAAATCTACTACAATGATTGTAAAAATACTACAATGGGTGTAAAAATACTACAATGTTTGTAAACAATACTACAATGGGTGTAAAATTACTACAATGTTTGTAAACAATACTACAATGGGTGTAAAATTACTACGATAATAGTAAATCTACTACAATGATTGTAAAAATACTACAATGGGTGTAAAAATACTACAATGTTTGTAAACAATACTACAATGAGTGTAAAATTACTACGATAATAGTAAATCTACTACAATGATTGTAAAAATACTACAATGTTTGTAAACAATACTACAATGGGTGTAAAAATACTACAATGTTTGTAAACAATACTACAATGGGTGTAAAATTACTACAATGTTTGTAAACAATACTACAATGAGTGTAAAATTACTACGATAATAGTAAATCTACTACAATGATTGTAAAAATACTACAATGGGTGTAAAAATACTACAATGTTTGTAAACAATACTACAATGGGTGTAAAATTACTACAATGTTTGTAAACAATACTACAATGGGTGTAAAATTACTACGATAATAGTAAATCTACTACAATGATAGTAAAAATACTTCAATGGGTGTAAAAATACTACAATGTTTGTAAACAATACTACAATGAGTGTAAAATTACTACGATAATAGTAAATCTACTACAATGATTGTAAAAATACTACAATGGGTGTAAAAATACTACAATGTTTGTAAACAATACTACAATGGGTGTAAAATTACTACGATAATAGTAAATCTACTACAATGATTGTAAAAATACTACAATGGGTGTAAAAATACTACAATGTTTGTAAACAATACTACAATGAGTGTAAATTACTACGATAATAGTAAATCTACTACATGATTGTAAAAAATACTAACAAGGGTGTGTAAAATACTACAATGTTTGTAAAAAAATACTACAATGGGTGTAAAAAATACTACAATGGGTGTAAAATTACTACAATGGTGTAAAAAAATACTACAATGATTGTAAAAATTACTACAATGTGTGTTAAAAAATACTACAATGGGTTGTAAAAATACTACAATGATTGTAAAAATACTACAATGGGTGTAAAATTACTACAATGGGTGTAAAAATACTACAGTAATAGTAAATTCACTACAGTATACTATGTGGTATTTTCACAATCATTGTATTATTTTTATACTGTTTGGCATAAAAATTTTGTTGGGGGCTTTCAGGAAGATTGTTTTTTAGGATTGCTTTTAACAAAATTTAGCCTATTAAATCTATATAAATATAAAATATGAGATAAAATAGAGCAAATTTGCTAAAAGTACTGAAGAGAATTTTTTTTTTAAACATAAAATGATAAGTTAGTTCTGAATCAATATATTACTTTAGGTGGTAAATTACACAAGTCCACGTTTCGACTAAATAATTTATTCAAAAATTTAATATGAAAGTATATATAATAAAGTATACCAAATTCTAGTACATTTTATCTAGTTTACAATAGTATAAATAAATTAGATTGTCTAGAATATTTTTATTTTTATTATTATAAAAAATCTAAAAGAATGTCCTATACTATTTGGCAAAATACACAAGTCCGCGTTTCGACTAAATTTATTCAAAAATTTAATATGCAAGTGTATATAATATTTTATACTAAAATTTAGTAAATTTTATCTAGTTTATAATAATGCAAGTGAGTTGAATTATCCAGAACACTTTTTATAAATTATTTGAAAAAATCTAAAAAATTGTCCTGAATCAATCGGCAAAACAAGTCTGCGTTTCAACTAAATATATTCAAAATTTTAATACACAAAATTTTAATAAAACACCAATTACTCAGGGTTTTTGATTTTTAAGTATTTGTGTAGTTTCATATTTAGATTTATCCAAATGTGTTTATCATCTTATTTCATTTATCGTTTACTATTTTAAATTTTTCAATTTTGCCGCCAGACGCCTTCATCGTAGCCAAATACCTTCCGACGTAAAAAAGAGTGCGCTGTCATTTAGATATTATATTTATTCATAAAATTCATTAATCTATAACTATTACGACTTCTGCAGTTGTTATAAGTTATAAATGCGTTCAAAATAATAATTATTATCTCTTAGTATATCAAAATAAAAAAAATAATAAACTTGTTTCGGATCTGCCATGATTGGGATTTGAGCGTCTTTCATCCTTTGTAAAGATGTTTAACATGAGTGATTTTTAAGTTTCAACGCGATTATTTAATGTAGATATGTGAATTTTGAGATAAAAATAAAGGGTAATATTCATATGTTTCGGGTAAAATTGTTTGGATAATTTGTGTGAATTTAATGACATTTTGGATAGTGTTTAGGCAATCATGTTTCTGCCATTGATCGATTGTTTCGAAACACTTTCAGACTTTTAGACAAGTTTAATAAATGTAAACACGTTTAATGGAATGTGTTTTGGAGTTTTGTAATAGGAATATGTGTTAAAAGTGGTAAAAAGAAGTTAAAATGGATTTTGTCGAATATCGTGTTTGACACAAGCAGTGGTGAATGGGGACCCAACCTTGATGTAAGCATTTTGAATCAGAAATTTATTAATTATAAACACAATATTTGTATTTTGTGAGGAAAAATAAGTCTGGACAAGCTAAATTTTGTATATTCATACCTAGCATTTTTTTAAATATTCAATAAATTTTGTGCAAGATACTTTATATAAACAAAAGTGTTTGACTTCTATTTGTTGTGTTTTATTAAATGAAAATCTAATTGCAATAAACACAAAGTACAAGAATTTCTCAGTATATTTTATCTATTGTATATATATGTTAATAGATAAAAAAATATTGATATATCATTCAAAAATATATAAGACAGTTTTGGAGAAATGAAAGCTAGGTACCTGATATATAAATATTTATAAATAAATAAAAGTGGATTTATTTTGAGGTTAGTTTTATTGCAAAGTCTCTTCATAATTTATTATATTTATATATTATATTATCATATTGAATTAATATGAATTACTAATAAACAAATTTGAATCTACAATGACTCAAGTTGACCTTTAACAAAATATATATTTGCAACATTATTGATACTATACTTAACACATACCAGTTTTAATACATGTATTTGTTCTTTAAGATATTTAAATAATTCATTTACATTTGTCTTATTTCATTATCATATCATTATCTGTTTCTTTCTAGTTTTTCCAGGATGGTGGTAGAGTCGAACTCCCGTCATGTTCTAAAACAAAATGGTGCCTGCAGGCATGACACCGAAAGAACTCTCCGAAAATGATGATCTAGCCACTTCAGTGTGCTGGATCCCCATTTGGGTTTCACCACGCACAAGATGAACATCAAATATCGACCATCAAAACAATCAAGAGGAACTGAGAAATATTGTTGCTGATTTTATCAAAACGCAGAATTATGAAAAGGCATACACCAGCATTATGAAGGGCGAATGGATTCCTAGATCGATGATGTCGAAGAATAAAATGGTGCAGGGGAGACTTAAAGAGCATGTGGGTGATAAATGATAAATGATGAATGAATATATATATAATATATATATATATATAATATATAGATATAATTATATCATTTAGAAATAAAATTAATATAACAACTAGTAATAAAATTAAGTAATTAACCACAAGGTCAAAATTTGAAACAAAAACATAAAAAATGATGATGTATATGAATTTGCTATACTTTAGTATTTTTAATGAAACTTGTAAAAAACTATCATGCCTTAAGGCAAATTGCTTGAACTTCCCATACCAAAAAATTAAAATTTTTAAGAAAGCTTTAAATTTTTTGAACATTTTTTTGAGATTTTTTTTAAATCTAGAATATTTTTTATTTTGAACTTTTTCCAAAGCAATGGTGCTGGGTAGATGTTTTAAAGAAAAAATGTCGAAGCGCGTAAGCGCCGCGTCGCAGTCTAGCGGATAAAAATTGGTACGAATACAAATGTAAACAAAATTTTAACCTATTTTTAAAAGTCTCTATAAAATTTCTGATAATTTGATGTGTGCATATGTCTAATGATCATTTTTGACCGCCCAATTGGCATTATTTCTACTTTTTTTACTAGATCTCCGAAACCACTAGACCCGCCTTCCCAAAAATTAAAAAGTCTTCATTTTATTAATGCAAATAAAATTTTTTGAATCATTCAAATCAGATGCTCCGTTCACCAAAAACTTGATTTCTTTTGTCACTATTTGACCCGTATCTCCGAAACGGGACCTGCCTTTGCCAAAAACTAACAGCACGTCTCCCCATCAATACAAATCGAATGTTTTTTGAATTATTCAAATCGGTTAATCCGTGTTCACGAAATAGTGGACAAAAAATGTATCCGCACACACATACACACACACACAAACACAAACAATTTTTTCTAAGGAATGTCAAAATGTTCAGAAACCTTTGAAACGTGAAGATAGAAAAAATCGATTTTTTGCGATTACTATAACTTACCCTATAGAAGTTAAACATTGTAGAACTTGAGAATGATGGCACACATTCAGTGTCGAAACGTACATAAAAAATAGTGGAATTATTTGTTATTTTAATTCGACAATTTGGCAGCTAAAATGTGAAGAACATTTTTTTAACAATTAACAATAATTTCGAAGCACACACACACACTAAACACATACACACGCACAACACATGTAATATATATATATATATATATATATATATATAATAAATGAACTCTGGATTTTTCATACATTGATTTGTTGCTTTTCCCAACATAATAATCCATAAATAAAAAACAATAAGATTTTTCTAGATGTTTATTTATGATGAAGACGTTTCGGAACTAGATACTTCCATCATCCGGTGTTTTTCTGTTTTTTTTAAAAAAAACAATACTGATGGATATTATGTTTCAATTTTATTTGTTAACTTTCCATAGGGAATGTTATTGTAATCATCCAAAAAACATTCGATTCCTATTGATAGGGAAATGTGCTGATTAGTTTTTCGCAAAGGTAGGTTTAGCCGTTTTGGAGTTACAGAGCAAAAAAAGGCGAAAAATAGAAAACGAGTTTTTGAGAGAACTGATCATACGATT
>NW_020537758.1:10258656-10278078 GCF_003426905.1 Ctenocephalides felis | reverse complement strand
GGTTTAGGGGGAGTAGCAGGAAGCGGTGGAGGTGGTTTTGTAACATCAGTAGGAGGTAGAGGAGGCAATGGAGGTGCTTCAGTCGTCGCAGGAGGGGGACCAGGTGGCATTGGAGGATCAACTGTAATGTTAGATGTAGAATTCTCATTAACAAAGGATGTATTTTGGTTGTTTTTATTTCTTTTGCGCTTTTTCTTTGCCCCACCACTATTATTATTAGGTGAATTTGTCTGAGCAAAACCGAAACCGCGTTTATTATTATTTATGTTGAACCGTATTGGACCGAATTGACTCGGAGATTGTTTGGACAATTGAGGTGAAGTTGAATTAAAGAATGCAGGTCGTTGCAACAAATTTCCAACAGAATTGTTAAGCGGAGGCGGAGGCCCCGGCGGTAACGGTGGAAGTTCTTCCGACTTTTTATCATTCTCTTTTACAACATTATTACTGAATCCAGGAGGAGCGTTATTTGTGGCCGGGGTACTAGAAGTTGCCTGATTTTGCATTTGATTGAAATAGGCATAATAGTGATAGCTTGGATGTGTATACCCCGCATGGTACGGGTACATGAAATTATTCGTGGGATACATCCACATATGAGGCATTGTTGTAATATTGGGTCCTGGTGGATTCGGTAACAGTGCAGGTGATTGACCTGATTGCTGAGCTGCCACTGTGCTAGTATTTTGAGCACTCATTTTTTACAAATTTCAATTATTACTTATATAATTACCTGAAATTTATCAATTAACCGAAGACTGGTCGATTAAATGCTTTCAAACTTTTACTTAAAATCACTTTACACAAAATGGCTGACACTATCGTCTTTTGTTTCAGTCTACATAGAATTTGTTTCAAACGATCACAAATATTTTAGTGGTATAAAAATATATTGGTAAAAATTATACTTAAAATACTTTTGATATATTTTATAACAAAATTTTAACATAATTACTTAAAATTCACTTTAAATAAACATATAAGGACATGGTATGAGGTCATTACTCATCGCCATTATTACAAAACTAACTTCAACTTCATACTTTCTACAAATACCAACTGTCAAGAGCAAAATACTAATCCTACAAGCGGAAAATCGATTGAATCGATTGTTTACAAATCACTTATTTTGCATTTAATTAAATGCTAATGATAATTTATAAATTAATAAACATATGTTCATATAAAATATAATATTATATAATTTTAATCGTCGCAGGTGCGGCTTCTAGCATTAGTCACAAACTAATATGGTGGTCATCCAATAATTACAATTTTGTGGTATCTATGGAAGGCCAAACGTCAAATCAAATATGTCAATTTGACAGTTCAGTGACAATTTCCTTCTAAAATGAAATAAATCGTTTAAATATTTAAATATTGTTTCAAATTATGCTGCCGAGAAAATATTAGATGAATATATTATTTATAAATTTATCATGTATTTTTGGACACTAAATTACAATTATTATGTACTAAATAAAAAGTTTTTTTATTCACCCTTTAAAAACACCCTTAGAAATTATTGTTAACAGTGTTTTGTGACTCCAAAATTCAAAAATATATATATATTTGGGATTTTTTTTATACCAATAAATTAAATTCAAGACTTATAGCTACAAATGCAAGTTTTATTACCATTTATTAATTTTTTTACCCCCTGTAAATCTTCTTAATATTTTTTAAATCCCACATAAAGTTTTGCCTGACAAATTATATCAACTTTCACAACCCAATCTTGACGAATTTGTGCTGAAACTGATACAACGTTTTTGATGATGTGGATATATTATAACCCGTATTCATTTCGCAATTCATCAGTACCTACTTCTAGTAAAACATGACGCGAAATTTATTAAAATTTATACCTCTGAATAATTGGCTTCGTGGCTATTCTAAACCAAAGGCTATTTCTGATTTCATAGCTGGTGTAACTGTTGGTTTAACAGTTCTTCCTCAGAGTTTGGCTTACGCGACTTTAGCTGGGCTGGAACCACAGGTAATAATATAATAAATGTATATTTGTAAATTAACCTAAATTAAACCATTTTAATTTAACATAACAGTAAAAAAAACTAGTCTTTATTGAACAGAATATATTTGATCATATATTTCTTTAATGTAATATGTTTACAAATTACACTAGAGTATTTTGAACCATCTGATGCAAATTTGGAATAGTATCCTTACTTACTTACTAAGCTAATTAAATTTTTATTTAATTCATGTTTTCTCCTGCATGTTATTATATTACAAAAACTAATCCTTATGTAAGTTAACCAGTACTTAATTAAAATTAATATATTTTCTATGATATAATTTTTAATATATATTTTCTATGACCTGTACTAATTTGATAAAAGATTCTTTAAATTTTTTTAAAACTATTATTCAAGGTTTCTCACAACTGATTTTATTATTTATTACAAGTACACGACACGAGATCAAATTTCATTCATATTAATTTAGCCAATAATACACAAATCAATAGAATTGGATCGATAGTAAATAAATTCTACTTTGATACAATTTGATATATAATACATAAAGATTTTCATATTGCAAAGGATTCAAAAGTTACAAAATTGTAAACCTATTTTTTTCTGAGCTAACTTATTTTGGAATTAATTATTGGTTACTAAAATATTACTCCAAGTCTTCGAATAGTTTTACATTTATTACCAATGAAATAAAAAATAATTTATTATCGATAAAATTTTACAAAATTTATTGATATATATTTAATTAAAAACCGCAATATCCACAAAATTAAAAATTCATTTATTTTTTATTCAACTCTACTGAATTTCGTAGATTCTTCTTGTACAATAAATAAAATGTTGCAAAGCTATATTTAATTTAATTGTAAAAAACTGTTTATAGTAAATGATTTCATAGTTTTTATTTTGATAATATAATTTCTAACAATGACCACATTTTATATTTAGAAAGAATGTTCTATCAAGAATTCTATTTGCATGCAAGGACGATAAAAAAAAACAATTCGTTACAATAAATAAAAATAATTTATATTAGATTAAAATGAAAATATCCGTAAATTTAGCATTGGTATTGATAACGATATGAATTTTTGCAATGTTTTGTTTTCGAAATCAAATAAATTTGATTTAAAATTTGAAGTTGGAATTGACCTGATTTAAATAAACGATTTTTTAGAAATAATTTTGCCGGGCCAGCTAGTATATATAATTATTTATGTATTATAATTTTTTTTAAAATTGATTAATTTACAAGTATCGGGAAGTTAAAGCAAGTTTCATCTAGTTTAAAAATTACTTATATTACATAAACAATTATAAATAATTATATATATACTAGCTGGCCCGGCAAAAATATTTCTAAGAAAATCTCTTTCATTTCTAAAAAAAATCGTCCGCGTTTGAGTCAAGAATCCTGAACCGATTTTAGAAATTCTAAAACTGGTCGAAAAATACCATATACATTTTGTTTAATCAATAAACATTAATTTTTACGACAAATCATTTTTTTAAACTAAATTTACGAAGAAACTTTTTCCGTTGACTTTTAATAAAAAATCTGTAGCACAATTTCCAAATAATATCTTTCAATCATACTGAAATTTTAAAAATCGGTTCAGAATTTTTAACTAAAACGCGAACGAGTATTGTTGCAATTTTTTGCTAGTAAAAAAGAAACGGCTTGACCGATTATCGCACAAAAATAATCATCTTGAGTCCTTATCGAGTTACATCGAATGGCTTTTAAATTTTTGAATACGGTTTAGCCGTTTTTGAGAAAACGTCGAGAAAATGTCAAATTTTAGCTTACATACACTCAATCATACGGACATTTTTTGATCATTCTAAAGAAACGACTTGACAGATCGTCGCACAAAAATAATCACCTTGAGTTCTTATCGAGTTACATAATATTGAATTATTTTTAAATTTTTCATTTCTAATAATATAAGTCGAATTATTTCAATAAAATTATTTATGATATATTTATTACTCTGAATTATTTGAATTGATCCATTTATAGAACAATTATTATTACCAGTATGGCTCATACATATAAAAAAATTAAATTTTTGTGAATTTTATGGACTTAAATGGAATGCAATTATTCAAATTATATTATTTTTTAATTATTCACTACTAATATTATAAATCGAATCATTTAAATGAAATTATTTATCATTAGATTACTCTGAACTATTTAAATTGATCTATTTATAAATCATTTATTATTAACAGTATGGTTTATTCTCTGCATATATATAAAAATTAAATTTTGGTGAATTTTTCAGTACTAAAGTTGATGGAATTATTCAAATTGAATTATTTTTTAATAATTCATTATTAATAGTATAAATCGAACTGTTTAAATTAAATTATTTATGATTATATTACATTGAATTATTTAAATTGATCTATTTATAGAACATTTATTATTACCAGTATGGCTCATAAATATAAAAAAATTAAATTTTGGTGAATTTTTTAGTACTAAAATAAATGTAATTATTCAAATTGAATAATTTTTTTAATATTCATTACTAATAGTTTAAGTCGAATTATTTTAATAAAATTATTTATAATTTAATTTTTTTGCCAGTCTAAGTTAAATTATTTATCAATCTTTTATTACCAGTATGGCTTGTACTCGGCCTTCATGGGGTGCTTCGTCTACGCCCTTTTGGGGGGCTGTCGCCAAGTTACAATCGGCCCGACGGCACTGCTCTCTCTGATGACTGCCAAATATACTGCTCAAGCAGCAGGAATAGAATTAGCTGTTTTGCTGTGCTTTTTATCTGGCTGCGTCCAATCGCTGATGGCAATCTTTCGAATGGGTAAAATAACTCACAAATGTTATATGAAAGAAATAGAAAATTTAATAGAAATTTTGGGACATTTTTTTGGTTTTTGTCAAATAACTCACAAATATTATATGAAAGCACCCGTTTTCAGTTAGATAGGGAGAAACTAGATACAATTTACTACGATTCCATGCCAACGATTATATACACTCCGATATAAAAGTTTGGAATAAAACGACTTTGAATTCGATCTAGAAACTAATTCGAAACAATCAGAGACTAGTTTCTCCCTATCATTGTAATTGATTATAAATTTAAATTTATATAAGGTTGTCAAATATCTCCCTTCCGCCTTTTTTGTATTATAAACCAAGAGCAAAAAAGCGGAAGGGAGATATTTGACAACCTAATATGTGAAGTTTTATACAGACATTCATATAAAAGACTAATTTTATTTATATATATATATGGATATTTAGAATTTTTACCATTTTTTAATTAAGTTTTTTAACCATTTTTGTATGATTTTTTCAGGATCTCTGGTGGATATAATATCCTTACCAATAAGTATTGGTTTCACTTCAGCGACTGCTGTAATAATAGCAACGTCCCAAATAAAATCCTTGCTAGGCTTAAAATATCCTCGAGGAAGTGGCGATAATTTTGGAAAAACATTAGTTAATATTTATAACAATTTGCCTAATACTCAACTTGGAGATAGTTTACTAGGTTTATCTAGTATACTCTTACTACTACTTTTGAGGGTAAAATCACCTAGTAAATAATTTTATATTACACTTGTTTATTATATATTAATAATAATATATAATAAACAAGTGTAATATAAAATTATGTATTATTTAATATATTTTTTATTTTTTTAGAAATTCAAAGATTACAGAAGCACGTCTACTAGGTCCAAAGTGTACAAACAATTTCGTACTTTATTATGGCTTATAGCAACTGCAAGAAATGCTATAATAGTCTTATTAGGAGTCGTAATTGCATACAGTTTTGAAAAATATACTTCAACAATACCATTTCAAGTCACGGGATCAGTAAAGTTTGTATCAACTTAAAATAAAATTAAATACAGGGTATCTCAGAACTCAACGTTGAAGTGATGTAAGCGTAATGCACTAGCACAAGTTATGTTTTTATTAATTTACTCGATTTTTTTATTATACAACCATCAAGTGTTTTTACTATTTTGTAATTCTGATGTAATACGCTAACTTTTCACGAAACTTGCCAACACACTTTAGAATAATTTTTTTAAAGAAGCCTCTGAAAGTCGGAGAATTCTAAAAATTTTAAATATTTAGTTCAAGAAAAAGTGGTAATTTTTGAAAACTTGGGGTAAATTTGTCATTATTTTTTAATGTGGTCTTAGAAATATTATGTACTATGACGGTTCCAAAGTTTAAATGAATAAAATCGAAGAAAATTAACCGCAATAACCGAAAAATAGAGACAATTTCACCAAAGCTCTAGGTTGCACTTAAAAGCTCATAATTTTCAAACTAGATAAGTTATAGTAATCGCAAAAAAAAAATCAAAATGGATTGTTTTATGTATTTTTACGTTTCAAAGGTTTCTGAACATTTTGACATATCGCAGAAAAAATGTATGTATGTGTGTGTGTATATGCGCACGTGTGTGTTTGTACGTGTGTGCGGATACAATTTTTGACATTTTTTCGTCATCGATTTTGAGAATACGGATCAACCGATTTGAATGGTTTTAACAACATTCGATTTATGTTGATAGGGAGATGTGCTAGTTAGTTTTTGGCAAAGGCAGATCCAGCCGTTTTGGAGATACGGAGCAAAGAGTGCAGAAAATTGAAATCGAGTTTTTGAAAGAACGGAGCATCCGTTCAGATTTGAATGATCTAAAAAAATATTCAATTTGTGTGAAAACTATTGAAAAATGTGAAAATGCCGCCAAGCTAAGCACGGTATAAGTGAAAATGTCACACAAAATTATTTGCAAATGCGTTTAGACTGTGACTATAAGGAGCTCTTTTTCAATTTGGTGTATAGTAGGCAACTATTTTTTTTTTTGAAATTGAATTCGAAATGAAATGACGATTGTTAATGTTCTTGAGATAAATTGATTTATGATTTACATTTGATTTGCTCAGATATAACAAGATAGCAAAAATAATGAAAGTTACATTTGATAGAAAACATTTAATATTCCTCGAATATTTCATTACGGTACGGGAAGTTCCAGCAATTTGCCTTAAAGTACGATACCAAACACCACTAGTATTTTTGCATAATAACGCTCAATACTATCTATCACCCCGTTGACGTTGAGCTCTGGGACACAAATTAAGTATTTAATTTATTTTTTTACTTTTAATTGAATATTTAATTTATTTTATTTCTAGATCAGGGCTTCCATCAATCCACTTGCCTGCATTTTATGTCAATAAAGAATATTGTAACATTACTACATACAAAAATGTAGACGATGGCAATAATACGGACATATCACATCAACTTGTTTTCGAAACTTGTACAGATATAAAAAATAAATCTGTTGCTTCTTATAATGAAAGTATTATATACGAATCGAATTTAATAGAACTAAGTTTTAAAGATATGGTTGATATTCTTGGATCGTCGATTATTTTAGTACCTATTATAGCTGTTTTGGGAAACGTTGCTATATCAAAAGCGTTCGGTAAAAACATATATATACACAGGTGAAAAATTTCTATTACTATATCAATTATTTTTTTTAGGCGGTGCCAAATTAAATCCTTCACGTGAACTTTTAGCTTTATCATTAAGTAATATTTTTGGATCATTTGTATCATCGATGCCAGTGACTGGATCTTTTTCAAGAAGTGCTGTAAATCATGCATCGGGTGTACAAACTCCTTTGGGCGGAGTTTATACAGGTTAATAACAAAAAATATTTTTTTTGGTTGAATATTTAACTAGTTTATATTTATTTTTATTCGCAGGTCTTTTAGTATTATTAGCTATAGGTTTATTAACGCCGTATTTTCATTATATTCCCAAAAGTTCTTTGTCGGCTGTGATAATATGCGCTGTGATCTTTATGATCGAATATGAGGTAAGGAAAAAAAATTAAATAAACTAGTGGTGTATGGCATCGTGCCTTAAGGCAAATTAATTCGTAACAAAATATGCGATGAATTTTAAATGATTGCAAATAGATTATTATAAATACTGTAACTTTTATTATTCGTATTTTATACAACTATATACAGGGTATCCAAAAACTCTACTCTAAATTTTTATTTTTTAATATTTTACACGAATTTTTTATTATAAAACTATCAAGTGTTTTACCATTTTATAATCTTGATGAAACTTGTCAACACTTTTTGGTACTTTTTTTTTGAAGGAGGGTCTCTCAAAGTCGACGGATGCTAAAAATTGATGAATTTCAAATGTTTTCAAATATATTATTATAAATACTGTAACTTTTATTATTCGTATTTTATAGACAAAATCTAAGGTTTATAAATTGAACGACGACGTTTATATATGTTTGTAAAAAAAGTAAATAAACAAAACTTGATCAAGCGAGTTAGCATTAAAGGACCTTATCTCATATTTTTAAGACGGAATTGCAAAGTTAAAATTATTTATTTGAAGTATATGATAAGTGAGCTTTGGAATTTTACCAAAAATTAAAATTAAAATCCGGATTATTTTTTATATCAAAAAAATATTTTATAAAAATTGAAAAAAGAATTTGAAATATTGAACTAAATTTTTTTTGCTTTATCCCAAAATCAAATTGAGCAAATTATTTTTTGAATCATTCAAATCAGATGCCCCATTCTCTCCAAAACTGCAATTTTTTGCACATTGAGCTCAGTATCTCCAAAAATGCTAGACCTACCTCTGCCAAAAACTAATCACCACTTCTTCCCATCATTAAAAATTGAATGCTTTTTGAATCGGATGCTTAGTTCTCTCAAAAACTCGATTTCTATTTTCTGCAATCTTTGCTCTGTATCTCCGAAACTTCTGGACCTGCCTTTGCTAAAAACTAATCACGACTGCTCCTCATTATTACGAATCGAATGCTTATCGAATCATTCAAATCGGACGCTCCGTTCTCTCAAAAACTTAATTTATATTTTCTGTACTCTTTGCTCGGTATCTCCGAAACGGTTGGACCTACCTTTCGTAAAAACTAATTAGTGCATTTCCCAATAAATACGAATCGAATTATTCAAATCCGTTGATCCGGGTTCCCGAAATTACAACGAGAATTTGTATCCGTACATACACACACACATCGATTTTTTCTTAGGTGTGCCAAAGTGTTCAGAAATCTTTGAAACGTGAAGATATGCAAAAAAAATATGTTTGATTTTTGAACGATTACCATAACTTACCTTACCGCACACACACACACACACATAAATACATACAGTTTTTCTAAGATGCTCCGAAACATAAAGATATGCAAAAAAAAATTATTTTCGATTTTTGGACGATTACTGTAATTTACCCTAAGGGAAGTTATTAAAAAATCTAATGACAAAATAATTTAAATTATAATAACAATCTACAAAAAATCTGGCATTAGTAATAATTAGTTTAAAATCTATAAAAATTAATTGAGGTTTTTTATTAAATTTATTTCTAGGTAGTTAGGCCCTTATGGCGTTGCAGCCGAAGAGAATTATTCGGCTGTGTAAAAACATTTGTACTTAGTCTTGTATTTAGTGTCGAAATTGGACTTTTAGTCGGAGTTTCATGGGATTTATTATATGTCGTTTATAAAGCAGCCAGACCTGATTTGCCGATTACAAAAGTCATAGTAAGTAAAAAAAACCCAATTCTAATTTGCTTGATTAAACTTTTTACATACATTTCTTTAATTTTTTAAAATTTTATTTTAAAATTTATTTATTTTTCATTTCTAGACAGATTCGGGCATCGAGTTCTTAATTTTAAAACCAGGCCATGGTTTATTATATTTTCCAGCAGTCGATTTTCTACGAGATGCTATTAGGAAAGCTGCTAATGAAAAAGGTGTTCCTGTAATAATCGATTGCAATCATTTACAAGGTATGTAATATTAAACTTGTATGCAGTCTAAATTCTACTTATGTGATTTTATATAAATTTTATAATTTTTTCTAGATATTGATTTTACTGCGGCAAGAGGCATTGTTACTTTATCCAAAGAACTCAATGGAAGATTAATTTTAATGAATGCCAGTGAAAAAGTATTGAAAGTAATAGAAGATGCAAACAGTGCAAAAGTTCCTATAAAAAATGTATTGAACGAAACGGAGTTGAATATTATTTTAGAAGGTATGCTGGAATTTGAGTATAATATGTTACTAAATTAAATAAATATTAATTTTATTTCAGACAATCATACATTTCCAAATGCAACCGAGTTGAGGGATGTCCGAAAACCGTTGTTGAAACTACAGAAATAAATTGGGATAAATAATTTATAAATTGTACCTTTATGTATTATTATTAATACATTTAATATATTTGTGTCTGATTTTTACTTGATTGTTTAATTAAACAATAAATATTTATGTATGTATGGTGTCCCAAAATTCAACGTCAAACCGAAATCGAAAATAATAACCAATAAAAATAAATAAATAAATTGCTGATACTTCCCGTACTGAAATTTAAAATTAAAAATAACTCAGATATAAAAAATTGTTTTTTTTAAGAATTTGGAATTTTTAAAACATTTTTGAAATTTGAAAATATTTTGAATATTAAAAAAATTGAATATTTAAAAATTTGAATATTAAAAAATTCCTTTTTAGAAAATAATGATATATATATATATATATTTTTTTTGAAAACTTGAAAATTTTATGAAAACTGTTTTTTTTATTTTTAAACTAATAGTGCATGGCATCGTGCCTTAAGGGAAATTCCTGTAACTTCTCGTACTGAAATTTAAAATTTTTAAAAACTGTGAAATGAAAGTGTTTTTTTGAGAATTCTGAATTTTTTTGAACATTTTTGAAATTTGAAAACATTTTAGAAATTTGAATATTAAAAAATGCCTTTTTTTTAGAATATATTAATAATGATATGTCTTGAAAACTTGGAAATTTTATGAAAACTGATTTTTTTTTATTTTTACTGAATTTTTTTGAACATTTTTGAAATTTGAAAACATTTTAGAAATTTGAACATTAAAAATTAATGCCTTTTTTATAATATATTAATAATGATATATCTTGAAAACTTGGAAATTTTATGAAAACTTAATTTTTTTGATTTTTTTTTTGAAATATTTTATATTTTGAAACTTTTTGAAAGTTTTTTATACCCATTCATGTCGCTATCCAAACCGTCAAAAATATCTGATTTTCGACCGCCAATTGGCATTTTTATTCACTTTATTTTCCGAATCTCCGAAAGTGAAATGTTTTTTGAATCATTCAAATCGGATGCTCCGTTCTCTCAAAAACTCGATTACTAATATCTGCAATTTTTGCCCCGTATCTCCAAAACGGCCGGTCCTGCCTTTATCAAAAACTAATCAGAACATTTCCCTATCAATAGAAATCGAATGCTTTTTGAATCATGCAAATCGGTTGAGCGGTGCTCCAGAAAACGTGGACGAAAAATTGTATCCACACATACACACACATCTATTATTTCTAATATGAGGTATGTCAAAATATTCAGAAATTACTGAAACTTGAAGGTATGCAAAAATGTTCATTTTCGATTTTTGGACGATTACAATAACTTACTCTACAAAAATTAAAAATTAACCACAAACAACCAAAAAATGGTTAAAGTTTGATCTAGGTTTTACATAAATGCTCAAAATTTTCAAACTACACTTATATTTTTTTTAACTGTATCAAAGTATACACGTCTCAGTATATTATTACAAATGCAATTCGCATAACGATATAAATTTAATTAGAATATCATTGCTAATCGTTCCAATGTTTAAGAATTTGTCACTATTACCAAGTCTGTTAAATCACTCGCAATTATACCTTTTGCCAAGTCAAATATTTATAAACAATGTCAAGTTTTTATAAAAAGTTATCCAGAAAAACCGCCAAAGTAAAAGTGTTCGAAACAGTTCGCCGAAAAAGTTTGCAATGGTTTCACGAAGCAACTGATCGAATTTCAAGTAAATTAAGCAAAGTGTCTTCTATGTACCAAAGAAACAGTCAAAGACGAGGAACTTTGAAAAAATCTAAAAGATTTTCTTATAAAGATGAATGCTTAGACGAATGTGATCATAAATTTATACTAAAAGATAATTTTGAAAGGGTTCCAAATATCCCGAAAGAATCACCAAGACCGCAATATCATCGCAAATTACCATGTCGATGGGAATGGGAAAATGGGTTGGAATCCATTCGACATATTTATACGGATCCAAAAGCTTTGTCTTTGATTGAAAATCAGATAAATAAAAATACTAAAACTACTGTTTGCGAAGCAGAAGTCCATGAACCGGTTAAAAATTTATACAAAGGATCTTTGAATGTGAAACAAAATGCGAATCGGACTTCTGATTTAGAAGAAGAGTTGAAATATGGACGGAATCAGCGAGCAAGTTTTTATGTTTAGGTGGAAAATTTATAATTGAATATAAAAATTATTTGGTGTTAAATAAATTTGTTTCTTAAATATATGTATGTATTTATCTTGGTATCACTAATGTAAATAAATTATAATGTCCGAAATAAAAATTAAAAGTTATTTGAAGAAAAGCTAAAAATGTTTTAAATCAGAATACTAAAGTCCCCCATTTCAGCTACGATTTACTCAAAATTTTAATATCCAAGTGTATATAACAGTTTTCACGAGAATTTAGTTATCTAGATTTTACTGATGTAAAAAAATTATAATGTCCGAAATGAAAATTAAAAGTTATTTGAAGAAAAGTAAAAAAGTGTCCTAAATTCACATATTGTTAATTATAAGAATACTAAAGAAAGCATTTTAGCTACGAATTATTCAAAATTTTAATATCCAAGTGTATATAACAGTTTTCATGAATTATAAGTAAATTTTATTTAGTATTTATTAATGTAAAAAAATTATGATGTCCAGAATAAAACTTAAGAGTTATTTGAAGAAAAGTAAAATAAGTCCTTATATAGCAGAATATGGTAATAGTAATGTCCGCATTTAACTACGTTTTTTTTCAAAATTTTAATATCAAAGAGTAAATAACTGTTTTTATGAGATATAAGAAAATTTTATCTAGATTTTATTGATGTCAAAAAATAATAATGTAAGCAAATTATGGAATTACTAGAGTTATAATTTAAACTACAAATTATTCAAAATTTTAATATCCAAGTACATATAACAGCCTTTACTTGATTTTAGTAAATTTTATTTAGTTTCTATTAATATAAACAAATAATTAGGGCCAGAATAAAAAAATTAAGAGTTATTTGAAGAAAAGTAGAAAAAGTCCATATATAGTAAATTTTGAAAATACTGAAGACATTTCAACTACGAATTATTCAAAATTTCAATATCCAAGTGTATATAACTACTTTCACTAGATTTTGATAAATTTTATCTAGTTTCTACTGATGTATAATATATAACACTAACCGGCCTGGGCAAAACTTTCAAGGTATTTAAATAAAAATGCAAAAGAATGTCCCAGATTTACATATTTCTGAATATATTAGCAGAAAAATGTTCCAACAAATGTTTGCATTATTATGCATTATTATTAGGTTGTCAAATATCTCCCTTCCGCCTTTTTGTATTATAAACCAAGAGCAAAAAAGCGGAAGGGAGATATTTGACAACCTAATATTATTCATAATTTTATTATGCAAGTGTATACAACAGTTTTTACTAGATTTTAGTAAATTTTATATAATTTTTACTAATGTACAAAAATTAAAATACTTAGAATGAAAATTTTAAGTCGTTTGAAGAAATAATAAGAACGCATATTGCTAATTACCAAAATACTAAAATACTAAAATATTAGGTTGTCAAATATCTCCCTTCCACCTTTTTGTATTATAAACCAATAGCAAAAAAGCGGAAGGGAGATATTTGACAACCTAATAAATGAAAAAACTAAATCAATTGAATCTAAACCAAACCTATCACAAGGCACTTTCAATAAATTACGCTTATAACTATTAAAACTATTAAAATTTTAAGTTAACCATTGAAATTTTCATAAAGTTTAAATTCCTCATGAGTTTCCAATAAGATTCACCTTTTACTAGCCACCACGATCAATTGGATTGGAGTAGATTAGATTTCTATTATTATAAATAAAATTCCATAAATGCGTACAATACAATAGTGTTTTTCAATAACTCATAACATAATTTACTGCTTTATTTAAATATTAACATCCACTGGATATTATTTTTTACCATAATTGACTTTGATGCGATTGACTCGTATAAAGCGATTACTGTTTTGACACATTTCATGAGGGCTTACATTGCGCAGTTTGAATAATAATGCATTTTTCAAATCCTGTGGGATTTTGTAATTTCACATAAATATAAGGGAAGGAATCGGGTAGTAAAGATTCAGTTCTTACAAGATAACAGAACCGTCGAGGAATAAAATAGCCAGGCCAAAGAAAACAGCACAAGGTGCATCTAATTTGCGTAAGTAATATAAAAACATATTTTAATTTATTTAGCGGAAAGTGCAAAATTTTCCGTCCACGTTTGGAATATAAAAATAAATTTTACGACGAATTTGATGGAACTTTATATATTGATAGATTTCGTAGTCTGAAACAACATACTAAAATATTAGGTTGTCAAATATCTCCCTTCCGCTTTTTTGCTCTTGGTTTATAATACAAAAAGGCGGAAGGGAGATATTTGACAACCTAATATTATAGGTCTATGATAAGCTGTTGAATTATAAAATATTTCTTTTATTAGGATGCATATCAATACCCATCTACCATTGCTGTCAACTCTGTTAATTTTGTCCATGATGCTCTGGTCATTTTCTGATGCAACTTCTGAAGCTGGTTCAGTAGAAAATGCAGTACCAGGACATAGAACCAGGCCGAGAACGATATCGTTATT
The DNA here is from genome assembly GCF_003426905.1 of Ctenocephalides felis. Lineage (NCBI taxonomy): Eukaryota > Metazoa > Arthropoda > Insecta > Siphonaptera > Pulicidae > Ctenocephalides > Ctenocephalides felis. The sequence continues at coordinate 10,263,217 of NW_020537758.1, read as the reverse complement.
TTACGGAATTGGAAGGCGATTTCCGAGGCCCAATGACCAGGAATTCCTTGACGAGGAGCTGGATATTTCTGGATCAAATCGAGCAAGAGGTAGGAAAAAAAATTTGTAATATCTAATACACTATTAGAATATTAGTAGAATTGGTGCTGATTATTTTTAACTCTTTGAATGCTCTAATTTGGTTTAAAAAAAAAATTGATGTTGAAAAAGATAACTAATAGTTTTTGTTTAGATTCAATTGATTGTAGGACATTTTTATTTATTTATTATTTTTACCTCTTTTATTCAAAGATTCTAAACTCTAATTTAGCTTACATTTTATATTGAAAAATGTAACTAAATATTAGGTTGTCAAATATCTCCCTTCCGCTTTTTTGCTCTTGGTTTATAATACAAAAAGGCGGAAGGGAGATATTTGACAACCTAATAGTTTTTTTTAGATTTAATAGAATACATTTTTTGTCATTTATTTTAGCATTTTAGTATTTACTATATTTAGACATTTTTGTAGGTAATCTTTTTACATTTTTTAAAACTTGTCAACATTATGATTTCAAATATTCCAATTTGTATATATTAATAAAAACTAGATAAAATTTACTAAAATTTTAGTTAAAACTTTCATACATATTTGTGTATTAAAATTTTGAACAATTCCTAGTTGAAATGCAGACTTTAGAATTTTGCAAATATGTAATATTTGATTTTAGGACATTTTTCTTGATTTTGTCAATTAACTCAAGAAATTTATTCCGCACATTATAACTTGTTTGCATTAAAAACAAGTAAAAGCTAGATAAAATTTACTAAAATCTTGTAAAAACTGTTATATACACCTATATATTAAAATTTCGAATAATTCGCAACTGAAACACGGACTTGTGAATTTTTCTATTTCAAATAACTCGAAAATTTTATTCCGTACATCATAATTTGTTTGCATTATTGAAAACTAAATAAAATTTACTAAATTCTAGTAAAAACTCTCATATACACTTGTATTTTGAAATTTTGAGTAATTTGCAATTGAAATGCGGATTTGTGTATTTTGCTAATTAGCAATATGAGGATTTAGAACATTTTTTGCTTTTTGTCAAATAACTTTTAATTTTCTTTCTGGACTTCATAACTTGTTTGCATGAGTGAAAACTAAGTTTACTAAAACCCCTGTGAAAACTGTTATACATACTTAGATATTAAAGTTTTGCATAATTCGCAGTTGAAATGCAGACTTGTGTATTTTTCTAATTAGCAATATCTGATTTTAGGACATTTTTCTAGATTTTGTCAACTCGAAAATTTTATTCCGTACATTATAACTTTTTTGCATTATTGACAACTAGATACAATTTACTAAAATCTAGTAGAAACTCTTATATACACTTGTATATTGAAATTTTGAGTAATTCGTAGTTGAAATGCATTGACTTCAAGTATTCCCCATGCAATGTCCATGGATTTAGAAGATTTTTTACTTTTCCATAAACAACTTTCAATTTTTATTAAAGACATAAATAATTGCTCGTATGAATCCATTGAAATTTATTATTTTTTTTTAGCCAAAAGACCATCATCATTTGAAGACTATGGACATATGCGTTTTGGAAAACGTGGTGATGACCAATTTGATGACTATGGACATATGAGATTTGGACGCAGCTCAGATAACTAGAATTTATTATAATCTAATTAATGTTTGTAAATTTAAAGAACACTATATAATATAACATTATATAATGCTGTTTTTCGTAAGCTAAAATTAATATTTTCTTTATTTATATTTATAAAACTCATCTAGATTAATTAGACTGATAATTGTTAACCGAAGAGCTTATCCAGTTTTCATGCAACTGGAAAAGCTCAATATATTTAAAAGCTCAATATGTTTACGATATGAATAAATTAAGTATATATATATATATATATTATACAAATTATAAATATTTTATACATATATAATTATATTATTTTAACTATTACCCAAATGATAATTTTGAATTTTCCATTTTTTTGTTCAATTTTTTGGCCCCAATTACATTATCTGTATAAAATAAATTCATTAAGAATATATTAAAAATAAAATATATAAAATTAATACACATTTTGTCATTCCATGTACCCACTTAAGCAATTATAATAAACAAATTTTACTGGGTTTCATGAAAAATAAATAAGCAAACCAATTTTTACAAAAAATGTAGTAATTTCAACTAGGAGTAAACATACCTTGTCAAAGTACATCCTGACTTGTCCAGATAATTACCACAAAATCTGCGTAAATTTGGTTTATATATTCCTGATTAATATATAAATTCTGCCTCTTTTTACTGGATCTATTTAGCACTAGCACTTAGTTTTAAATTTTTGCAATAACACTTGGCTTTAAATTATGCACTAAATTTCTACACTGACTTTTACATTAATAACTGGCTTTAAGTTTTGGATTAACTTTTACCTTCAAGTTTGGCACTAATTATTAGCTTTAAATTTGCCCTAATTCTTATTTTTAACTTTAGCACTAATACTTGGTTTTAGGTTTTGCCACTAACCCTTAACTCTAAGTTTTACCTCTTTACTCTAAGGAAACTCTTCAGTTCTATAGTGAAGTCATTGGAGAGCAAAATTGGGTGTTATGCCCAAAATGTGAATTTGTATGAAATTTTAGAATTAAGCATTTATTACCTTCAACTTCAAATAAAAATTTTATTTTTAATTCTGACTAAAGTTTTAAATCTCACATATGCTAAAGAATTTTTAGATGCTTTTAAAAAGAATAATAGATATTGATTTTGAATCAAAGGTTGAAAAAAATTCTACAATGCAAAGAGATAAAATATATTTTATCAAAAACCGTATAACTCTTTGCATTGTAGTATTTATAGTATTTTTTCAACTAATTCAAAATTAATAATTATTGACAATGTTCTTTCTGAAAGCATCTAATAATTCTTTATGAAGTTCTGAAAAAAAATTTAAAAATAACATTAACTACATATTAAAAAGCAAAGATTATTTTGCAAAAATTTTATTTTAAGATATTTCGATATTAGTTAATTATCAGTGACGTGCACACATATTGACACATTTATGTTCATTAATTAACATAATTATTTAAATATTTTAATTTTGATAATTATATGTACTTAATTAGGATGCAACTCTTTTCCTCACCACCCATGGGGTAGAGTTGCCAGGCGCGTTTTTTTTAATGTGGTGTCGCCACAGAAATAGATATTGTATTCATATTTACGTTTCTAACATTTCAGATGGAAATGGATATAGTGTAAATACTACTAAGTATCGATTTGTGCAGCCCTAATCCACCTAAACTAATTTACAAACTATTATACCTAATTGACCCGAATATATCGCGAAAAGAAGAACCCCTGCGAAATGACCTAATGTACCCAAAAATTTCGGTTTTAAAAATGAAAGAACCTCTCGCGGTAAGCAAAAAATCAATATAAAATGTGTACTTTAGTATTTTAGCGGTGATTGTAAATTTATAAAAAAAAAGAGCATTTACATGATGTACCCCCCAGATCCACCATGTAAACACTTGGAAAAAAACTTCATAGGTTCCCAGCCTATGAAGTTTAAGGACAAATGATGAATAATTAAAATGTAAAGAAGAGCGCGAAAAATATAAGAGAGGTTCTTTCATGACGCCACCTTTTGAGCTCTGAATAAAAGTACGCGAACAACCCCAAAAAAGTACAAAGGCTAAAATTAAATATTTTCACAACAATAAACACTAAGGCGACACTTCAGCACAAATATATGAATTAGAAAATGTAACGCAAATCGTTTAATATTAAAGAAACGAATTTTACTTCAATTTATTTACATTCTTATAATTCAACAGAAAATCAAGTCAAATCGAATAAAACAAAACAACAAGTTCCATGACACGTATTTGAAACTGAATGCACGAAATGATTACATAATACATAAATATTTTTCAAAAGACTTACCACTGACTGTAGTGTAGTGTCGACCGAGAGGTCCAAATACAGAATGATTTTAGTTGTTATTGCGAACTTCTTTTATTGGGGTCAGAAAGGGACAAAACTATGAATTGTTACCAGATGATACTAAAATCAAAAAATTCAAAAATTGTTATCTAATTGAATAGTTTCGGGTACGGAACCATAGAGGGTGCAATACGAAAAGTTTATTGTACCTCACAATCAGTCTAAATTCAACCTTCGTGGCGAGGTGGTCGAAATTATTACTGCTAATAATTTGTATTGTATTAATACGTTTTTATTTGTATTTGCGTCTTATTAATTTGTGCGTTTTTATATAAAATTGTAAAATAAAACTAGTGGTGTATGGCATCGTGCCTTAAGGGAAATTGCTGGAACTTCCCGTACCGTAATGGAATATTCGAGAAATTTTAAACGGTTTTTCAAATATACTATTACAGATACTGTAACTTTCACTATTATTGCTATCTTGTTAATCTGAGCAAATCATAAATCAATTTATCTCCAAAACATTAACAATCGTCATTTCTTTTCGAATTCAATTTCAAAAAAATAGTTGCCGAAATTGCACA
>NW_020537758.1:10244977-10257656 GCF_003426905.1 Ctenocephalides felis | reverse complement strand
TTTTTAGATTTCAAATCGATTTTCTCTCACTTTTTATGCAATTTCGTACAGTTTTTTTCATAATTACCTTTAGGAAATATCTCACTTGTGCTAGGCAGTCAGCAAAACGTTTTCGCATTTTTTTTTTTTTTTGCTAATTTTGGTAAATTTGAAAATGGAATTTCGGCATTATTCAAGTAAGAGGCTATTTCAATCCACCTTGGAATTTTTGTTCTAGAAATTTTTCTCTTCTGTAATATTTTGGTCTAAAACCATTCAGAATGACTTGAAACGTAGAAAAAACACAAAACTAGCAAATCTGATTTTCTGCCGAAATATTAGTAAATTTCTCTTTAGCGAACTTTATAAGTCGATAGTAAATGATCCACTATTATTTTTATAAATCAAACGCAAAACTTTAGATTTTTTAAAACTTTTAACAATTGTTCTTCAGAATGTCGTTTATTTTCGTTTTATAAACTACATAGATTTAATTAAAAGCGCATTTTCTTATTTTTTACACCTTGATGTATCATATTTCAATTTTCTACGCAAAACTAGAAGCATAGCTAGGAGCAAAGAATGAAGAATGAAAAATTGTATTGAAAGTTTTTTATTTTATTAATCACAAAACGAAGTGAATATCAACAAGGTATAAGATTACTTGAGATACGAATAATAAAAATAGATTTAGTAAAAACGACATTGTGGCTTTAGCTAAAGATATACGATTTTTTTTAATTCCCGAGGAGAAGTTTGTTTTCATCAAAAAATCCGATTCTCTAATTTATGTTTTCTCGACGTTTCAAGCCATTCTGAATCGAATGAGACCAAATTTGGAAAAAGTATGTGTGTGTGTGTGTGTATGTGAACAGATTTTTTGCCGTAAATCGACGTTTTCTCGAAAACGGCTGGGCCGATTTCAAAAATTTAAAAAGCCATTCGATGTATCTTGACGAGAACTATTGTTTGTCAGTTTGTGCGACGATCAGCCAAGCCGTTTCTTTATAAATCGCAGAAAGTGAAAAATTGTTCGTCTACGTTTTAGCCCGCAATTCTGAATCGATTTTGAAAATTCAAAAACCGTTCGAAAGATATTGGTTGGGAATTGTGCTGATTAGTTGTTGGTAGAGATCGGCCGGGCCGTTTTCTTGTAATAAAGTTAAAAAAAAAAATTTCGACGATTTTTATGATTATTTTTTGACGGTAGATACCATAGTCTTCTAGATCATACTAAATTACGGCTCTACGACAACTAGTTCAGCTTTAAAAATTCGTCAAAGTTTGCAAAAATTGGTATCGCTTTTTTGGCATTTGTCAAAATTTGTCAAAAAACGCCTAAACGATTTTAGAAATTTAAAAGCCATTTGAGTATTTCGGAAGACTATCGTTGTCAGTTTTGTGCGACGATCTGCCAAGCCGTTTCTTTGCAATTAGAAAAAAAGTGTCAAACTTTTCGTCCACATTTAGCTCATCCTACCGAACCGATTTTAAAAATCAAAAACTGTTCGAAAGATATTTAGTTGGGAATGGTACTGATATTAATTTTATGTGAAAATCTACCATGCAGTTTTCTTGTAATTAACTGTTGCAAAAAAAAAAAATAGCCGATTTTCATGGAACTTTTTGGCGATATACATCGTAGTCTTATAGAACTACTGTAAAATTACGGCCTTACGACAAGTAGTTTAATTTTAAAAATTCGTCAAACTTTGCTAAAATTATTATCGTTTTTTTTTTTAAAGTAGGATTGATCAAGTATATTATTTACACATTTTTTTGATTAAGTCGATTATTTACACATATCGTGAAGTTCATGTAACTTGCCTCAAGGCTAAATATAAACCAACTAGTTTTAAATTGACCCTTGGTGTTACCCCTTCAAAAATATCCACTATCTAGTCATGTGTCTATTATTAAGTTATCCAAAAACATGATTAGAAATCAATGAGGCGCCAAAATAAACGCGTAAACGAATTGTTTGAAGATAGATAGATACCACATTGCTCTCATATAATGACACAAACTGACCTTTCATTCATCTATTAACTATATCTATTTATTATCTACGAGCTGTCTTTATTACATATATAGAATCGAGAATTCGATCAAATCTTTTTCTCATCGATGAGTATATACGTCGAGGTTTAATAAGAAATTAATTAATCTTAAAATTAAATTAAATTAAATGAATTTATCTTGAACTCCTGCGCTTCGTGATGATAGGTCATCATTCGTTTGTAGATAATGCACCCACGCATTTTATAAAATTGAAGTAATAATTTTAAAATGGGAAATCATTTGTATTAAATACAAATTGCTTGTAAGATTCTGTAAATTTAAAATTTTCCAAATATTTTTCCTTTTTTTAATATAAAATTATAAATGAATTATATTTGCATCGTACGTTTTTGTGTTTATTCGTCTATCGTCTTTCAATTTATTGCAATTTTTCTAACTAATTTATTTTCAGCTGAAGATAAATAGTATTTTTTGCGTAGCTCAAATATATTGAGTATAAAATTTCTGGTTATTTTCTCATCATTATTATAAAGTTTATATTAAAATTTTTAAATTTTATAAGGAATTTTATAAAATTTGATATTTCTTATATTTTGTAGATGAAGGAACAAGCATTGTAATTTAAAACTATTTTAGAAAGACATTTTAACTAATTTTGTTAACATGAATCAGTATTAATATTAATAATGGATAGAAATATTTGTCTCATACATTCTGTTTGATAGTTAATTTTTACAAATCACGATATTTTTTCATTTAAAATGATAACTGAACACCATAAATGTTTGTAATTTTGTATGTTTATTTATTTTCTCAATTAATTGCATTTTTTCCTATATTTTATATATAGGAAAAAATGCAATTTTTTATATATAATTGGATTGTTTGATAAAATTTGGAAATGTCTCAAGATAAATATAATATTTTTTTTACGAAATAGCGTAAATATATATGTGTAGAAATTTTATTTTTATTTATGGAGTGTTTATAATTTTAATAAGCTCTTGTCTTCGTAATCTAACCCGCGTTTCGATAACCTGATATCAAGCAGTAGTAATATCCAGATGAAAATAAAATTTCAAGTAAAAATAGTTTTTTGGCATTCATTTTGCTTTAAGTTAGTCACATATCATAATTATCAAAAAAAATCCAATAAAAATTTATAGCAAATATGGATAAGACCATTGGGTTGCTTTTAAAAAAACTACATAAATAAGAAGTCATTAGAACAGCCCATTAGTATATAAATAAAATACAAGGCTTTTTTGTTATTATTTTATATTAAAAGAATCTCAAACGATTCCAAACGACTTGAAGCGTCGTCAAAACATAATTAGTAATTTTTTGGCAAAAACCTAAATTTCTTCTTCGGAAAGTTAATAAATTCTCCCTTTTCTATATTTTTAATGAATTATGTAATAGGATTTTGGGTTGCTATTCAAATATTAATAATATAATGTAATACATTTATTTAAAAAAAATGTGTAAATTAAAAAGTAACCAAAGAAAAATGTACCTACTTATACAACTAGATTAAAGATTAAACAAAGTATTCAAAGTTAGAACTAAATTTAAAGTTTACAGCCTGCTTTAAATATTAATTCTAATATTTTGTTGAATATTACAAACAATTTTCTTTCGAATATTTCCATTATTAATCCATTTCGGATTTACCAAGTTTGTTTAAAGAAACTTTCTTTAATTACAGTTTAATTCTTACATGAGGATTAGAATCGGAATTTCATAAATATATTATTAGAACGTAGTAGAGTGAAAAACGGAAATGCAATTTTCACTTTGAGGTATTAAAAATAATCTTTCTAGAAAGAAATAATAAACTAGGTGTAAGTGGCATTTAAGGCATAAACTGTACTTTCGAAATAAATACTTGGAAATTGTATCACCTAGTGTAAACTTTGTGATAAATTTATTAAAATTCGTACTTATTAATTTTTTCGTGCTCTAAAAAAACCTAAATATTATAATTCTTAGCAAATTTTTAATTATGAAAGATACTAAACTTTTTAATGATCTTATAATTTATATTAGATATTCTTATAGTTTCGACAAGATTCCAGGAATCATGCTATACGTTGCCCACATTATTTGTTAAAAGTTTTTGAATTAATTAATTAATAATAAATATTTTTAAAATGTTTTTTATAAATAATTTTTTTTAGTAAAATACGTTTTTTTCCTTATAAATTCGTTTGTTTTTTCGTTTTCAAAATGCGTGTGTGTCACTTAAATGAATGTCCTTATTTCTGCTCTCAAGTAGGATCAAGGCACAATGACAATTTAATAACATAATCCATTAATATAATATAATGCTTTTATAACAACCAATTCTGTTTATTCTATTTTTGTTAAGGATGGAAAATGAATTTATTTTTAAAAATCTATATATATATATATATATATATATAATATAAACTTAAGATTTTTTGTTCGACGTTGAAACATTTTCTTCAATTGTTTATATGTAGCCAATAGTCGACATAAAAAGCAATAAATATATTAACTATTTATTATGTACGTTTCGGCTTTGCATGTGTGTCATCATTCATCACGTTTGCAAATTCTACAGAATATTTTATAAAGTTTACAAGATTATTAGAAGATATAACAAATAAAAATATCAATACATACCAAAACAGGATTTTCAAAAAATAATGCCTCTAAAATTTGTTTTTTGTGTCTTTGTGTTTTGGTCTGCATTGATATTTATATTTGTTATATAACCTTTTAATTTTATAAACTTTAAAAAATATTTCAGAACAAATGTTAACGTGCTGAATGATGACACACATACAGTGTCTAAACGTACATAATAAATAGTTAATTATTTATTGCCCTTTATTTCGACTATTTGGCTGCAAATTAGATCAATTTTAATAATAAACATAAAAAAATTAATACATTCCTACGTCTTGTGTCCCAGTTTAATTCCTAATAATGAGTACCATAAAAAATAAAAATAACTTTAAAAATAATAAATAAAATATGCAAACTTTCTTAAAAAAATAAAAATTGTATGAGTTGAGTTTTATTAATAAGTTGTTGAAGAATGCTCAATAAAAATTGTTTAAAGTTTGTTTGATGCTCATACGTTTCGGATAACATCCTAGCCTTCAATGTTAATAATGGTAAAAAAATAACTTTTCCATGATTAAATAATTATTTATACGATTTTTATCATACTTTTTGTCTAATATATTATTAAAAATAACAAGATAGCATAATTAAAATATCTCTTAATAATTATTCTATGATTTTACGTCCCATCAGACCAACATCTATCCATTGTAACTAATTTATTACAAATGTCCTTTATATTTTAACTACGTTTAATAACATGATGTTTATCTAAAATGCAACACGATATTAAATATCTCCATTATGCAAATGAAAAAAGAATTAAGCTTGCCTTTTAGATGATTTATATGTATGATATAATATAATTTTAAGAGGTGTTTTATCCGGATGTAAACATCTAAGACGACGACGGAAGACTTAATTTTATGCGTAAAAGGATTGTTTGTGAATAACTACAAAAAAATAAATAAAAACATGATTTAATTATGATTCTTCACGAAAAATTCCGCGATTGTCTTGCAAAGCCATAACGGAAATTGGGCGTGAAAAATTGAAATGGTATATTTATACAGCTTTTTTATTAGAACGATAGAGCAAATCTATCAGACAAGTTGCTATCAGATTTTATATTAATATATATATATATATATATATATATATATATAAACATAATTTTAACATCAATTTCCCAATTTGATATACTACGAATTATTATATTTCAAATTTGCCTACATCCACTAATTACTCATTATAAATTCATGAACCTAAACATTTACTAATTGCTGAAATGGATACCTAGAGCAAAATCGTATCTATTAAGAAACATTTTATAGACCAAATTATTTGGTCAGAAAATCTATATATGAAACTGTTTAGAATTTGTATAACTTTGTAGAAGTTGTGTGGAAAATATTTAATTGATATTGGATACATGCATGGTCTTCAAAAATTGCGACTCACTATTTTTTTCCCAACATTATTTTATATTATATATATTATATATACATATATTTTTCTTTTCAGAAAATTATAAAAAATACGTAGTTTTTTATGATTTCTAGAATTTTGTATGCACAAATATACATTTTTCATTTATAAATAAAAAAGCCATTGATTAAATTAATGAATATATAGCTAAGCTTTTTGTTACATTTTTATTATATACTTTTAAAGATCAAGTAAATAAATTGATTTTTAAAATTATTCTTGAAATATATCAGAGAATTCGTTACTAAAAATATATATATTTAAAGTTTTTTTAAAGTTTTTTTTTATTTATTTATATGGCCTCAATACTAAGCTTATTTAGCCATATTTAAAGTATTAAAAATTTTATAATGATATTAAAAATATGTATTATTTACGTTATGTTGATTCGGATGGTAAATTAATATACATAAAATTATTTTTTGTATTTTATGCTGATTTAATTTTATTTATAGTGAAATATAATAACAAAATGTTACGAGCCAAACTGTTCTAATATTAAAAAAATAATTTGCATACAAATTATAATAAATTTAGTAAATCATATGAAAATTATATGCATTTAAATAAGAGAAGTAAACACAAAAATAACATTAATTGCAAACTGTTTGATAAAAATTATGATAATTTAATAAAATTTTATTTTATTCAAGTGACTTTAATCAATAAATTCATAAATATTAAAATTTATGCCTTTAGTTATGTATATAAGTCAGACATTTATTGAATCTTTAGTATATTTAATAAACACCCTAAATTCCAAATGTCTTTCTAAAATAATTGATAAAAAAATAAATAATTCAGTTTCTAAAAATGTATATAGATGAGATTTGGGACCTTACATCGCAAGAATAATATTAATTATTATTTATTCTCTTAGTCTTTTTAAAAAAAATTAAGCAGCAATAAATAATTGGGTTTCTAAAAATTTATATTAATTATTATTTATAGTCTTAGTCTTTTTAAAATAAATTAAGCAAAAAATAAATAATTGGGTTTCTAAAAATGAATATAGATGAAGTTTGGGATCTTACATTGCAAGAATAATATTAATTATTATTTATATATGCAGATATTAAAACACTAAAAATATATTAATAGTATTTTTAAAAATATGCATTTTTCTCTGTAGTATTTTACACGTTAATTTCAAATTCAATATCAGAAAAAAATTCATATGGATCATGATAGCTTTCTGAGATAATTTAGTTAAAAATATATCATGAAACTTTATGTATCAAAGAAAAACATGATTTTGCCAAAATTCCTGGAAAAACACTATTTTTCATGCCACGCATATATGAAGCAAATAATAATTTTTTAAAAATAAGTATATATGAGATTTTGGATTTTACATTCTAAAAATATGAATTATTATATATATATATATATATATATATATATATATATATATATATACAATTATTGAAATACTAAAAATATTTTAATAGTCGTTTTAAAAATATACATTTTTCCCTGTAGTACTTAACATATAAATCTCTACGCTAATAGAAATTTTTTTTTACTAGTGTGGCAACTTTATATGATAATTTAGGTAAAAATATATCTAGAAAAATATCAAGGTATCAAAGAAAAAAAATTGCCAAAATTCCTGGAAAAAACACTATTTTTTAAGTCACACATATATGACTGGCAAGGTCCTCAATTAAACATTGACCCTACATTAAACATGTCCTTAAATTTTTTCTCGACAAACCAAAAAATTCCAAGTTTAATTCCTGATAGTAAAATTAAAACAATTATCATTTTAAAAAAATATTTAAATAAAATCTACTACCCTCACCTGTTTCTGCTGGATCTCGGTTTCCACACGTGCGATCTTGATCAAATTTTTTCTCAAATTAATTTAATTTTCTGATACAATTATTTTCCCATAAAATTCTTGATAACAGTTGGAACAATACTGGAAAATCAGGCCACATGTGATTCTGAAGATAAAGCGACTGCAACCCCTTCCAAGATGAAGGAAAACGGTGGCGCAGACTCCGATAAATGATTACATTTTATATAATAAAAAGACTGTTTTTTTAATAAAATTGCAATTAATTTATATCGATGTAAGTAGAAATATATATATATATATATATATATATATATATATATATGTATATACTAGTTGTTCAATAAACGTATAACACTGCACACCTACATCTTAAAGTATGAATTTTTGCAAAAATCATCATCAATGGTGAATGTCTAATTTAATTACTAAGGTCTAGTTTAAAAAAAAATTAATTCTTCTGTAGAGACATTTTATATTCTTGAATCACACAAAAATTGAAAACGAAATGTTACAATTTTAAATGTTACAAAAAGTTGATATAATATATGAATTTAATATTTTTTATTGTTATTTATATAAGGTAGAGTAAATATTGTTCACCTACGTGGGCTAAATATTATGTTTCAATGTGGGCTAATTCATCATTATCCTTAATCTTTAATTATTATTATTTGTAACAAAATTTTATAATTTGTGCCAGAGTATTATTATTTATATCTTAACACTTTTTTTTAAATATGATTTGAAGAAATAAACATATAGAAACAAAGCGAGTAGTTTCTAATATAACAAAATAAGAATCTTTAGGAAAAAATTTCTAAGTTATTTGAATTTTAATGTTTCGACAAGTTTAATTCAAAATTTTCCTAAGCAAGTGTATATATTGATTTATGTTGATTTTAGTAAATTTTATGTAGTTTCTAATAAAATATAATATTACAATTAGAGTCTTCGTGAAGAATTTTTCCAGTTATTTGAAGAAATCCAGAAAAAAGTTCTAAATCCACATATAGTAAAATATGCAAATCAATGTTTCAGCCAGTTTAATTTAAAATTTTCCAAAGCAAGTGTATATATTAATTTCTATTGATTTTAGTACATTTTATGAAGATTTTAATAATGTAAGAAAGAAAGAGTCTTCAGGACAAAATTCTCAAATTATTTTTAAAAAAATCTTAAATGTTCTAAATTCACATATTGCTGTTGTTGGGCGATTCTCAGATTTATATGAATTAAAAATATACTCGGAACAAATCAATTCAAATATTGTACAAATAAAGTATAAAATGCTAATTTTTAAAGAAGCAAAACTTTTATTATTAATTAAAATTAAAATATAGGTAAACTATAGTTTCTAAAACTCCCTTATATCTTGTATTTTATATAAAATAATGAACAAATTCTAATTCTTTTATATAAAAGATTTAGTCACAAAATAGTAAAAAAAAAAATCTAGAGAAAAATTAATTTTCAAGTTATATATTCAAATTAAATTATATTTTTCGTAGATTTAGTTTATAGATCCATTCTAAATATATCAAGATCATATTTTTAAAATTTAGTAAATATAGTTTTATGGTAAAATATATTTATTAGAGTTAATCGTGAATTTAAACAATTTTTCCAAAATGTGGAATTATTTCTCTGATTGACTTAAAAATTTCGAACTTTTGTTACATTTATTTTGTTTCCTAAAAATTCTATTTATTATATTAATGGAAATAAAAATTACGTATTTTCTTACATAAAGATGTATTTTTTAAATTTTATATTTTTAGGGGTGAATTTTATTTGTGTTCTATTTATTTTATAAAGGCAAATGGAAATCATTCGACAATCGTATTTTCTTCTTAGATTTTTTTTAGCAAATTAGACACTCATAATTAATTCTTGGGCATAATTAAATTTTTGCATTATCATCTACCAAAAGTACGTCGAGACAAATAATTGATTAAGTTCATAAAGAATTAGTTGTTTTATAGTAAAATTGTTTAGCATTTATCAATCGCATATTGTAATTAAAAATTGATAAAATAGACTAAGTTCTTCAAGGAAATAGTGCTAAGAAAAAATGGATTATTTCCCTGACTTCAACATTTAATGAGAAATATTTTAACTATAAATTATAAATAAAAAAAATAATAAACATTTTATTATAAATAATATATATAATAAATATGGGTTTGTTGAGAGTTACAATTGTTCCATCGGTCATTCAATTATTTCCTAAAAATAAATTATATAAATTATTATCTAACCCCATAGTATGATTCCTCATACCTTTATCTATATATGTCTTATATTTTATCCCAAATACATAAATATATTTAATTCTCTCACAATGACGCAGAAGACAAACATCTTAATGTTTCAATTATGCAAACATAGGAAACTGGAACAATAACACAGTTCTCTAATAAGATTTTACATGTAATAAACCTGTATCCATATTATATAAATAATAGTTTACAATCGATTATAATTAGTTTTACATGATTCTCTTACTATGGCCATTATACGAATATGCATGTTCTTCCTTAATATCATTTTATGTATGAAATGATATATAGAGAAAATCAATATTTTCATAGAATTTGTGATAAAATAAGATGGCTTAAATGATGAATATTTTATAATGTAATTGTCTAAATTTTTCATAAAAAGAATTTTGTAAAAGACTAAAGTCATTATGAGCTATAAAACATTTCATAAATTTGTTTGCCCAAGAAAAGCTAAGGAGAGTGTGTATTTTAATTTTTTTTTATTTATTTATATATATATATACTAGCAAACCCGACGAACTCCGTTTCGCCACCAGATGGTTTCGTGAGAAAGATGATGAAATTTTTTCTTGTTATATATTTGAAAAGGAAAAATTTGATTTTATTGCACAACAGTAATGAATTTATTTCGATTACAAAAATTAAGTATTTTTTAGTTGAACTTCTCTAAGTAAATGAAAGTGAATCCGCGAATTATCCGTTTCAATGAAGTGCTCTTTGGTAAATCACATTTTTTGTTTTTTGGTCTGACGTTAACACAAACAAAGCGGATGGTTTTCTAACTCGTGAACCTTGCGGAGCCCGAGACCTTTCCAACGAATTCAAAATTGTCGAAATCGGTTCGTGCGTTCTGTAGTTATTCAATCAGGAAGGAAAACCCGACTTATTTTTATATATATGTAGATATATATATATATATATATATATATATACATTATTTTCATATCTCAGTCAGACAGAGGTGCCTGGTATGAGAGATTATGAAAAACAGTTTCATATGAATTTGAATTGTTTATAAAAAAATAGAAAATTGTGTCAAATATAAAACTATGATAAATAAATATATTTTTAAATTTTATAACTTTATTTTATTTAATTTTATTATTTCATGTTATCTTTACTTTTCTCAAGGGTTAGGAACCCTCTTACAATTTTTGAGGGGCAATATATTGTTGTAAGAGAAATATATTTCTCTTTATATATAAATATATCTCTCTTATATAAATATAAATATATCTCTCTTTATATATAAATAAAGTGGTTTTCATTGTTTTTATAAAATAATTTAAAAGCATATTCAATGGAAAATTATACATATTATTTATCCAATTTATTTTATAAATTATATATACGTGAATTTTTGTTATTTGAAGAAATCTAAAAAAAATATGTTAAATCCTATACTAATAGGCTAAATATACAATTCCTGGTTTTGACTAAATTTATTCAAAATATTTATGCAAATAAATTCTATTGTCCTGAACAAAATTTTTAAGTTATTTGAAGAAATCTAAGAAAAATGTTCTATACTAATTGGCTAATACACAAGTCTGAAATTTATTCGAAATTTTAATATGCAGGTGTATATAATATTTTATACTAAATTGTAGTAAATTTTATCTAGTTTTTAGTAATGTAAATAAATTTGCTTGTACAAAAAAAAATTCAAGTTATTTGAAGAAATCTAAGAAAATGACCCAAATCAACTAATTGGCAAAATAGAGAAGTCAGCATTTTGACTAAATTTATTCAAAATTTTAATAAGCAAGTGTATATAATATTTTATACTAAATTTTATGTTATTTTATCTAGTTTACACTTAAATTGTACCGTCCAGAACAAAATTTTTAAGTTATTTGGAGAAATCTACAAAAGTCCTACAAATGTCCTAAATCCATACATTATTAATAGGCAAAATACCCAAGTCTGCGTTTCAACTAAATTTATTTAAAATTTTAATATGCAAGGGTAGATAATATTTTATACTAAATTTTAGTAAATTTTATCTAGTTTATACCAATGTAAATGAATTGGATTGTGCAGAACAAAATTTCTGAGTAATTTGACTAAAAAATCTAAAAAAATGTCCTGAATCAACTAGTGTGAAATTTAAAAAAAATCGATTTTTGTTTTTTCTCATATTTCGGTAGATTACACCTATAAAAATAATATATGAAAATTTCAAATCGATATCTCAAATAGTTTTTGAGTTACAGCCATTTAAAAAGTATTTATATAGTATATAGTACAACGATCGTTTTATCTTTAAACGCGTTTCTTTAAACGCGTTTTCTCGAAACAGCATTTTCCGAATTTGCTGCAGCGATTACTCAAAAACTATAATGATCCAAAATCTATCAAATTTTTTTACATGTTCTATATATATTCTCCGTAAAATGAACTATCGATTTTTCGATCGGATCAAAAATAGAATTTTGGCAGTCCAAAAACGACCAAAATTGGGTAAAATTCGACTTTTTTTAAAAAACGCCGTCATTTGTCAATTTTT
>NW_020537758.1:10224086-10243977 GCF_003426905.1 Ctenocephalides felis | reverse complement strand
CATGCTTTTGCTAAAATTCCTGGAAAAACACTATTTTTCATGCCACACATATATGAAGCAAATAATAATTTTCTAAAAATAAATATATATGAGATTTTGGATTTTACATTCTATAAATATTAATTATTATTTATATATATAATACGAAATACTAAAAATATTTTAATAATCGTTTTAAAAATACGCATTTCTCCCTGTAGTACTTAACATATTAATCTCTACGTTAATAGAAAAATCTTCTTAATACTGTAGTAACTTTATATGATAATTTAATTGAAAATATATCAAAAAAATTATCAAGGTATTGAAGAAAAAAAAATTTTGCCAAAATTCCTGGGAAAACACTATTTTTTAAGTCACATATATGACTGGCAATGTCCTCAATTAAAGTTAAAAATCCTCATTAAACATGACCCTACATTTTTTCTCGACAAACCAAAAAAATTTCAAGTTTAATTCCTGATAGTAAAATTAAAACAATTATTTTAAAAAAATATTTAAATAAAATCTACAACCCTCACCTGTTTCTGCTGGATCTCGATCTCCACACGTGCGATCTTGATCAATTTTTTTCTCAAAAATTAATTTAATTTTCTGATACAATTATTTTCCCATAAAATTCTTGATAACAGTTGGAACAATACTGGAAAATCAGGCCACATGTGATTCTGAAGATAAAGCGACTGCAACCCCTTCCAAGATGAAGGAAAACGGTGGCGCAGACTCCGATATACAATTACAATTTATATAAGAAAAATGTTTTTTTTTAATAAAATGGCAATTAATTTATATCGATGTATATATATATATATATATATATATATATATGTATATACTAGTTGTTCAATAAACGTATAACACTACACACCTACATCCTAAAGTATGAATTTTCGCAAAAATCATCATCAATGGTGAATGTCTAATTTAATTTTTAGTGTCTATTATTTTTTACAAAAATTATTTATTTTGTAGAAACATTTTATATTCTTGGATCACAGAACAATTGTAAACGAAATGTTACAATTTTTTAAAAAAATAATATACCAATTTAAATTTAGTAATTTAAATAAATTTAATACTTAATTTAAATTTGAGTAAATATTGTTCACCTATGTGTATCACCTAAATATTATTTTTCAATGTGGGCTAATTCATCATTACCCTTAATCTCTAATTATTATTATTTGTAACAAAATTTCAAATTTCAAAATTAAATTTATATTTTAACACTTTTTTTTAACAATTTTTTTTAAATAATTTAAAGAATCAAACATATAGAAACAAAGCGAGTAATTTCTTATGATATAACAAAATGCGAGTATCTTCAGGATCAATGTTTCAACAAGTTTAATTTAAATATTTCGAAAGCAAGTGTATATATTAATTTATGTTAATTTTAGTAAATTTTATGTAGTTTCTAATAAAATAATAAAATTAGAGTCGTCAGGGAGAAATTTCCGAGTTATTTGAAGAAATCCAGAAAAAAGTTCTAAATCCACATATAGTAAAATATGCAAATCAGTGTTTCAGCAAGTTTAATTTAAAATTTTCCAAATCAAGTGTATATATTGATTTATGTTGATTTTAGTAAATTTTATGTAGTTTCTAATAAAATATAATATTACAATTAGAGTCTTCGTGAAGAAATTTTCAAGTAATTTGAAGAAATCCAGAAAAATATCCTAAATTCACATATAGTAAAATATACAAATCAGTGTTTCAGCAAGTTTAATTTAAAATTTTCCAAATCAAGTGTATATATTGATATATGTTGGTTTTAGTAAATTATATGCAGATTTTAATAATGTAAGAAAGTAAGAGTCTTCAGGACAAAATTCTCAAATTATTTTTAAAAAAATCTTAAATGTTCTAAATTCACATATTGCTGTTGTTGGGCGATTCTCAGATTTATATGAATTAAAAATATACTCGGAACAAATCAATTCAAATATTGTACAAATAAAGTATAAAATGCTAATTTTTAAAGAAGCAAAACTTTTATTATTAATTAAAATTAAAATATAGTTTCTAAAACTCTCTTATATCTTGTATTTTATATAAAATAATGAACAAATGCTAATTTTTTTATATAAAAGATTTAGTCACAAAATAATAAAAAAAAATCTAGAGAGAAATTAATTTTCAAGTTATATATTCAAATTATATTATATGTTTTGTAGATCTAGTTTATAGATTTATTCTAAATATTTCAAAATCATATATTTTAAAATTTAGTAAATATAGTTTTATAGTAAAATATATTTATTAGAGTTAATCGTGCATTAAAACAATTCTTCCTATTTGAATTAAATTGTAAGAAAAGTTTCAAAAGCAGAAAATGTGGAATTATTTCTTTCATTGATTTAAAAATTGGAACTTTTGTTACATTTATTTTGTTTCCTAAAAATTTTATTTATTATATTATTGCAAATAAAAATAACGTTTTTTCTTATCTGCACTTCTATATCTATATCTGCATCTCTATATATATATATAATATATATATATATATATATATATATAATTAAGTGTATTCCTAAAATTTTATATTTTTAGGGGTGAATTTTATTTGTGTTCTATTTATTTTATAAAGGCAAATGAAAATCATTCGACAATCGTATTTT
The DNA here is from genome assembly GCF_003426905.1 of Ctenocephalides felis. Taxonomy (NCBI): domain Eukaryota; kingdom Metazoa; phylum Arthropoda; class Insecta; order Siphonaptera; family Pulicidae; genus Ctenocephalides; species Ctenocephalides felis. The sequence continues at coordinate 10,241,353 of NW_020537758.1, read as the reverse complement.
GTTCTTAGATTTTTTTAGCAAATTAGACACTCATCATTAATTCTTGGGCATAATTAAATTTTTGTATTATCATCTACCAAAAGTACGTCGAGACAAATAATTGATTAAGTTCATAAAGAATTAGTTGTTTCATAGTAAAAATTTTTAGCATTTATCAATATTAAAAATTGCAAAAGTAGACTAAGTTGTTCAAGTAGTTATGTGCTAAGAAAAAAATGATTATTTCCCTGACTTTTATGAGAAAAATTATAACTATAAATTATAAATAAAAAAATAATAAACATTTTATTATAAATAATATATATATAATAAATATAGGGTTGTTGAAAGTTACAATTGTTCCATCGGTCATTCAATTATTTCCTAAAAATAAATTATATAAAATATTATCTAAGCCCATAGTATAATTTCCTATACCTTTATCTATATGTCTTTTATCCCAAATACATAAATATATTTAATTCTCTCACAATGACGCAGAAGACAAACATCTTAATGTTTCAATTATGCAAACATAGGAAACTGGAACAATAACACAGTTCTCTAATAAGATTTTACATGTAATAAACCTGTATTCATATTATATAAATAATAGTTTACAATCGATTATAATTAGTTTTACATAATTCTCTTACTATGGCCATTATACGAATATGCATGTTCTTCCTTAATATCATTTTATGTATGAAACAATAAATGGAGAAATTCAATATTTTCATAGAATTTGTAATAAAATAAGATGGCTTATATGATGTATATTTTATAATGAAATTTTCTAAAATTTTCATAAAAAGAATTTTTTTAAAAGACTAAAGTCATTATGAGCTATAAAACATTTTATGAATTTGTTTGCCTAAGAAAAGCTAAGGAGAGTGTGTATTTTAATTTTTTTATTTATTTATTTATTTATTATATATATATATATATATATATATATATATATACATACATTATTTTCATATCTCAGTCAGACAGAGGTGCCTGGTATGAGAGATTATGAAAAACAGTTTCATATGAATTTGAATTGTTTATAAAAAAATAGAAAATTGTTTCAAATATATAACTATGATAAATAAATATATTTTTAAATTTTATAACTTTATTTTATTTAATTTTATTATTTTATGATATCTTTACTTTTCTCAAGGGTTAGGAATCCTCTTACAATTTTTGAGGGGCAATATATGGTTGTAAGAGAAATATAAATAAAGTGGTTTTCATTGTTTTTATAAAATAATTTAAAAGCATATTTAATTAAAATTTTACATACTATTTATCCAATTTATTTTAAAAATGATACATACGTGGATTTTTAAGTTATTTAAAGAAATCTAAAAAAATATGTTAAATCCTATACTAATAGGCTAAATATACAATTCCTGCTTTTGACTAAATTTATTCAAAATATTTATGCAAATAAATTGTATTGTCCTGAACAAAATTTTTAAGTTATTTGAAGAAATCTAAGAAAAATGTTCTATACTAATTGGCTAATACACAAGTCTGCGTTTCGACTAAACTTATTCGAAATTTTAATATGCAGGTGTATATAATATTTTATACTAAATTGTAGTAAATTTTATCTAGTTTTTAGTAATGTAAATAAATTTGCTTGTACAAAAAAAATTCAAGTTATTTGAAGAAATCTAAGAAAATGGCCCAAATCAACTAATGGCAAAATAGAGAAGTCAGCATTTTGACTAAATTTATTCAAAATTTTAATAAGCAAGTGTATATAAAATTTTATACTGAATTTTATGTTTTTTTATCTAGTTTACACCTAAATTGTACCGTCCAAAACAAAATTTTTAAGTTATTTGGAGAAATCTACAAAAGTCCTACAAATGTCCTAAATAAATAAATAACCTTATATAAACAGAATAATTGAATCATTTATTGAAGTGATTCTCTGAATATGATTGTAATATTGATCCGATAAATTTATATGTGTGTTTGCAAGTGTGTGTGTATGTGTGTGAGTGAATGACATAAGCCAAATAGCTCATAGAATAGTTATGTATTCTGATTGCTATTGAAAATAAAAATTAAAAAAAAAAAAAAAAAAAAAAAATGTCCTAAATCCATACATTATTAATAGGCAAAATACCCAAGTCTGCGTTTCAACTAAATTTATTTAAAATTTTAATATGCAAGGGTAGATAATATTTTATACTAAATTTTAGTAAATTTTATCTAGTTTATACCAATGTAAATGAATTGGATTGTGCAGAACAAAATTTCTGAGTAATTTGACTAAAAAATCTAAAAAAATGTCCTGAATCAACTAGTGTGAAATTTAAAAAAAATCGATTTTTGTTTTTTCTCATATTTCGGTAGATTACACCTATAAAAATAATATATGAAAATTTCAAATCGATATCTCAAATAGTTTTTGAGTTACAGCCATTTAAAAAGTATATATAGTATATAGTACAACGATCGTTTTATCTTTAAACGCGTTTTTCTCGAAACAGCATTTTCCGAATTTGCTGCAGCGATTACTCAAAAACTATAATGATCCAAAATCTATCAAATTTTTTTTACATGTTCTATATATAGTTCTCCGTAAAATGAACTATCGATTTTTCGATCGGATCAAAAATAGAATTTTGGCAGTCCAAAAACGACCAAAATTTTGGGTAAAATTCGACTTTTTTTTAAAAAACGCCGTCATTTTGTCAATTTTTGATTATTTTTTTTCATCGTAGTTCACTGTACAGACAATATTATCTAGTTTAACGAGATTTTTTTTTTTTTTTTCATCCACGTCAAAGGCCGGAATCACTGCAGCAGTTAAGGGCCTTTTTTTTTGTAGCGCCGTTGGAGATCGACGATAACTTGAAAAATATTTAATTTTTTTCTTCAAAAATTTTACTATGTATGCTTAAAACATGTATAAATATATTCCTAAAATTTTGAAATGATTGATAAAGCAGTTTTTGTAATATAAATTCCCAAAAATCACCTTTTTTTTAGGCGGTTACACTAGTTGCGCCCCTTAATTGAGGCAATATACACAAAACCAAGTTTCGGCTAAATTTTATTATGCTAGAAAATATAATATTATATACTAAATTTAAGTATATTTAATCTAGTTTAAACTAATGTAAATAAATTAGATTGTCCAGAACAAAATTTTAGTGTAATTTGAATAAATCTAAAGAAATGACCTAAATCAATGATGGCATTTGATTCCCATTTACGCCATTTGTTTTATTTTTTTTAATTTAGCTACAAATAAATTATTAAATAGTTTTTTTTAACTATTCAAAATTATAAACAAGTGCCAGTCGTTATGAATTTTTTCCATTTCCAAATTTTGAAAGTAGTCCGCCGGCGCATGGATACACTCTGGGCAAGAGTCTTCCCTCTCATTGTTTTCGCTCTATGGCACATCATATATGGATCCAAGCTCTGAATAAAGAAGTGTCAGGCAGGATTCAGCATTTAAAAAATTATTTATAACCACATTAAAAGTTAAACACGTTATCGTACATTAATCAACTTAAAGGTACGTATTATACAGTACATTTATTAGTGTTTGTATATGATTTATTACTACTATACTCGATTGCAGATGCCGAATATAAAATTGCAATCGTCCGATGGCGAAGTTTTTGATGTAGATGTAGAAATTGCAAAATGCTCTGTAACAATCAAAACTATGTTGGAGGATTTGGGAATGGACGAAGACGAGGAGGAGGTTGTACCCTTGCCCAATGTTAATTCAGCTATTCTGAAAAAGGTGATAAATGATATCCTTGACATTTTTGTCAGCTATGTGTATTTTTGTACATAACCCTAGATTTTGTACTAAATTTATCCAGGGACAAAACTTGTGTAATAGTAGCTCAATTATCTTCCCATAAATGAAATCTTTTATATATCTTTACGTTTCAAAGGTTTCTGAACATTTTTGCATACCTTAGATAAAATGGATGTATGTGTGTGTGAATGAGGATACAATTTTTCATCGACACTGCTCAACCAAGTTGAATAAATCAAAAAACATTTGATTCCTACTGATATTGTATGTGCTAATTAGTTTTTGGCAAAAGTAAGCCCTGCTGTGGCAAAAAGTGCCAAAAATAATTCAGGTTTTGAGAGAACGGAGTGTCTGATTTAAATAATTTAAACAACATTTTATTGGTATTGATAAATTGAAGATCTGATTAAATTTTTGGGAAAGCAGGTCTTGCGGTTTTGGAGATCCATTAAAAAATGTAACAAAAAATGCCATTTTGTGGTCAAAAACGATCATTAGACATATGCACATCAACATATTTGATGTTTTATAGAGATTTTAATCATAAGTAATAAAATATATATAAACTAGTGGTGATGGCAAATTGCTGGAACTTTCCATACCGTAATGTAATATTCTAGAAATTTTAAACGTTTTCAAATATATTATTATTTTTGATATCTTGTTATATCTGAGCAAATAAAATGTAAATCATAAATCAATTTATCTCCAGAACATTAACAATCGTCATTTCATTTCAAATTCAATTAAAAAAAAAAAAAAGTTGCCTAATTTACACAAAATTGAAAAGATGCTCCCTTATAGTCACAGTCTAAACGCATTTGCAAATAATTCTGTGCAACATAGTCACTTGTACTGTGCTTAGCTTGGCGGCATTTTCACATTTTTCAATAGTTTTCACAAAATTGGAAAATCTCTCCAGTACAGAAACAGTCTAAACGCACTTGGGTAAACATTTGTACCAGAGTGGCGCCTAGACTGTGCTTAGCCTGAGTCATTTTTTGAATTTTTAATTCAAAATTACAAAAATATTTATTAAAAAAAAAAAAATTAGAAATAAAATTTTTTTTTCCCAAAAGCAATTATTTTGTTGAAACAAGCAGAAAGTTCTTTGAATCATTCAAATCGTACGCTTAGTTCTCTCAAAAACTGTCATTTTTTTATCATTTAGCTCTGTATCTCCGAAACCGTTGGGCCTACTTTTGCCAAAAACTAATAACTACTTTTCCCTGTCATTACGAACTGAATGTTTTTTGGATCATACAAATCGGATGATCCGTTCTCTCAAAAACTCGATTTCTATTTTCTGCACTCTTTGCTCCATATCTCCGTAACGGCTAGACCTGCCTTTGCCAAAAACTAATTAGCACATCTCCCTAATAATATGAATCATATGTTTTTTAAACCATTTAAATCGGTTGATCCGTGCGCCCGGAAACGTGGACGAAAAAATCCGTACACACGCACACACACACATTCATTTTTTCTGAGGTGTGCCAAAATGTTCAGAAACCTTCAAAACGTCGAGAAATGCAAAAAATTTCATTTTTGATTTGGCTATTACTATAACCACCCTACGGGAAGTTAAAAAGTAATAAAAAAGATAAATTATTTTATTGAAATTCTAAAAAATCTAATTTTCTCAAATTCTAATTATTGGTACGGGAAGTTCCAGCAATTTGCTTTAAGGCACAATGCCATGCACCATTAATTTTAAGTGCATTTTGTCACTATTTCAATAATTTTTCTATCCCAGGTTATTCAATGGGCAACTTACCACAAAGATGACCCACCACCACCCGAGGATGACGAAAACAAAGAAAAAAGAACCGATGATATCTCATCCTGGGACGCTGATTTCTTAAAAGTTGACCAAGGAACATTGTTCGAACTAATTTTAGCTGCCAACTACCTAGATATCAAAGGTCTCCTCGATGTCACGTGCAAAACAGTTGCAAATATGATCAAAGGAAAGACTCCTGATGAAATCCGCAAGACTTTCAATATTAAAAACGATTTCTCTGCAGCTGAAGAAGACCAAGTGAGGAAGGAGAACGAATGGTGCGAGGAGAAGTAGTGGTTTAAGTTAGTTTGTAATTTGTTAAAATCATTAAGTGGTTTTATGTTTCTTAAATAATTTTTAGAATCTATTTGAATTTATAGCAATAGCACTATGTTCATGAATTTAAAATTGGTACTGTACAATATTTTAAATATAACAAAACAATATTTAAAGAATTTTGTTTATTTTTTATCAAAAAGCAACTGTTTGGTGACATTGCATTGACGGTTCTTGTCCTCCTAACACAGCTCCTATTATTAAAGTAAACCACAGAATGATTATCCCGAGCATGATGTAAAACATTAACAACATCTTGGCTTTTCTTTGATTTCTACAAAAAAACACAAACTAAATCAGTAACATATATAATTTAATCAACCTTTATTATTACCTTTTGAACAGTTCTATCTCTTTCTGGAACGATGGTTCAGAGTTTTTTAATTTTTTGCACCTGGTTATTAATTAAATGTGTTATTGCATCTTTCTTGTGCTTTATGATATCGCAATCTTTTGAAGTCTGCTGTAGTGATTGAGGCGTAGGTGATTTTTTCATGGTAAAAAAAATGTATCAAAATATTATGCAAAATTGTCAAAATAAATAACAAAAGAATAATAAAAATATTCACAATATTTGTTCATTTGTACAAGGAATCAGTTTTATTTTTTGATATCCGAGTTATTTTAAAACTTTCAATTATTTATTTCAATAAATATTTGTTAAATATTTTGAACAAAATTTATAAGCATCGTAGTAGATTTATAAGCACCATAGTATTTTTACGCTTGTAGTAAGTAAATTTACTATTATTATAGTAGATTTACAATCATCGTAGTATTTTTACAATCTTTGTAGTAGATTGACACCCATTGTAGTATTTTTACACTCATTGTAGTATTTTTACTATTATTATTGTAGTAGTATTTTTCAATCTTCGTAGTATTTTTACAATCATCATAGTATTTTTGCACTCATTGAAATATTTCTACAATCATTGTAGAATATTTACAAACATTGTAGTATTTTTACACCCATTGTAGTATTTTTACACCCATTGTAGTAATTTTACACCCATTGTAATATTGTTTACAAACATTGTAGTAATTTTACTCCCATTGTAGTATTTTTGCAAACATTGTAGTAATTTTACACCCATTGTAGTATTTTTACACCCGTTGTAGTATTGTTTACAAACATTGTAGTAATTTTCACCCATTGTAGTATTTTTACAATCATTGTAGTAGATTTACTATTATTGTAGTAATTTTACACCCATCGTAGTATTGTTTACAAACATTGTAGTAATTTTACACCCATTGTAGTATTTTTACAATCATTTACAAAAATACTACAATGGGTGTAAAATTACTACAATGGGTGTAAAATTACTACAATGTTTGTAAACAATACTACGATGGGTGTAAAATTACTACAATAATAGTAAATCTACTACAATGATTGTAAAAATACTACAATGGGTGTAAAAATACTACAATAATAGTAAATCTACTACAATGTTTGTAAACAATACTACAATGGGTGTAAAATTACTACAATGTTTGTAAACAATACTACAATGGGTGTAAAATTACTACAATGTTTGTAAACAATACTACGATGGGTGTAAAATTACTACAATAATAGTAAATCTACTACAATGATTGTAAAAATACTACAATGGGTGTAAAAATACTACAATAATAGTAAATCTACTACAATGTTTGTAAACAATACTACAATGGGTGTAAAATTACTACAATGTTTGTAAACAATACTACAATGGGTGTAAAATTACTACAATGTTTGTAAACAATACTACGATGGGTGTAAAATTACTACAATAATAGTAAATCTACTACAATGATTGTAAAAATACTACAATGGGTGTAAAAATACTACAATAATAGTAAATCTACTACAATGTTTGTAAAAATACTACAATGGGTGAAAATTACTACTATATTTGTAAACAATACTACAATGGGTGTAAAATTACTACGATAATAGTACATCTAATACAATGATTGTAAAAATACTACAATGGGTGTAAATAATACTACAATGGGTGTAAAATTACTACAATGGGTGTAAAATTACTACAATGTTTGTAAACAATACTACAATGGGTGTAAAATTACTACAATGTTTGTAAACAATACTACGATGGGTGTAAAATTACTACAATAATAGTAAATCTACTACAATGATTGTAAAAATACTACAATGGGTGTAAAAATACTACAATAATAGTAAATCTACTACAATGTTTGTAAAAATACTACAATAGGTGAAAATTACTACTATATTTGTAAACAATACTACAATGGGTGTAAAATTACTACGATAATAGTACATCTAATACAATGATTGTAAAAATACTACAATGGGTGTAAATAATACTACAATGGGTGTAAAATTACTACAATGGGTGTAAAATTACTACAATGTTTGTAAACATACTACAATGGGTGTAAAATTACTACAATGTTTGTAAACAATACTACGATGGGTGTAAAATTACTACAATAATAGTAAATCTACTACAATGATTGTAAAAATACTACAATGGGTGTAAAAATACTACAATAATAGTAAATCTACTACAATGTTTGTAAAAATACTACAATGGGTGAAAATTACTACTATATTTGTAAACAATACTACAATGGGTGTAAAATACTACGATAATAGTACATCTAATACAATGATTGTAAAAATACTACAATGGGTGTAAATAATACTACAATGGGTGTAAATTACTACAATGGTGTAAATTACTACAATGTTTGTAAACAATACTACAATGGGTGTAAAATTACTACAATGTTTGTAAACAATACTACGATGGGTGTAAAATTACTACAATAATAGTAAATCTACTACAATGATTGTAAAAATACTACAATGGGTGTAAAAATACTACAATAATAGTAAATCTACTACAATGTTTGTAAAAATACTACAATGGGTGAAAATTACTACTATATTTGTAAACAATACTACAATGGGTGTAAAATTACTACGATAATAGTAAATCTAATACAATGATTGTAAAAATACTACAATGGGTGTAAACAATACTACAATGGGTGTAAAATTACTACAATGGGTGTAAAATTACTACAATGTTTGTAAACAATACTACAATGGGTGTAAAAATACTACAATGGGTGTAAAAATACTATAATGTTTGTAAACAATACTACAATGGGTGTAAAAATACTACAATGTTTGTGAACAATACTACAATGGGTGTAAAATTACTACAATAATAGTAAATCTACTACAATGATTGTAAAAATACTACAATGAGTGTAAAATTACTACAATGGGTGTAAAAATACTACAATGGGTGTAAAAATTCTACAATGTTTGTAAACAATACTACAATGGGTGTAAAAATACTACAATGTTTGTAAACAATACTACAATGGGTGTAAAAATACTACAATAATAGTAAATTCACTACAGTATTGTAGTAGTTTTATACTCATTCAGGAGTTTGGCATAAAAATTTTGTTGGGGGCTTTCAGGAAGATTGTTCTTTAGGATTGCTTTTAACAAAATTTAGCCTATTAAATCTATATAAATATAAAATATGAGATAAAATAGAGCAAATTTGCTAAAAGTACTGAAGAGAATTTTTTTTTAAACATAAAATTATAAGTTAGTTCTGAATCAATATATTACTAGTTGGCAAAATACACAAGTCTGTGTTTTGACTAAATTTATTCATAATTTTAATATGCAAGTATATGTAATATTTTATACTAAAATTTAGTATATTTTATTTAGTTTATAATAATGTAAATAGGTTGAATTGTCCAGAACAAAATTTCTGAGTTATTTGAGGAAATCTGAAGAAATGCCCTTTACTATTTGGCAAAATACACAAGTCTGCGTTTCAACTAAATATATTCAAAATTTTAATACACAAAATTTTAATAAAACACCAATTACTCAGGGTTTCTGATTTTTAAGTATTTGTGTAGTTTCATATTTATATTTGTCCAAATGTGTTTATCATCTTATTTCATTTATCGTTTACTATTTTGAATATTTCAATTTTGCCGCCAGACGCCTTCATCGTAGCCAAATACCTTCCGACGTAAAAAAGAGTGCGCTGTCATTTAGATATTATATTTATTCATAAAATTCATTAATCTATAACTATTACGACTTCTGCAGTTGTTATAAAGTTATAAATGCGTTCAAAATAATAATTATTATCTCTTAGTATATCAAAATAAAAAAATAATAACTTGTTTTCGGATCTGCCATGATTGGGATTTGAGCGTCTTTCATCCTTTGTAAAGATGTTTAACATGAGTGATTTTTAAGTTTCAACGCGATTATTTAATGTAGATATGTGATATTTTGAGATAAAAATAAAGGGTAATATTCATATGTTTCGGTTAAATCTATTAGGATAATTTGTGTGAATTTAATGACATTTTCAATAGTGTTTAGGCAATCATGTTTCTGCCATTGATCGATTGTTTCGAACACTTTCAGACTTTTTAGACAAGTTTAATAAATGTAAACACGTTTTAATGGAATGTGTTTTGGAGTTTTGTAATAGGAATATTGTTTAAAAGTGGTACAAAGAAGGTAAAATGGATTTTGTCGAATATCGTGTTTGACACAAGCAGTGGTGAATTGGGACCCAACCTTGATGTAAGCATTTTGAATCAGAATTTTATTAATTTATAAACACAATATTTGTATTTTGTGAGGAAAAATAACTCTGGACAAGCTAAATTTTTGTATATATTCATACCTAGCATTTTTTTAAATATTCAATAAATTTTGTGCAAGATACTTTATATAAACAAAGTGTTTGACTTCTATTTGTTGTGTTTCATTAAATGAAAATCTAATTGGCAATAAACACAAAGTACAAGAATTGATTCAGTATATTTTAATCTATTGTATATATAATGTTAATAGATAAAAATATTGATATATCATTCAAAAATATATAAGAAGTTTTGGAGAAATGAAAGCTAGGTACCTGATATATAAATATTATAAATAAATAAAAGTGGATTTATTTTGAGGTTAGTTTTGTTGCAAAGTCTCTTCATAATTTACTATATTATATATTATATTAATTATATTGAATTAATATGAATACTAATAACAAATTTGAATATTCAATGACAACCACTGACTTAGAATTGACCTTAAACAAATATATATTAGCAACATTATTGATATTATTACTTAACACATTACCATTATTAATACATGTATTTGTTCTTTAAAATATTTAAATAATTCATTTACATTTGTCTTATTTCATTTACCAATTATCTATTTCCTTTCTAGTTTTTCCAGGATGGTGGTAGAGTCGAACTCCCGTCACTGTTCTTACAACAAAATGGTGCCTGCAGGCATGACACCGAAAGAACTCTCCGAAAATGATGATCTAGCCACTTCAGTCGTGCTGGATCCCCATTTGGGTTTCACCACGCACAAGATGAACATCAAATATCGACCACTGAAAACCAATCAAGAGGAACTGAGAAATATTGTTGCTGATTTTATCAAAACGCAGAATTATGAAAAGGCATACACCAGCATTATGAAGGGCGAATGGATTCCTAGATCGATGATGTCGAAGAATAAAATGGTGCAGGGGAGACTTAAAGAGCATGTGGGTGATAAATGATAAATGATAAATGAATATATATATATATATATATATATATATAATATATAGATATAATTATTCATTATTTAATAAAATTAATATAACAACTAGTAATAAAATTAAGTAATTAACCACAAGGTCTAAAATTTGAAACAAAAACATAAAAAATGATGATGTATATGAATTTGCTATACTTTAGTATTTTTAATGAAACTTGTAAAAACTATCATGCCTTAAGGCAAATTGCTTGAACTTCCCATACCAAAAATTAAAATTTTTAAGAAAGCTTTAAATTTTTTTGAACATTTTTTTGAGATTTTTTTTTAAATCTAGAATATTTTTTATATTTTGAACTTTTTTCCAAAGCAATTGTGCCTGGGTAGATGTTTTAAAGAAAAAATGTCGAAGCGCGTAAGCGCCGCGTCGCAGTCTAGCGGATAAAAATTGGTACGAATACAAATGTAAACAAAATTTATACCTATTTTTAAAGTCTCTATAAAATTTCTGATAATTTGATGTGCATATGTCTATCATTTTTGACCGCCAATTGGCATTTTTTTCTACTTTTTTTACTAGATCTTCGAAACCACTAGACCCGCCTTCCCAAAAATTAAATAAGTCCTTCATTTTATTAATGCAAATAAAATATTTTTGAATCATTCAAATCAGATGCTCCGTTCACCCAAAAACTTGATTTCTATTTTGTCACTATTTGACCCGTATCTCCGAAACGGCTGGACCTGCCTTTGCCAAAAACTAATCAGCACGTCTCCCCATCAATACAAATCGAATGTTTTTTGAATTATTCAAATCGGTTAATCCGTGTTCACGAAATAGTGGACAAAAAATGGTATCCGCACACACATACACACACACACAAACACAAACAATTTTTTCTAAGGAATGTCAAAATGTTCAGAAACCTTTGAAACGTGAAGATAGAAAAAATCGATTTTTTGCGATTACTATAACTTACCCTAATAGAAGTTAAACATTGTAGAACTTGCTGAATGATGGCACACATTCAGTGTCGAAACGTACATAAAAAATAGTGGAATTATTTGTTATTTTAATTCGACAATTTGGCAGCTAACATTTGAAGAACATTTTTTTAACAATTAACAATAATTTCGAAGCACACACACACACATAAACACATACACACGCACACACACATGTATATATATATATATATATATATATATATATATATATATATATATATAAAATGAACTCTGGATTTTTCAATACATTGATTTGTTGCTTTTCCAAACATAATTAATCCAATAAATAAAAAACAATAAGATTTTTCTAGATGTTTATTTATGATGAAGACGTTTCGGAACTAGATACTTTCCATCATCCGGTTTTTCTGTTTTTTTTTTTAAAAAAACAATACTGATGGATATTATGTTTTCAATTTTATTTGTTAACTTTCCATAGGGAATGTTATTGTAATCATCCAAAAAACATTCGATTCCTATTGATAGGGAAATGTGCTGATTAGTTTTTCGCAAAGGTAGGTTTAGCCGTTTTGGAGTTACAGAGCAAAAAAGGCGAAAAATAGAAAACGAGTTTTTGAGAGAACTGATCATACGATTTGAATGATCCAAAAAACACTCGATTTGTAATGATTGGGAGAAGGGCGATTAATTTTTTGGAAAGGTGGGTACCGAGCTAAATGTGCAAAAAATGGCAGTTTTTTTGAGAGAAATAAGCATTTGATTTGAATAATGCAAAAAAAATCTGCTTGTGTTGACGAAACTAATGTTTTTGGGATTTTTTTTATTTAAGGGGGTCTTCCTATGTGATGAGTTGAAAAAATTGAATTTTTTTTTATTTCATATTTCGGTAGATTATACCTTTAAAAATAACATATTAAAATTTCAAATCGATATCTCAAATAGTTTTTTGAGTTACAGCCATTTAAAAAGTATGTATATAGTATATAGTACAACGATCATTTTATCTTTAAACGCGTTTTTCTCAAAACTGTGTGTGTGTATCTCAGAAACGGCTGGACCGAATTACTTGAAATTTACAGGGCACATTCAATATATTTAAACGCATGGAATGAACTATTATCAATCAAAAATTTCAAAACTTCGATTTTATAGCAAAAGAACAAAAAAAAAACGCCTAATTTGCAACTTTTATTTCAAATGTCTATAAAACATCCAATTTTTTTGTATTCATTTGATTGTAGTTCATCCCGTGCTTTTAAGCCTACAAATTAAAACGTCGTTTATTTTTTTTTGGTCAGATAAGCCGATCAGCCGGAATCGTGGAGACAGTGGGAGCTCTTTTTTTTGAGGGGGGGGTGTTTAGAGCGCTGTAACTCTAGTTGGACTAAATTTTTTTAGCTGAAATTTTATATTTATACTGTCCAAATATGTATTAATAAATGATAAAAAACTTGAAGCTCTAACTATTTACTGGTCGTAGAAAAAAAAATCTAAAATATCCCTAAAAAACAGGCCGTCACATAGGAAGACCCCCTTAAATTTGTTTTATACTTCGAAAAAAAATGCTATTTTAATATCGAAAATGATAAGATTTTCAAAATTTCAATTTGGTACGCGAAGTTCCAGCAATTTGCTTTCAGGCACGATGCCATGCACCACTAGTTTCATATTTATGTCAGGTTTACAGTTACCTGAGAGTTTTCGATAGATAGAGATAGATTTTATTTAATGTCAATATGTCTAATTATTTTTTTTAAATTTTATTTCTATATATATTTGTCAGGTTTACCGTTACCTGAGAGTTTTTTAATGTCAATATGTCTAATTAACTTCCCGTGGGGCAAGTTATAGTAATCGCAAAAAAATCGAAAATGAAAATTTTTATATATCTTTACGTTTCAGAGGTTTCTGAACATTTTGGCATACCTTAGAAAAAATGGATGTATGTGTGTGTGTGTGTGTGTGTATGTATGTATGTATGTATGTGCGTGTGTGTATGTATGTGCGGATACAAATTTTCGTCGACGATTTCGGGAACACGGATCAACCGATTTGAATAATTCAAAAAACATTCGATTCGTATTGATAAGGAGACGTGCTGATTAGTTTTTGGCGAAGGCAGGTCTAGCCGTCCCGAAGATACGGGGCAAAAAGTGCCGAAAACGGTAACTCAGTTTTTAAGAGAACGGAGCATCCGATTTGAATAATTCAAAAAACATTTCACTTGTATTGACAAGATGAAGAATCGATAAAATTTTCATGAAGGTAGGTCTAGCGGTTTCGGAGATATGGAGGAAAAAGTAAAAAAATGAGCCATTTGGCGGTCAAAAATGATCATTAGACATATGCACATCAAATTATCAGATATTTTATAGAGATTTTAACAATAAGTATACATTTTGTTAACATTCCTATGGGTTCCGTACCAATGCTTAAGCGTTAGACAGCGACGCGGCGCTTACGCGCTTTATATTTTTGTCCCTATGCAGTTAAAGCAGTACGATTGCTTTGAAGAAAAGTTCAGATCTTTCACAATATGTCAAGATAAAGAAAAAAAATATTTTTTCAAAAAAAAAAAAAAATTTATTATTTTTTTTTTTTAAAAAAAATTTCAAAAAAAAGTAATTTTTTGTCCAATCTATAGTTTCTCAAAAATCTTATTTTTTCGAAGTAAAATTTGTTCAAAAATGTTAATCGTTTTTAAAAAAATAATAATTTTTGGTACGGGAAGTTCCAGCAATTTGCCTTAAGGCACGATGCCTTAATTGCCTTAAGACAGAATTCCACTTACAGCTAGTTATAAGTTTTCAATTTGTCTTTTTTAGGTTTACCGTTACCTGAGAGTTTTCGATAGCGAGTCCGGTTTTGTAATAGAGCCCTGCTACCGATATTCCCTGGAAGGACAAAAAGGAGCCAAGATATCCGCCACTCGCAAATGGTACAAGAACGAAAAAATCGAATGCCTCGTAGGTTGCATAGCTGAACTGACCGAAGAAGAGGAAGCAGCCTTATTATCACCTGGTAAAAATGATTTTTCCGTAATGTACAGTTGTCGTAAGAATTGTGCCCAATTGTGGCTCGGTCCGGCCGCGTATATAAACCACGATTGCAGAGCGAATTGTAAATTCGTGGCCACTGGTCGCGATACGGCCTGTGTTAAAGTTCTTAGGGACATCGAAGTAGGTGAAGAGATAACTTGTTTTTACGGCGAAGATTTTTTCGGGGACGGAAACTATTATTGCGAGTGCGAGACGTGCGAGCGACGCGGTACCGGTGCGTTTACCAAATCCAAAACCGAGGAACAAATTTCGGGTTACCGTCTTAGGGATACTGATAACAGGATTAATAGAACTAAAAGCAAACAAAAAAATTCTGTTACCTCCGAAACTAAGCCCGCAAGTGATAAAATCGTAGCTCCGGTTACCCCTTTGAGCATGAAAGAGCTCCGCAGGAAAGGTTTGACTAAATACGATGCGGAGTTGTTAATTGCTCAGGGTTGTAAATTTTCTGACGTCAATGGTACAAAAGATAACGTGGACGCTGCTGGTGCTAGTAGTAGAGAATCATCAGCGTCCTCCACGGATAAAAATACTAGAAACACTAGAAACAATAGACATAAACCACCTTCGTTACCCGTGGAAACTAAATTAGAACCCAATGAAAATAATTGTAGTTCCCGGGCAACTCGGTTGCAACGAAGAGAAGTCTTAAAAGCTATGCGATTGAGTTCTTCGAAAACCACACAAGGTGGTTTGTTGGATGATGCTAGTAGTTGCTCCGGGAGCGTTATGAGTGATCATGATATTGTCAGCGATGGCATAAATAGGGATATTGCTTTTAATGAAAGTCATGAAAGTAGTAACGTGTGCAATGATATAATGACACAAGGCATAACTTTGAGAAATCACAAAAGACTTACTGAAAGTAATTTAGATAATTTAATAAAAGATAAAGTTAATAGCAATAAACTGATAGGTCCTAGTATAGATAGCAATTTAGAAGTTAACGGGTTAAAGGACTCTAAGCCTGATAGTAAAACCGAAGGTAAAATTATGAATGAAGTATTAGACGCAAAGGTTAAAGCTAAAGTCAATGGCAATACTAGAACAAAATCAGAGTCGTCCGAAAAAGACGCTAAATTAAATATAGTTAATACAAATGTTGAAACCAAACCTACAACCAGGACCGCAACGTTAAGAAATTCCAACACAAAATTAGTGTTAGAAAATTCTAATGATGTTTACGAGTTCAATGATAACGAAAACAACTCTTTAAAAGAATTCACAAACGTTCGTGGGTTTTCCAAATGCAGCACAGATTCCAAAAGCGAAAGCAGCTCTTCCTGGGAAAACAAAGTACCTGAAGAATCCTGCCAAATACGGTTACAAGATGTATCAGAACGTATGTACGTTCTCGAGAAAACCCCAGAAAAAATAGCACCATTAAAGTTAACCCTTAAGAAAAAACGTAGTCCGGTACTTGATGAAGTCATCGAATCTGGTACAAGTCTTAGTGAAGACAGTTACGAACCAGAATACGAAGTTTTACGTGTCGAAGGCGTGGATAACGATGGTTTAGTAGATTATATTAGGTACAATTCTCATAGGAAAAAGAGGCACAAATCAAAAGACAGACGTAGAGAGAAACGTCTGAAACATTTATACAGAAATGAATTGGAGTTCTCGCCCCCGGCGAAACGTGTTAGGATTATTTTGGGAACGAAAGCAACAACTATAGACATACCACCTCCGGCTGCAGCCACTTGCAACTGACAAATAAATGATAATTTAGTGCTTCGTGTATTGTTAACGGATATAACT
>NW_020537758.1:10198870-10223086 GCF_003426905.1 Ctenocephalides felis | reverse complement strand
AATACACAAGTCTGCGTTTCAACTAAATATATTCAAAATTTTAATACACAAAATTTTAATAAAACACCAATTACTCAGGGTTTTTGATTTTTAAGTATTTGTGTAGTTTCATATTTAGATTTATCCAAATGTGTTTATCATCTTATTTCATTTATCGTTTACTATTTTAAATTTTTCAATTTTGCCGCCAGACGCCTTCATCGTAGCCAAATACCTTCCGACGTAAAAAAGAGTGCGCTGTCATTTAGATATTATATTTATTCATAAAATTCATTAATCTATAACTATTACGACTTCTGCAGTTGTTATAAAGTTATAAATGCGTTCAAAATAATAATTATTATCTCTTAGTATATCAAAATAAAAAAATAATAACTTGTTTTCGGATCTGCCATGATTGGGATTTGAGCGTCTTTCATCCTTTGTAAAGATGTTTAACATGAGTGATTTTTAAGTTTCAACGCGATTATTTAATGTAGATATGTGATATTTTGAGATAAAAATAAAGGGTAATATTCATATGTTTCGGGTAAATTTGTTTGGATAATTTGTGTGAATTTAATGACATTTTGGATAGTGTTTAGGCAATCATGTTTCTGCCATTGATCGATTGTTTCGAACACTTTCAGACTTTTTAGACAAGTTTAATAAATGTAAACACGTTTTAATGGAATGTGTTTTGGAGTTTTGTAATAGGAATATTGTTTAAAAGTGGTAAAAAGAAGTTAAAATGGATTTTGTCGAATATCGTGTTTGACACAAGCAGTGGTGAATTGGGACCCAACCTTGATGTAAGCATTTTGAATCAGAAATTTATTAATTTATAAACACAATATTTGTATTTTGTGAGGAAAAATAAGTCTGGACAAGCTAAATTTTTGTATATATTCATACCTAGCATTTTTTTAAATATTCAATAAATTTTGTGCAAGATACTTTATATAAACAAAGTGTTTGACTTCTATTTGTTGTGTTTTATTAAATGAAAATCTAATTGGCAATAAACACAAAGTACAAGAATTTCTTCAGTATATTTTTATCTATTGTATATATATTGTTAATAGATAAAAATATTGATATATCATTCAAAAATATATAAGAAGTTTTGGAGAAATGAAAGCTAGGTACCTGATATATAAATATTATAAATAAATAAAAGTGGATTTATTTTGAGGTTAGTTTTATTGCAAAGTCTCTTCATAATTTATTATATTTATATATATTATATTAATCATATTGAATTAATATGAATACTAATAACAAATTTGAATATACAATGACTTCAAGTTGACCTTAAACAAATATATATTTGCAACATTATTGATACTATTACTTAACACATTACCATTTTTAATACATGTATTTGTTCTTTAAGATATTTAAATAATTCATTTACATTTGTCTTATTTCATTTATCATTTATCATTTATCTGTTTCTTTTCTAGTTTTTCCAGGATGGTGGTAGAGTCGAACTCCCGTCACTGTTCTTACAACAAAATGGTGCCTGCAGGCATGACACCGAAAGAACTCTCCGAAAATGATGATCTAGCCACTTCAGTCGTGCTGGATCCCCATTTGGGTTTCACCACGCACAAGATGAACATCAAATATCGACCACTCAAAACCAATCAAGAGGAACTGAGAAATATTGTTGCTGATTTTATCAAAACGCAGAATTATGAAAAGGCATACACCAGCATTATGAAGGGCGAATGGATTCCTAGATCGATGATGTCGAAGAATAAAATGGTGCAGGGGAGACTTAAAGAGCATGTGGGTGATAAATGATAAATGATGAATGAATATATATATATATATATATATATATATAATATATAGATATAATTATTCATTATTTAATAAAATTAATATAACAACTAGTAATAAAATTAAGTAATTAACCACAAGGTCTAAAATTTGAAACAAAAACATAAAAAATGATGATGTATATGAATTTGCTATACTTTAGTATTTTTAATGAAACTTGTAAAAACTATCATGCCTTAAGGCAAATTGCTTGAACTTCCCATACCAAAAATTAAAATTTTTAAGAAAGCTTTAAATTTTTTTGAACATTTTTTGAGATTTTTTTTTAAATCTAGAATATTTTTTATATTTTGAACTTTTTTCCAAAGCAATTGTGCCTGGGTAGATGTTTTAAAGAAAAAATGTCGAAGCGCGTAAGCGCCGCGTCGCAGTCTAGCGGATAAAAATTGGTACGAATACAAATGTAAACAAAATTTATACCTATTTTTAAAGTCTCTATAAAATTTCTGATAATTTGATGTGCATATGTCTAATGATCATTTTTGACCGCCAATTGGCATTATTTCTACTTTTTTTTACTAGATCTCCGAAACCACTAGACCCGCCTTCCCAAAAATTAAATAAGTCCTTCATTTTATTAATGCAAATAAAATATTTTTGAATCATTCAAATCAGATGCTCCGTTCACCCAAAAACTTGATTTCTATTTTGTCACTATTTGACCCGTATCTCCGAAACGGCTGGACCTGCCTTTGCCAAAAACTAATCAGCACGTCTCCCCATCAATACAAATCGAATGTTTTTTGAATTATTCAAATCGGTTAATCCGTGTTCACGAAATAGTGGACAAAAAATGGTATCCGCACACACATACACACACACACAAACACAAACAATTTTTTCTAAGGAATGTCAAAATGTTCAGAAACCTTTGAAACGTGAAGATAGAAAAAATCGATTTTTTGCGATTACTATAACTTACCCTAATAGAAGTTAAACATTGTAGAACTTGCTGAATGATGGCACACATTCAGTGTCGAAACGTACATAAAAAATAGTGGAATTATTTGTTATTTTAATTCG
This sequence comes from Ctenocephalides felis, assembly GCF_003426905.1. Lineage (NCBI taxonomy): Eukaryota > Metazoa > Arthropoda > Insecta > Siphonaptera > Pulicidae > Ctenocephalides > Ctenocephalides felis. The sequence continues at coordinate 10,220,236 of NW_020537758.1, read as the reverse complement.
ACAATTTGGCAGCTAACATTTGAAGAACATTTTTTTAACAATTAACAATAATTTCGAAGCACACACACACACATAAACACATACACACGCACACACACATGTATATATATATATATATATATATATATATATATAATAAATGAACTCTGGATTTTTCAATACATTGATTTGTTGCTTTTCCAAACATAATTAATCCAATAAATAAAAAACAATAAGATTTTTCTAGATGTTTATTTATGATGAAGACGTTTCGGAACTAGATACTTTCCATCATCCGGTTTTTCTGTTTTTTTTTTTAAAAAAACAATACTGATGGATATTATGTTTTCAATTTTATTTGTTAACTTTCCATAGGGAATGTTATTGTAATCATCCAAAAAACATTCGATTCCTATTGATAGGGAAATGTGCTGATTAGTTTTTCGCAAAGGTAGGTTTAGCCGTTTTGGAGTTACAGAGCAAAAAAGGCGAAAAATAGAAAACGAGTTTTTGAGAGAACTGATCATACGATTTGAATGATCCAAAAAACACTCGATTTGTAATGATTGGGAGAAGGGCGATTAATTTTTTGGAAAGGTGGGTACCGAGCTAAATGTGCAAAAAATGGCAGTTTTTTTGAGAGAAATAAGCATTTGATTTGAATAATGCAAAAAAAATCTGCTTGTGTTGACGAAACTAATGTTTTTGGGATTTTTTTTATTTAAGGGGGTCTTCCTATGTGATGAGTTGAAAAAATTGAATTTTTTTTTATTTCATATTTCGGTAGATTATACCTTTAAAAATAACATATTAAAATTTCAAATCGATATCTCAAATAGTTTTTGAGTTACAGCCATTTAAAAAGTATGTATATAGTATATAGTACAACGATCATTTTATCTTTAAACGCGTTTTTCTCAAAACTGTGTGTGTGTATCTCAGAAACGGCTGGACCGAATTACTTGAAATTTACAGGGCACATTCAATATATTTAAACGCATGGAATGAACTATTATCAATCAAAAATTTCAAAACTTCGATTTTTTATAGCAAAAGAACAAAAAAAAAACGCCTAATTTGCAACTTTTATTTCAAATGTCTATAAAACATCCAATTTTTTTGTATTCATTTGATTGTAGTTCATCCCGTGCTTTTAAGCCTACAAATTAAAACGTCGTTTATTTTTTTTTGGTCAGATAAGCCGATCAGCCGGAATCGTGGAGACAGTGGGAGCTCTTTTTTTTGAGGGGGGGGTGTTTAGAGCGCTGTAACTCTAGTTGGACTAAATTTTTTTAGCTGAAATTTTATATTTATACTGTCCAAATATGTATTAATAAATGATAAAAAACTTGAAGCTCTAACTATTTACTGGTCGTAGAAAAAAAAATCTAAAATATCCCTAAAAAACAGGCCGTCACATAGGAAGACCCCCTTAAATTTGTTTTATACTTCGAAAAAAAATGCTATTTTAATATCGAAAATGATAAGATTTTCAAAATTTCAATTTGGTACGCGAAGTTCCAGCAATTTGCTTTCAGGCACGATGCCATGCACCACTAGTTTCATATTTATGTCAGGTTTACAGTTACCTGAGAGTTTTCGATAGATAGAGATAGATTTTATTTAATGTCAATATGTCTAATTATTTTTTTTAAATTTTATTTCTATATATATTTGTCAGGTTTACCGTTACCTGAGAGTTTTTTTAATGTCAATATGTCTAATTAACTTCCCGTGGGGCAAGTTATAGTAATCGCAAAAAAATCGAAAATGAAAATTTTTATATATCTTTACGTTTCAGAGGTTTCTGAACATTTTGGCATACCTTAGAAAAAATGGATGTATGTGTGTGTGTGTGTGTGTGTATGTATGTATGTATGTATGTGCGTGTGTGTATGTATGTGCGGATACAAATTTTCGTCGACGATTTCGGGAACACGGATCAACCGATTTGAATAATTCAAAAAACATTCGATTCGTATTGATAAGGAGACGTGCTGATTAGTTTTTGGCGAAGGCAGGTCTAGCCGTCCCGAAGATACGGGGCAAAAAGTGCCGAAAACGGTAACTCAGTTTTTAAGAGAACGGAGCATCCGATTTGAATAATTCAAAAAACATTTCACTTGTATTGACAAGATGAAGAATCGATAAAATTTTCATGAAGGTAGGTCTAGCGGTTTCGGAGATATGGAGGAAAAAGTAAAAAAATGAGCCATTTGGCGGTCAAAAATGATCATTAGACATATGCACATCAAATTATCAGATATTTTATAGAGATTTTAACAATAAGTATACATTTTGTTAACATTCCTATGGGTTCCGTACCAATGCTTAAGCGTTAGACAGCGACGCGGCGCTTACGCGCTTTATATTTTGTCCCTATGCAGTTAAAGCAGTACGATTGCTTTGAAGAAAAGTTCAGATCTTTCACAATATGTCAAGATAAAGAAAAAAAATATTTTTTTCAAAAAAAAAAAAAATTTATTATTTTTTTTTTTTAAAAAAAATTTCAAAAAAAAGTAATTTTTTGTCCAATCTATAGTTTCTCAAAAATCTTATTTTTTCGAAGTAAAATTTGTTCAAAAATGTTAATCGTTTTTAAAAAAATAATAATTTTTGGTACGGGAAGTTCCAGCAATTTGCCTTAAGGCACGATGCCTTAATTGCCTTAAGACAGAATTCCACTTACAGCTAGTTATAAGTTTTCAATTTGTCTTTTTTAGGTTTACCGTTACCTGAGAGTTTTCGATAGCGAGTCCGGTTTTGTAATAGAGCCCTGCTACCGATATTCCCTGGAAGGACAAAAAGGAGCCAAGATATCCGCCACTCGCAAATGGTACAAGAACGAAAAAATCGAATGCCTCGTAGGTTGCATAGCTGAACTGACCGAAGAAGAGGAAGCAGCCTTGTTATCTCCTGGTAAAAATGATTTTTCCGTAATGTACAGTTGTCGTAAGAATTGTGCCCAATTGTGGCTCGGTCCGGCCGCGTATATAAACCACGATTGCAGAGCGAATTGCAAATTCGTGGCCACTGGTCGCGATACGGCCTGTGTTAAAGTTCTTAGGGACATCGAAGTAGGTGAAGAGATAACTTGTTTTTACGGCGAAGATTTTTTCGGGGACGGAAACTATTATTGCGAGTGCGAGACGTGCGAGCGACGCGGAACGGGCGCTTTTACCAAATCGAAAACCGAGGAACAAATTTCGGGTTACCGTCTTAGGGATACTGATAACAGGATTAATAGAACTAAAAGCAAACAAAAAAATTCTGTAACTGAAACTAAGCCCGCAAGTGATAAAATCGTAGCTCCGGTCACCCCTTTGAGCATGAAAGAGCTCCGCAGAAAAGGTTTGACTAAATATGATGCGGAGTTGTTAATTGCTCAGGGTTGTAAATTTTCTGACGTCAATGGTACAAAAGATAACGTGGACGCTGCTGGTGCTAGTAGTAGAGAATCATCAGCATCCTCCACGGATAAAAATACTAGAAACACTAGAAACAATAGACATAAACCACCTTCGTTACCCGTGGAAACTAAATTAGAACCCAACGAAAACAATTGTAGTTCTAGAGCTACACGGTTGCAACGAAGAGAAGTCTTAAAAGCTATGCGATTGAGTTCTTCGAAACCAACACAAGGTGGTTTGTTGGATGATGCTAGTAGTTGCTCCGGGAGCGTTATGAGTGATCATGATATTGTCAGCGATGGCATAAATAGGGATATTGCTTTTAATGAAAGTCATGAAAGTAGTAACGTGTGCAATGATATAATGACACAAGGCATAACTTTGAGAAATCACAAAAGACTTACTGAAAGTAATTTAGATAATTTAATAAAAGATAAAGTTAATAGCAATAAACTGTTAGGTCCTAGTATAGATAGCAATTTAGAAGTTAACGGGTTAAAGGAGCCAAAACCTGATAGTAAAACCGATGGTAAAATTATGAATGAAGTATTAGAAACCAAGTCTAAAGCTAAATGCAACGGCAATACTAGAACAAAATCAGAGTCGTCCGAAAAAGACGCTAAATTAAATATAGTTAATACAAATGTTGAAACCAAACCTACAACCAGGACCGCAACGTTAAGAAATTCCAACACAAAATTAGTGTTAGAAAATTCTAATGATGTTTACGAGTTCAATGATAACGAAAACAACTCTTTAAAAGAATTCACAAACGTTCGTGGGTTTTCCAAGTGCAGCACAGATTCCAAAAGCGAAAGCAGTTCTTCCTGGGAAAACAAAGTACCCGAGGAATCCTGCCAAATACGGTTACAAGACGTATCAGAACGTATGTACGTACTCGAGAAAACCCCAGAAAAAATAGCACCTTTAAAGTTAACCCTTAAGAAAAAACGTAGTCCGGTACTTGATGAAGTCATCGAATCTGGTACAAGTCTTAGTGAAGACAGTTACGAACCAGAATACGAAGTCTTACGTGTCGAAGGCGTAGATAACGATGGTTTAGTAGATTATATTAGGTACAATTCTCATAGGAAAAAGAGGCACAAATCAAAAGACAGACGTAGAGAGAAACGTCTGAAACATTTATACAGAAATGAATTGGAGTTCTCGCCCCCGGCGAAACGTGTTAGGATTATTTTTGGGAACGAAAGCACAACTATAGACATACCACCTCCGGCTGCAGCCACTTGCAACTGACAAATAAATGATAATTTAGTGCTTCGTGTATTGTTAACGGATATAAACTTGTAAATTGTAATGATTTTTCAGGGCATTAAAGTGGTTATATGAATCTGCTGAATGCTGCCTTTTGATAGACTATTTATTATTAAAAATTGCCAAGCGTTATTGTCACAGGGAATTATTAGCTGAGTTATTGAGAAGTCCTCAGATTTTGTTGATGATCCTCAAATTTTTTTTAAAAAATTTGATATTCAAAATTATGAACGTTGCAAAAGAGTGGAATAATTTTTGCTATTTAAACAATATGTATGTTATTTATATTTGTTAAGTATAACTATTATAAGAGGAGTTGTTATTAATAATTTAATTACTTCTTGAAAATTTCCTGTGCAGGTTAAAAATTTCATATTTCATTAACAATTGAAAAAATTATACCCGTCTTCTAAAATGTTTCCATTTTGAATATCAAAAAACAATATTAAAAGAAAAAACAGGGATGTTTCTGAGGACTTTCTTTAAAAAAAAAAAACTTTTATTGACTCGACTGAATGTTTTGTGAATCGGAGCAATTAGTAGTTTAGGAACGTTCATTAATCACGCGATCGACTTTTTGAGGATTTTGGAACCCCCCTCTCGCTTGGGGATATAGTGTTTTTTTTTTTTGAAAAATGTTTGAATTTAAAAAAAATTTCGGTAAAATAAATACACGTGATATACCCCCTTCCCCTTTAATGTTACGTGGAAATATTCAAAGTTGTAAATTTTTAATTTTTTTTTTGAAAATTAACTCCCCCACACTATCCAACCAAACGATATGTGAAAAAATTCGAAAATTTTAGATTTTTTTTGAAAATGTTGGAATTTCTTAAAAAAAATCCGGTAAAAATAAATACACGTGATACCCCCTTCCCCTTTGATCATACGTGGAGATATTCAAAGTTGTAAATTTTTGATTTTTTTTTTTTGAAAATTACCCGCCTTCCTCCTCTACCCAACCAAATGTTCTGTGAAAAATTTGAAAATTTCAGATTTTTTTTAGAAAATGTTTGGATTTTTTTAAAAAAATCCGGTAAATAATAAATACACGTGATAATACCCCCTTTTCCCTTAGGCATATTCAAAATTACCCCACCCCCCTCCCTCTACAAACATTACGTGTATTTTTAGTTACGTGAAAAAATTTGAATTTACTTCATTTTTTTGGGGAAATGTTTGAATTTAAATAAAAAATTCCGGTAAAAAATAAATACACGTAACACCCCTTTCCCTCTTTGTGATACGTGGTGATTTTCAAAATTATATATTTAAAAATTATTTTTTTTTGTTTTTTTTTGAAAAATGTTTGGATTTTTTTAAAAAAATAGGCAAAAATTAAATACAGGTGATATCCGCTTTCCCCTTGGTAATATTCAAAATCAAATCCTCCCCTTCCCTACTAAACATCATGAAATTTTTTTTAAATATTTGATTCTTTTTGGAAAATGTTTGGATTTCTGAAAAAAATCCAGTGGTACCCCCTTCCCTTTGAGGACACGTGGTGATATTCAAAATTACCCTCACCCTCTCCCCCACCAAACATAGTTTTTTTTTTCTTTTGGAAATTGTTCGGACTTTTTTTTAAAAAAATTCCGGTAAGAAATTAATACACGTGATATCTTAGTATACCCCCCCCCTCCTGTCCCACGTTATTAATCGTGATTTTTTTTGGCAATTTCGTGATTAATGGACGCCCCTGAATGCAAAATCCATTCATTTTATTCTAAATTATTCTGCAGTTCTGTTTCTTTTTGAGAATTCGAAATGATTTTGTTGTTGTTAATTATAATAATAATGACTTATACTAAAGATTATCAAATTTTTTAATTTGCATATTTATATTTGAAATGTATCAAGATCCACAAATCGTTGGTAAAATATATGAATGTAATATGTATGTTATGCATGCATTAATGTTATATATGTACTATATGCATCATATGCATGCGAAAAATATCTGCAATACTAAAAAAAGTCTCATTGAATGATTTATATCATTCATTTAGTGCAGATATCCCTTCTTGCACCATAAATGTTTTCATAACGATGTGATAAAATTAATTCTGAGAGAAAATCGATTTGTATTTGTATTTATTATGAGGAAAAATAATGTATGTAAACTTGTGTATATATTTTCACTTTGTATATAATTGAAGATTTAAATGAATTCCTACAATGGCTAAGTTTATTTTGTTTATAGTGATATATTTTTTATATTTAGTTTTGTTGTAAATATTAGTAAAATATTTATTGATCGAAATAGATAACTTCCTTAAAAATCAAAATTGAAGAATATAAATTTATTAATTGTAGGTACTCATATATACACATTTCTAATAAAGTTCACTTCGACATAAATTGGATTTATAAATATAGTACTAATAGTATTGTGACTTTGATTATGATATGAAACAAGTGATGATTTACTGTGTAAATTGTAAAAAACATTAGATAATGTTTTTAGAATAAATTTGTAAAAAAAACTAAAGCAGAGGATTTTTTGTACCATTTTTTGTTGGCATCTACAATATTTAATTTTAGACATTTACTGACAAAATTTAGTTAATATTAAGTTGTGTTCATGGCAATTTTAACACTGCCAATTTATAATAATTTTGTGTGTTATTAAAATACCATTGGATATGTGGTTGTACGTACATCCAGCGAGACTCTAAATGTGTTCATAAATAAATTAATTGGTATTAGAAGTGAACAAAATGTAAAAGGATGCTAAGATTTACATTAAGTTGGGACAAACTTAAATACATGTGTATAAAAGTTGAATATTTTTGTGACTTATGTAATATGCCCTTATAACATTTAATTCATGAATGTGATAATAATAAGAATATTTTATGCCAATAAATCTTAATAGAAGTTAATCCTAATTTGTTTGAATTACAAGAAATATTTTTTTTTGAAGTGATAAAGATAATAAGAATAATATTTACAAGAAACCGCCTTTAAGGTAAGTCATTTTATATTTTAAATACATATAATAACAGGAATATTTTATGGTGATAAATTTTAGTAGAGTTGATGCTAATTTTGTTAACAGATGTTTAACAAACTTTAAAGTAAGCCAAATTTTAAATAAATCTTAGTACAAGTTATTGCTCATTTCATTTGCTGGAATTACAAGAAAAAACAAGAGTTAAATTATATTTATAAGTATAATAATAATATTTTGTGCTGATAACTCTTAATAGAAGTTATTACTAACTTTATTAACTGAATTATATTTATATATATTATATATAAACAATAATTCTTAATGAAAGTTTTTGCTAATTTCATTTGTTTGTATTGCAGTAAAAAAAATAAGAAGAGTTTATTTACATTTATAAAGATTATTGAAATATTTTGTGCCAATAACTTCATAGAAGTTAATACTGGAATTACAAAAAACATACTTTAAGGTGAGTCAATTTAAATTCATAAATATAAAAAAAATGTGCCAATAAATCTTGAGTGTTATTGCTAAATTCATTTGCTAAAATTACAACGAAGAATTTTTGAAAGTAAATGTATATTTCTAAAGGTGTACATGTGCTTTTATATAAAAAAGGCAAAACTGTTATTAGTGGAAATACAAGAAACATTCTTTGAGGTAAGTCCATTTATATTTATAAATATAAAAATAAGATTGAGCAAGTTCTTGCTAAATTTATTTGCTGAAATTACAACAAACAATTTTTGAAAGTAAGTCAATGTATATTTCTAAAGGTGTACATGTATTTTTATATGAAAAAGTAAAACTCAAATTGTATTAAAAATTTATTCTCGCAGGTTGTTACAAGACATGACTTCTATGTATTAATGCCCATACCTAAAAATTAAAATCAATATTAGTTATTATATTATCACAATTTATAACAATATAAAAATAACTTATGTGGTTACATAAAAATAAAATGTGATCAATGGCAATAAAATTGTATTGCAAATAATCAAGGAAGGTAAAGCGAATGTTTGATTCTGGCTATTTATTATCATTTATCATGGTTACTTACTTTTGGAATTCCCACTCTCTGTTGTCCAAAGGACAAACCTGTCTCGTCTTTAACCATCTTGATATACAATGAAAATGGAAAGCATGCTGTAACAGAAATTAACTCATGAGTATGCAACATATATATATATATATATATATATATATATATATGTATATATATATTTATATATATATAAAATATTAATGATTGTATATATATTACGTTGCAAACTCCCCAAGCGACTGTACATTCTTCACTCGTTGCAGACGCTTGATTTGCTTGACATTCTATACACAAATCCATAATGTGGTTTCGGCAGATAGCACAATTATCCACGACTATGTCTGTAAGGGATAATAGATATATAAAATAACTTATAATATAGAAATGTCAGGTAAAATTCTAGTTCCCTGTCAAAGTTGGCAGGTGCTAAATATATTTATAATTATGAAAGTGTGAATACTAACCCCAAGCCCATAAAGCCACAGCATTCCACTGCAAACAAAGGTAATATTATAATTAATACTATATAAGTATGTAATAGATATTTTTTTTTTTCCTAACCTTTTTTACTTCGAATCTTTTCTTTTCGCCCTTGCTGCCGCTGGAAGTTGAAACTTCGACTTCTCTTCCTCATCGACTTCCAATGCAATTGCTAAATTTATAATACTGTTTTTTATTAATTGTATTTGTTACTGCAATTTTTTTGGTTTGACTTGAATAAACAATTGAAATTTTTAAAATATGACAAATATATTTTTGATTGGTGGTTAAGTTTGAAGATGGAGGGACAGTCAAGTCAAAGTGTTGCCAACAAAAAAAATAATAATTATTCATTCAAAATTATGCATTCAAAAACGCATTCTTTTTCGAAAAATACGATTTTGAATTTTGTATTATAGAATATACAGTTCAGTATAAAATAATGTTGTATAAATATAAGTAAAATGCAATTTTTGAACTATACACCTCAAATATCGAAATCTTGTTTTTATTCAATTTTCACAACGCATTCAAAACGTATTTTTTTTCGAAAAAATACGAATTTTACATTTTGTATTACAGAATATTCAGTTGCAGTATGAAATAATGTTGTATATATATATTATTAAAATGCAATTTTTGAACTATGCAGCTCGCAATATCGAAATCTTGTTTTTATCATAATGAGGTGCAAATAATCTTATAACTAGTTTTGTACAAACTGTAAAGTTCTGAATAAATTTTAAGCATTATTCCTATATTTTTATTACATTTGCAACATAATTTACAGTAAATACATATATATTTATCCTTTATTTATCCTTCGGTTTGCATATTCACTATTTTTATCCACAGTTTACCTGTCCCTCCTTTACCATCTCTATGCTTTCCTCTCTCTGCTCTGGTAACACTACATCCTTAAGTCAGTTCAGTGCGAGACTGTGCTTCGGCATCGCTTGTCATGTTTCTGTTATCTGTTTATTTTAGTGACAAAATGTAATTAATTATTATTGTTTTGTATGAATTACTTAATAAAAACGGCCAAAATTACATCTTAGCGCCAATGGCGGCCGGCCGTGTCGTTGAACACTATGAACAATGTAGTGCAAATCAATTAACTCGCTCTCTAGAAAAGATTTTGGAGGATGCTAATTTAAGTGGTGAATTAAAGTTGAGCGGACGAAAGTTGAAGGAGTTTCCGAAGGGAAAATATAATTTAAGTGATACAGTATTTTGCTGGTAAGGGAATAAAATATTTATATATAGTCATTTTTGTATGCGCTTTTGTTTACGTTTACAGGATATGTTTACATACAACAAGAGTAAATTTTTGGTCCTTACTTTTGTAAATGTGCACTTGTCATATATTCTGACATATTTGGCTATACCTGGTATATCAAAAATATTTTTATTTGTGCATGTGTATTTTGTATAATTGAACATACAAATACCGACATATTGTAACATTATTTATATATTTATGTAAAAAAGGGATGTACAAAAAAATTATCAATTCTACAACTGGAACTTATCAGAAAAGCATATTTATTTCACAATGCAAATACAGTACAGTAGTCCTTCGTAACTACTTAAATATTACTAAAATATTTTTTTTTATACTTCTTATTATTATTTCCTTATGTTTATTAGTCATATTATAGTTCTTAGAGATATGGCATCTCAATCAGAAGTTTGAGGTTAAATACCTGCCTCGGACAACTTGATATCAAGCAGTAGTGACATCGATTTTCACTTGAAAATATAGATAGCAATATGTTTCAAAGTAAAAATTGGCCTTACATTATTGCATCAATAAAAAACTCATCACTATTGCAGATTAAATAACAAGTTTTAAGGCCCAATGGATTGGCCAAAAGCATTATAAAATCGTTTAAACCCTTAAGTTCTTAACGCTGAAAAAATCTTAAGATTTCATATCAAAAGCCTTTGTTTCAACCACAAATTCCAATTTTTAAGAAATACTTGAGAATTGCATTGTAAAGTTTTTTGTCACATATTTTTGTTTCCTTAAATATCTAGTTTTTCTTTCAGAGAGTTTCTTTAAATAATTCATTAAATATTAAATTATATTTCTCTAATATCCACATCCACATATTTCAATTTTATTGGATTATACAATATTGCACATTTGATCAATACAATTAGTTTTTTTCATGAAGTTTATTGGATTTTCTGATAACTATTTTGCAATCTTTTGAGAAAAACAAAGTAAGAAGGAACTAGGTGTAATTCAGTTATGGTGATACAATTTTTACTTTTGATAATATTCATTGAAAAATAGTCAATGCAACTTCCAATTGTTATTTTTAAAACAAACTTATAGTATCTGTAATTGAATTATTTATAGGACAAAGTGCTTGTAAGTCCTACAAACTCGCTATGATCTTTTCTGATTCATCAATTTTTCTTGAAATATCTAGAAAACATAATATTTAGATAAACGTATCATATACAACCTTCTTTACATACCATATACCATTTTATATATCCTATATTATATATTTCCTACACTATATATTTTAACTGACTACTTCATTCTTCTTTATATTTCTAACTTGCTTCTTTCACTATATTAATTTATTCTATTTTAAATCAAGAATTCAACATCTACTTCATTTCAATCCAACAAATCAAAAGACAATTCTATGTCAGTGCCAGGACTCGAACCGAGTATCCCTGGCGTGCGAGTCGGGCATGCTACTGACTGAGCTTTTTCCGCCACAAAACAACAAAGAAAGAAAATCAAAGTAACAAAGAAAAGTTTTAATCTTACGCTCAAATATCACTTAAAAGGGATATTTTGTGGCTACCTGCTACTTTATTTTTTCTTGAAAAATCTTAATAAGAATGAAATAAATGTGTCTATTATATTAGTAGGTATGATTTATGTTTGGCAATCTCTGACTTTCGGAAACGCCCATTGGCAGACGTATAAAATGGGAAAATGGGAAATTAAACCCCTAAGGGACTGATTGATCGATTTGAAAACGAATGTGCCCTTGACCGTCATGCGGGGGAAATGCAGTTGTATTGCAAAAATTTTTGTTAGGTAATGGAATGTTACTTGACAAACAAATCAATATTTTAGTTTTACATGGTGGCTAATGATTGAAGATCGAGAGAGCTTTTGAAGTACATATGTCCAATTAGCATATTGGATATATGACATATGTACTTTGGAATTGGAATAACATATTGATTAGGGATCGTTCAAGTATTACGTAAGCAGATTTATTACAATTACTTACCACCCCCTCCCCCTTGTCAGCAAAAGTAAGCAAAGCTCTTGTCCCCTACCCCCATGCTTACGTAAACATTTTGCAGTTTATGTAAAAAAATAAAAATACTACCTATGACGTAATCATCATCCAGGCTTTCCTGCCCCCCATGTCAACCCAAAATAAGCAAATCAACAACCCCTTGCCCCCCAATAGTGCCTACGTAATACTTGAACGGCCCCTTATGTGTCATTGCTTTAAATATCAGTAAATGTTGTATTACAGGTGTTATTCTTTGGAGTAACATACTTTCAATTTTTGTCTATTTCAAAACCAATCAACTAATCAATCTAGAATTTTCATATATTTTTTAATTAATTAAACACCCATTGGTGTTTTATTATTGTTTCATACGTTTTCACATAAGGCTTTCAAGAATTTATTATCATTTAATATAGATCTTTTTCATTTTGTGTTCTTGACCTCAGGCCTTCCTGACAATTTCTTCCCTATATAATCACTTTACTACAAAATCTTTCTTCCGTCCTCTGCCGAATATTGTGAAAGCACTCGAGGGGCGCCCTGCGCCGAGGGCAAAGCCCTTCGCCGGTCGCCGGCCGCCGGCTTCGGCAGACGGGTCGACGACGGGATACGCGTGTATATGCGACGTCTGCTGATGCCGCCGAATCGATACGGTGTGGTATTTTCAAGAATAACAAAATAAGACTCATAGAAATGCAATAAAGGAATCAAAAATCTACCATCAACTTTTGTTGCCCATTTACATCAATAACCAAATTTCATAAGCTGTTTTTATTGTTAAATAATAAAGTCAAGATGTACCATTTTCTTATGTTTTTTCTTGCAAATTGATTTACACAAGAAATATTGTTGTCAATTTGAAAAATCACTAATACAATGTTTGTATTAATAAATTTATTGATTCAAGACCTGTGTGTATGAGTGTCGTCTATAGACGACATCCAGTGTGTCGACAGTTGTTTTAATATTTATCACCCTGATTAAGAGTTAAATTATTAACTTTTCCAATTTTTATTGTGGTTTTTAGTTCGTCAGAAATATCATTTTTAATGGTGCATTTTTATTAATAATGATTGAAAAATCTTAAAATATTTTTTATTACAAATTTTGGGCCGGCTTGCTGGCTCGTACAGCAGTGTGAAAACACTTTCGTAGCTAAATGGTTAATGAACAATTCTGATATTTAACTGGGTCAAAGTTTAATATTTTATATGATTTTAACATCTTTGGCTTCAACTTCAACATTCAATTATTAGCAGAGTTTAAAAAAAAACAGTTTTTTTTAACTTTTACTCTTTATTTGTTAGGTAACGTAGAATTATTTTCATTTAAATATTTTTAACTTCCCGTAGGGTAAGTTATAGTAATGGGCCGAAAATCGAAAACGAAAATTTTCGCATATCTTCACGTTTCAGAGGTTTCTGAACATTTTGGCATATCTCGGAAAAAATGGACGCGTGTGTATGTTTCGTGTCCGCATTTTTTTTGTTTACGTTTTTGGGCGCACGGATGAACCGATTTGGATGGTTAAAAAAACATTCGATTTCTATTGTTAGGGAGATGTGCTGATTAGATTTTAGCAAAGGCAGGTCCGGCCGTTTCGGAGATACGAAGTAAAGAGTGCAGAAAATAGAAATCGAGTCTTTGGGAAAACGGAGCATCCGATTTGAATGATCCAAAAAACATTCAATTTGTAATGATTGGGGGAAGTGGTGCTTAGTTTTTTGGCAAAGGCAGGTCCAGCCATGTCGAAGATACAGAGCTAAATGTATAAAAAATCGCGGTTTTGAGAGAAATAAACATCCGAGTTGAATGAATCAAAAACTTTCTGCTTGTGTTGACAAAACAATTGCTTTCGGATTTTTTTGTTGTATATTGATAATAATTCAGATTTTAATTTTAATTCTGGCTAAAGTTTCAAAGCTCACTTATATATTTTAAATGAACAATTTAACTTTGCAACTCAGTTTATATAATTCTTATAAATATTAGACAATGTTACAGTATTTACTTATAATAATCTATTAAGTTAAAGCATTTTGCCTTAAGGCAAGCCATACACCACTAATTATTGATACACTTTTATTAATGATTGAAAAATTTTAAAATATTTTGTGTCACAAATATTTGAGCTTTCATAGCGAAAAAAAGCTTTTACAGCGAAACTGTTAACAAACAATTCTGATATTGAAATATTTTTAATACATACTAAAACCTCTATTGTTATAGATTTGATAAAGATGGATGATGAAATCTTAATTTACTGAATAAGCCCAAAAGTACAAATCTGATTTTTTTATTTATCTGATAAAGATAACTTTAATCACCGTAATGCTCTATACAGGTGTAAAAGCATTTTATTCCAAAAAGTTACTCCTTGCAATGTAACGATAAGTCTTACATTTTTTTTACAATTTACAGTATTACTATGTTAGTAAATTTGTGGTAGAAGTACTCAAAATGTACTGTTCAAGGGCTTTGAAGATGTTATAGTTAGAAAGTCCTATGAGCACTTTTTAAACGAAGTTGCTTTTTATAGATTTTTCTTATTTGTTATTACGATTTCTGTATTACTGATTATTTTTTCATTGATACTGGTGAGGGCTATTTCACTTGTGAGCACTTCCAAGTGAAAACCCACGTCTTTCCTGCTTGACATCAAGCTATCCGAGGTGCTTATCAAATCTAGAATCCCTCATTCAAGGACTATATCTCAAACCACGGCCACAAAATGATAAATTGTTAAAAATATTTCTTCTCTATCTATTTACATCAGCTGAGAGGCTATGTAACTGTTCATTTTATTATAAATAGACACCAGACACGAGTGGAAGTGCATATAAACATGAACGAAACGCACTATGCGAATATGTATATAAAAGTACATACTAGTATAACATATATGTATATTTTGTATGGGTGCTGCTGCGTGTACGATATTGATTTTTTCTTATTTCACAAAACCATCTGTATTCACCAAGTACTACCGTCTGTTTCGTGTTTCCGATGGGAGAGGAGCCGATTGGTCTACAACTTTATTTTTGGGACAGAAATAACTAATTTTCGTGTTTGTTTGGAAACAACTAATTGGAAGAAAAGAGTAGCGATGGGAAATGACATATGGCAGAAATTCTTAGGTCTTCATAAGTTGTTACTTATGAATTGAAATGTTTCAATCTGAAAATACATTCTTTGGGTATAGAAATAATCATAAATTTAATGAAAATTTATGATATCATAAGTATCTTGAAATAGTGATTGTAATTCTTGTTTTTGAATAAGTAGAATTTTTAGAATATTATATGAAATTACTAGGTGTAAGTGACATTTTGTCTTAAGGCAAGTTGCATGAACTTGCCTTAAGACAAGAACCCATAAATTGCCTGAAGACATGAACCCATTCTACACGTGTCAACAACTTTTTTTCAATATGTTATTTTTTTTAAGTATCTATTTTTTATTACATTTATTTCAATTGACCCAAGTTTTTTTTACATCTTGTCAAATAACTTGGAACTTTTGTTCCGGACACTTTGATTTAATTATAAAGAGTCCGCCATTTAATTTTTTTTTTGGGAGCCATTTTGATTTTTTTCGCAGCCATTTAAGAGTTAGACAGCCATTTGAGCGTTTTCGAAAAAGTTGGTTCATTATTAACTTGAAGAATTGTACTTTCGAATAAAAAAAGAAATTTAAAAATATCCAGTTTTTTATAGCAAAAAATATTTGGCGGACCCTATATCAGTAAAAACTAGATAAAATTTACTAAAATTTGGTATAAATTGTTATACGAGGTCTGCTCAAAAAGTACCCGGAATTTTCGTTTTTTCAAAAAAATATTTATTTATTCGTCTACATTAATGTGGTCCCCTTCAAAGTAGTCCCCCCCCAGATATAATACACTTATGGCAGCGTTTTTTCCAATTTTCGAAGCACCCTTGATATTCACTTTTTGATATGTCCTTGAGCACTCTCGGCGATTTTCTTCAATCGAGGAAAACCGCCGTCCTTTCATGGGTCTCTTCAACTTTGGGAATAGGAAAAAGTCACACGGAGCCATATCTGGTGAATTTTTGCACTTTGCAACACTTTATTTCATTTTTTACGCAAAATTTAATACAAATTCTTTGACTTTTTCAATTCTTCCATTGTAAAAATCGCCGAGCTCAGAAAAACACGTCGAACCTTAGCGACTACCACAGACAAAGTAAACAGTGAATATAGCTGAAAATTTCATCATACTTTAGGGGCATGTATACCAACACAATAAAAAAAATTTTGACAATCAGACACTCCAGACCCGCGAAATTTAATTATTAGTAATTCCGGGTACTTTTTGAACACACCTCGTATACACTTGCATTCGCATATAATTTTTTTAAATAAAATTAGTCAAAACTCGAACATGTGCTGGACTAGTTTCATTCAAAATTTCAATATGCAAGTGTGTATAACAATTTATACTAAATTTTAGTATATTTTATCTAGTTTTTACTGATATAATTAAGTCAAAGTGTCCGTGTGATTATGAAGCGAAGCAATTTTGTTTGTTAAATTTGATTTATTAAAAAAACAAATTATAACTTCCTTAATGTTATATTGATACAAATGAAAATCCAATTGTTCAAGTTATGTTTGTATAAATAATTACTATATTCTGTTTATTAAATCAGAATTTACACTGGCTGTTATTTCTCAAGCTATTTATTTAATGTAGTATATTCAAGACTAAATATAATTTCGTGGTCCTCTTAAAATATTTATGAAAGAATTTCAGGTATTTTACCATGTCTTTTATAATGGGTTTCTGACGTACATATACACATTTACACTAAAAACTTTTATCACGCCTTGCCTGCTTTTCTAGCCAACGTGCTAGCCAGAATGTATAATAAAAGGCTTTTATATGTCGAGCGAGTCCTTCGTTCATGACTCTGGCCGGCAAAGTCCGGACACGATTTACATTCCAATGAATCATTTATTCATTCATTTACCTTGTATTCATGAAACATACTACACCGTGATTTACTTACTCATTCTGCCTGACTTATCAGGAATTGAAATGACTTAATTTAATAAAAATCAATGATTGAAATCACGAGAAAGCACAAATCGAAAGCAAAAGAAGCGCGCCAACCAAATATGAATTTTTATTATTACTAATCATTATTCATTATATTACTGTTATTTTCTGTCACGAGTTTTTCAATTATAAGTGCATTATGCATTCTGCATTTGACCCTTTATAATAATCTCATTATCACGTATTAATATAGGAGTCCATTGTTCATTGTTCTAGCACAAAATACACGACTGTTAAGTAATGTCTTCAAAACGATGTGTTATACATATTATGTGCAATAGATAACCGTTATAATAGTTAATGTATACAATTTTATATAGTATAAATATGGTATAAATATAATTTTCTACTATTAAAGTCAGATTATTTATGTCGGGAAATTCCATATAGCGTTAATATTTCATCGTAGTTTAGTTGTTTGAGTTATGGAAAGTTTCAAGTTTGATAACAACCTCGGACAGCCTGATGTCAAGCAGTAGTGGCTTCGGCTTTCACTTTCCAAATGAAAATGGAATTACTTGTCTTGGCATCAAAAAAAATATTACAGAAATTGTGAAAATAAATTTATCACCTGGAGATAAGCCACGCGTTTGGGCTCATGAGACTCGTTGATATCTATATAATTTGAAATTTTTTAGTACAAATGATTTTATAAATATTTCAGGTTATTCATCAGACTACATTGTACGTACATAAGAGATTCGTAATATCTTTTTCTATTTTATATTACATGATACCAGAAGCGCACATAGAAGTTATGTCTAGAAAGTTATTGCTAATCGCTTGAAAATGTTAGTACACATAATACCGCATTGACGAGTTTATCGACTTCTTGTTTTAGATGTTATTTTATTATTTGAAGATAGTAATAGCATTGCATAATGGAGAAAATATGCTATAACATACTGATAGCAATAATACTAATAAATCATACTAATTTTTAACTTTGGGGCCGTTCATTCATCGCGTGAGGCCTAAAAGGAAGGTAGGGTAGCTTGACAAAAAATCACGAAATATCTCGTGGAGCGACTCGTGCATTTATTTTTAACCTGAATTTCCAAAAAATCTAAAATATTTTAAAAAATATTCAGATTTTTTCTCGGTACTAAAAATACATGTGATCGCCAAAGGGAAGCTCTAAAAATTCTTTAAAATCGATCAAGTGATTAATGGATGCCTTCATTGCTTATTTTTTCTCAGAATCTCGACCTATTTGAATTAACTTCAATCAACCTGCAAGCCTCTGAATTTTCGCAAGTTTAAAGATCAGAGCATATAATTTGAATATTTCAATAATTGTTGTAATAGTCTATGAAGAGATTTTTTTCAAAAAGTATGTCCAGCTAAAATTATTTACCAGGAATAATCATATCATTCCTGTTGAACCACATGAATGTCGTGCCATATACGAGTATTTCTACTATTATACTAAGTATTTTTTCCTTGGTTAATATTTTAAAGAAGATCATTCAAAGTGGCTCCAAAAACACATACAAATATAGATTTTTTTATTCACAAAGCACAGACGACAAGTGACAGAAGAGAAAGTGAAATAAAAAGTTCTTATAATAAAAAATGAAACCAGTCTGGCGTATTATTCAACAACGAAACTAACTAAGCAGGTGCCAAACGACAGGTGCAGTTATAAAAACATAGTAATTTGTGAAAATTAACCATAAATTGAAATAATTGAAAAAAAAGTTCTTCTTTAACTGTAAATTGAAATAACAAGTTTTATTTTAACTGAAATATAGAGATACTTCACCTAGAGAAATGTCCTAAATCCAAATATGCTTATTAGCAAAACACTCAGGTCTGTGTTTGGACTAGTTTCATTTAAAATTTCAATATGCAAGTGTATATAACAATTTATATTAAATTTTAATAAATTTTATCTAGTTTTTACTGATATAATTAAGTCAAAGTGTCTGGAATAAAATTTCCAAACTATTTGACAAAATGTAAAAAATGTCCCGACCCTTATATCTTTGCAATCATCATATAGAGTCAGGACATTTTTTTAAATTTTGTCAAATAACTTGGAAATTTTATTCTGCATTACAGACAACCTGATATCAAGCAGTAGTGATATATAAGGGGGCGCCCATTAATCACGTGATTCATTTTTAAGGATTTTTGGTTCCCCCCTCTCTTTTGGTGATACGTGATTATATTCAAATTATCCCCCCTCTTCCCTCACCAAACATTACGTATACTTTTAATTACGAAAAAAATATATTTTTTTCATTTTATTTTTGAAAATGTTTGGATTTGAAAAAAAATCAGGTGCAAAATTATAAATACACGTGATATCTTACTATAGTTCTTCCTCCCCCACATGATATTTTGTGATTTTTTTTTGTCAAACCTCACCCTTCCCCTAAAAACCTCACGAGATTAATGGATGCTCCCTAACTAGAAAAAATTAGGTTGCATATATTTCTACATTCTGCAGGCTCAAATTTTGTTCTATGTATTTTTTAATGTATTTTTAACTTTATTTTACTCTTTTGATACAACCCAATTTTAGGTGCATGTTGGTTTGTCTAATTAATTTACTTCTGAAGCATAGAATAATTTGTTTTGCTATTTTTAGCTCTACCTCACGTACAAATGACATCTGCACATCCTTGTACCAATTTTAGCTATTATTTTAGTCGCAAGTCATTTTGTTGAATAACATTTTTATTTATTCAACAGCGATCGAAACTCATGAGCCGATTCTACCGCATAACAGACAAATGTTATGGCAAGGTTATGTTATGAAGATCTCTCCATACAAAATCGTTCTAAATATTGACAAAAGCCAAGTGGTTGCTGTGCACTCAGGTGTTTTTCTCAGGTTGTCAGATAGAAAACCTAACCTAGAAACCGCACGAATGTTAAAAAATACGATCTTAGATAACAGGGTCTTTCTGACTCAGCTTCATAGCATACGAGTGACGCTGCAGTTTATAATACATGAGATATTTTGACAGAATTTAGTATGATTCTGTAGCATAATGTATGGAAGTTGGAGTGAAACATGGCCTTGCCATAACATTGAGCTGTTGTATTCGGCAGAATCGGCCCATTAAGAGTCCTATAAGTTGTTGTGCTGTTTTGACTTAACTACATCGATTTTCGAGAACCAAATTAATTTTTATGAAGTTCCGTAATACTGATAATTTTTTTTTATCAATGCAGCAATGCCGTGTAAGGCTATATACTTGGAAAAATATTGCTATTTATATTTTCAAGTAAGAATATTTTATAAGTCATTAGAATGTCTGTATCCAGAATGCATCAGTGGTATCTCACTCGAAGTCCATCTAAACCAAATTCCTGTCCTGTACCAAATCTAAATATTTTTACGCCCTAAGATCTTGTTTTAACAATTTTTATTTCCATTATTGTAAGATGTTATTGTTAAGGTATTAACAAGGATATAAAATTTGGGGTTAACCAGTAGTGAACCAATAAATTGCGTAATTTGTCCAAGGTCGAATTCTGTATAAAACTGTTCTCGCTGGCATCATATATACAAACATGACACATTACGAACGCAATGTCGTGTTATGATAAACAACACATCAATTTCGAATAACCTCGGATTCTATCAAACAGTGACGCTATTATAATAACAGCCATAAAACAGATTCATGATACACATAGAGAAAATTTATTCTAATTCTAGTTAATGATTTCTGAACAAGAGTTCCAGTTTACCCAGGACTTTCATTCACACGCCGTTTGCCATGCGTTGCCATTAACATCAAAAGTGATTCGAATGGACAAACGGTGCCCCGTCTTAGTCTTCTTCAACACTTGTGTTATTATATGAAGTTGTGATACAAATAAACCGTAGTGGAACGGTT
>NW_020537758.1:10181918-10197870 GCF_003426905.1 Ctenocephalides felis | reverse complement strand
TCCCACGTTATTAATCGTGATTTTTTTTGGCAATTTCGTGATTAATGGACGCCCCTGAATGCAAAATCCATTCATTTTATTCTAAATATTCTGCAGTTCTGTTTCTTTTTGAGAATTCGAAATGATTTTGTTGTTGTTAATTATAATAATAATGACTTATACTAAAGATTATCAAATTTTTTAATTTGCATATTTATATTTGAAATGTATCAAGATCCACAAATCGTTGGTAAAATATATGAATGTAATATGTATGTTATGCATGCATTAATGTTATATATGTACTATATGCATCATATGCATGCGAAAAATATCTGCAATACTAAAAAAAGTCTCATTGAATGATTTATATCATTCATTTAGTGCAGATATCCCTACTTGCACCATAAATGTTTTCATAACGATGTGATAAAATTAATTCTGAGAGAAAATCGATTTGTATTTGTATTTATTATGAGGAAAAATAATGTATGTAAACTTGTGTATATATTTTCACTTTGTATATAATTGAAGATTTAAATGAATTCCTACAATGGCTAAGTTTATTTTGTTTATAGTGATATATTTTTTATATTTAGTTTTGTTGTAAATATTAGTAAAATATTTATTGATCGAAATAGATAACTTCCTTAAAAAATCAAAATTGAAGAATATAAATTTATTAATTGTAGGTACTCATATATACACATTTCTAATAAAGTTCACTTCGACATAAATTGGATTTATAAATATAGTACTAATAGTATTGTGACTTTGATTATGATATGAAACAAGTGATGATTTACTGTGTAAAT
Organism: Ctenocephalides felis; assembly: GCF_003426905.1. Taxonomy (NCBI): domain Eukaryota; kingdom Metazoa; phylum Arthropoda; class Insecta; order Siphonaptera; family Pulicidae; genus Ctenocephalides; species Ctenocephalides felis. The sequence goes on along the minus strand of NW_020537758.1, from coordinate 10,197,076 downwards.
TGTAAAAAACATTAGATAATGTTTTTAGAATAAATTTGTAAAAAAAAACTAAAGCAGAGGATTTTTTGTACCATTTTTTGTTGGCATCTACAATATTTAATTTTAGACATTTACTGACAAAATTTAGTTAATATTAAGTTGTGTTCATGGCAATTTTAACACTGCCAATTTATAATAATTTTGTGTGTTATTAAAATACCATTGGATATGTGGTTGTACATCCAGCGAGACTCTAAATGTGTTCATAAATAAATTAATTGGTATTAGAAGTGAACAAAATGTAAAAGGATGCTAAGATTTACATTAAGTTGGGACAAACTTAAATACATGTGTATAAAAGTTGAATATTTTTGTGACTTATGTAATATGCCCTTATAACATTTAATTCATGAATGTGATAATAATAAGAATATTTTATGCCAATAAATCTTAATAGAAGTTAATCCTAATTTTATTTGCTTGAATTACCAGAAATAATTTTTCGAGGTGATAAAGATAATAAAAATAATATTTACAAGAAACCACTTTTAAGGTAAGTCATTTATAATAAACTGAATATTTTATGCCGATAAATTTTAGTAGAGTTATAGCTAATTTTATCAGCAGATGTACAACAAACTTTAAAGTAAGTCAATTTATATTTATAAAAATAATAATACAAATATTTTATGCCAAAAAATCTTAGTACAAGTTATTGCTAATTTCATTTGCTGGAATTACAAGAAAAAACTTAAGAGTTAAATTATATTTATAAGTATAATAATAATATTTTGTGCTGATAAATCTTAATAGAAGTTATTACTAATTTTACTAACTGAATTATAAACAAGCAATGATTCTTAATGGAAGTTTTTGCTAATTTCATTTGTTTGAATTGCAATAAAAAATAAGAAGAGTTAATTTACATTTATAAAGATTATTAGAATATTTTGTGCCAATAACTTCATAGAAGTTAATACTGGAATTACAAAAAACATTCTTTAAGGTGAGTCAATTTAAATTCAAAAATATGATAAAAATGTGCCAATAAATCTTAAGTGTTATTGCTAAATTCATTTGCTAAAATTACAACAAACAATTTTTGAAAGTAAGTTAATGTATATTTATAAAGGTGTACATGTACTATTATATAAAAAAGGCAAAACTGTTATTAGTGGAATTACAAGAAACATTCTTTGAGGTAAGTCAATTTATTTTTATAAATATAATAGAAATATTTAATGCAATTCATCTGCTGAAATTACAACAAACAATTTTTGAAAGTAAGTCAATGTATATTTCTAAAGGTGTACATGTATTTTTATATAAAAAAGTAAAACTCAAATTGTATTAAAAATTTATTCTCGCAGGTTGTTACAAGACATGACTTCTATGTATTAATGCCCATACCTAAAAGTAAAAAACAAAATTAGTTATTTAATATAAAAATGACTTATAATAGGGTCACATAAACATAAATAAAAAGTGATTAAGTCATTAATTAGTAGCAATAAAATTGTATTGCAAATACTAAACAAGGGAGGGAAAGGAAATCTTAGATTTTGTGATGTTCTCATGCCTTTGGGCAGAGTATTTATTAATTATTAATATTTATTATGGTTACTTACTTTTGGAATTCCCACTCTCTATTGTCCAAAGGACAAACCTGTCTCGTCTTTAACCATCTCGATATACAATGAAAATGGAAAGCATGCTGTAACAGAAATAAACTCTGTGAGTACGTAAAACATAACTAAAGAATATAAATCATTGTATATATATTACATTGCAAACTCCCCAAGCGACTGTACATTCTTCACTCGTTGCAGATGCTTGATTCGCTTGACATTCTATACACAAATCCATAATGTGGTTTCGGCAAATAGCACAATTATCCACAACTATGTCTGTAAGGGGTAATAGATATATAAAATAACTTATAATATAGAAATGTCAGGTAAAATTCTAGTTCCCTGTCAAAGTTGGCAGGTGCTGAATATATTTATAATTATGAAAGTGTGAATACTAACCCCAAGCCCATAAAGCCACAGCATTCCACTGCAAACAAAGGTAATATTATAATTAATACTATATAAGTATGTAATAGATATTTTTTATTTCCTAACCTTTTTGACTTCGAATCTTTTCTTTTCGCCCTTGCTGCCGCTGGAAGTTGAAACTTCGACTTCTTCCTCATCGACTTCCATTGCAATTGCTAAATTTATTAATACTGTTTTTTATTAATTGTATTTACTGCAATTTTTTTTGGTTTGACTTGAATAAACAATTGAAATTTTTAAAATATGACAAATATATTTTTGATTGGGTTAAGTTTGAAGATGGAGGGACAGTCAAGTCAAAGTGTTGCCAACAAAGAAAATAATAATTATTCATTCAAAATTATGCATTCAAAAACGCATTCTTTTTCGAAAAAATACGAATTTTGAATTTTGTATTATAAAATATACAGTTCAGTATAAAATAATGTTGTATAAATATAAGTAAAATGCAATTTTTGAACTATACACCTCAAATATCGAAATCTTGTTTTTATTCAATTTTCACAACGCATTCAAAAACGTATTTTTTTCGAAAAAATACGAATTTTACATTTTGTATTACAGAATATTCAGTTGCAGTATGAAATAATGTTGTATATATATATTATTAAAATGCAATTTTTGAACTATGCAGCTCGAATATCGAAATCTTGTTTTTATCATAATGAGGTGCAAATAATCTTATAACTAGTTTTGTACAAACTGTAAAGTTCTGAATAAATTTTAAGCATTATTCCTATATTTTTATTACATTTGCAACATAATTTACAGTAAATACATATATATTTATCCTTTATTTATCCTTCGGTTTGCATATTCACTATTTTTATCCACAGTTACCTGTCCCTCCTTTACCATCTCTATGCTTTCCTCTCTCTGCTCTGGTAACACTACATCCTTAAGTCAGTTCAGTGCGAGACTGTGCTTCGGCATCGCTTGTCATGTTTCTGTTATCTGTTTATTTTAGTGACAAAATGTAATTAATTATTATTGTTTTGTATGAAATTACTTAATAAAAACGGCCAAAATTACATCTTAGCGCCAAATGGCGGCCGTGTCGTTGAACACTATGAACAATGTAGTGCAAAATCAATTAACTCGCTCTCTAGAAAAGATTTTGGAGGATGCTAATTTAAGTGGTGAATTAAAGTTGAGCGGACGAAAGTTGAAGGAGTTTCCGAAGGGAAAATATAATTTAAGTGATACAGTATTTGCTGGTAAGGGAATAAAATATTTATATATAGTCATTTTTGTATGCGCTTTTGTTTACGTTTACAGGATATGTTTACATACAACAAGAGTAAATTTTTGGTCCTTACTTTTGTAAATGTGCACTTGTCATATATTCTGACATATTTTGGCTATACCTGGTATATCAAAAATATTTTTTATTTGTGCATGTGTATTTTGTATAATTGAACATACAAAATACCGACATATTGTAACATTATTTATATATTTATGTAAAAAAGGGATGTACAAAAAAATTATCAATTCTACAACTGGAACTTCATCCAGAAAAGCATATTTATTCACAATGCAAATACAGTACAGTAGTCCTTCGTAACTACTTAAATATTACTAAAATATTTTTTTTTATACTTTTTATTATTATTTGCTTTTGTTTATTAGTCCTTAGAGATATGAAATGCTATATCTCAATCAGAAGTTTGAGGTTAAATACCTTCCTCGGACAACTTGATATCAAGCAGTAGTGACATCGATTTTCACTTGAAAATATAGATAGCAATATGTTTCCAAGTAAAAATTGGTCTTACATTATTGCATCAATAAAAAACTCATCACTATTGCAGATTAAATAACAAGTTTATAAGGCCCAATGGATTGGCCAAAAGCATTATAAAATCGTTTAAAACCCTTAAGTTCTTAACGCTGAAAAAATCTTAAGATTTCATATCAAAAGCCTTTGTTTCAACCACAAATTCCAATTTTTAAGAAATACTTGAGAATTGCATTGTAAAGTTTTTTGTCACATATTTTTGTTTCCTTAAATATCTAGTTTTTCTTTCAGAGAGTTTCTTTAAATAATTCATTAAATATTAAATTATATTTCTCTAATATCCACATCCACATATTTCAATTTTATTGGATTATACAATATTGCACATTTGATCAATACAATCTTAGTTTTTTTTCATGAAGTTTATTGGATTTTCTGATAACTATTTTGCAATCTTTTGAGAAAAACAAAGTAAGAAGGAACTAGGTGTAATTCAGTTATGGTGATACAATTTTTTACTTTTGATAATATTCATTGAAAAATAGTCAATGCAACTTCCAATTGTTATTTTTAAAACAAACTTATAGTATCTGTAATTGAATTATTTATAGGACAAAGTGCTTGTAAGTCCTACAAACTCGCTATGATCTTTTCTGATTCATCAATTTTTCTTGAAATATCTAGAAAACATAATATTTAGATAAACGTATCATATACAACCTTCTTTACATACCATATACCATTTTTATATATCCTATATTATATATTTCCTACACTATATATTTTAACTGACTACTTCATTCTTCTTTATATTTCTAACTTTGCTTCTTTCACTATATTCTAATTTAATTCTATATCAAATCAACAATTCAACATCTACTTCATTTCAATTTAACAAATCAAATGATAATTCTATATCAGTGCCAGGACTCGAACTGAGTATCCCTGGCGTGCGAGTCGGGCATGCTACTGACTGAGCTTTTTCCGCCACAAAACAAACAAAGAAAGAAAAATCAAAGTAACAAAGAAAAGTTTTAATCTTACGCTCAAATATCACTTAAAAGGGATATTTTGTGGCTACCTGCTACTTTTATTTTTTCTTGAAAAATCTTAATAAGAATGAAATAAATGTGTCTATTATATTAGTAGGTATGATTTATGTTTGGCAATCTCTGACTTTCGGAAACGCCCATTGGCAGACGTATAAAATGGGAAAATGGGAAATTAAACCCCTAAGGGACTGATTGATCGATTTGAAAACGAATGTGCCCTTGACCGTCATGCGGGGGAAATGCAGTTGTATTGCAAAAATTTTTGTTAGGTAATGGAATGTTACTTGACAAACAAATCAATATTTTAGTTTTACATGGTGGCTAATGATTGAAGATCGAGAGAGCTTTTGAAGTACATATGTCCAATTAGCATATTGGATATATGACATATGTACTTTGGAATTGGAATAACATATTGATTAGGGATCGTTCAAGTATTACGTAAGCATATTTATTACAATTACTTACCACCCCCTCCCCCTTGTCAGCAAAAGTAAGCAAAGCTCTTGTCCCCTACCCCCATGCTTACGTAAACATTTTGCAGTTTATGTAAAAAAATAAAAATACTACCTATGACGTAATCATCATCCAGGCTTTCCTGCCCCCCATGTCAACCCAAAATAAGCAAATCAACAACCCCTTGCCCCCCAATAGTGCCTACGTAATACTTGAACGGCCCCTTATGTGTCATTGCTTTAAATATCAGTAAATGTTGTATTACAGGTGTTATTCTTTGGAGTAACATACTTTCAATTTTTGTCTATTTCAAAACCAATCAACTAATCAATCTAGAATTTTCATATATTTTTTAATTAATTAAACACCCATTGGTGTTTTATTATTGTTTCATACGTTTTCACATAAGGCTTTCAAGAATTTATTATCATTTAATATAGATCTTTTTCATTTTGTGTTCTTGACCTCAGGCCTTCCTGACAATTTCTTCCCTATATAATCACTTTACTACAAAATCTTTCTTCCGTCCTCTGCCGAATATTGTGAAAAGCACTCGAGGGGCGCCCTGCGCCGAGGGCAAAGCCCTTCGCCGGTCGCCGGCCGCCGGCTTCGGCAGACGGGTCGACGGGACGACGGGATACGCGTGTATATGCGACGTCTGCTGATGCCGCCGAATCGATACGGTGTGGTATTTTCAAGAATAAGGACTCATAGAAATGCAATAAAGGAATCGAAAATCTACCATCAACTTTTGTTGCCCATTTACATCAATAACCAAATTTCATAAGCTGTTTTTATTGTTAAATAATAAAGTCAAGATGTACCATTTTCTTATGTTTTTTCTTGCAAATTGATTTACACAAGAAATATTGTTGTCAATTTGAAAAATCACTAATACAATGTTTGTATTAATAAATTTATTGATTCAAGACCTGTGTGTATGAGTGTCGTCTATAGACGACATCCAGTGTGTCGACAGTTGTTTTAATATTTATCACCCTGATTAAGAGTTAAATTATTAACTTTTCCAATTTTTATTGTGGTTTTTAGTTCGTCAGAAATATCATTTTTAATGGTGCATTTTTATTAATAATGATTGAAAAATCTTAAAATATTTTTTATTACAAATTTTGGGCCGGCTTGCTGGCTCGTACAGCAGTGTGAAAACACTTTCGTAGCTAAATGGTTAATGAACAATTCTGATATTTAACTGGGTCAAAGTTTAATATTTTATATGATTTTAACATCTTTGGCTTCAACTTCAACATTCAATTATTAGCAGAGTTTAAAAAAAAACAGTTTTTTTTAACTTTTACTCTTTATTTGTTAGGTAACGTAGAATTATTAACTTCCCGTAGGGTAAGTTATAGTAATCGCAAAAAAATCGAAAATGAAAATTTTTATATATCTTTACGTTTCAGAGGTTTCTGAACATTTTGGCATACCTTAGAAAAAATGGATGTATGTGTGTGTGTGTGTGTGTGTGTGTGTGTGTGTATGTGTGTGTGTATGTGTGTGTGTATGTGTGTGTGTATGTATGTATGTGTGTGTATGTATGTGCGGATACAAATTTTCGTCGACGATTTCGGGAACACGGATCAACCGATTTGAATAATTCAAAAAACATTCGATCCGTATTGATAAGGAGACGTGCTGATTAGTTTTTGGCAAAGGCAGGTCAAGCCGTTCCGAAGATACGGGGCAAAAAGTTCCGAAAACGGTAACTCAGTTTTTAAGAGAACGGAGCGTCCGATTTGAATAATTCAAAAAACATTTTATTTGTATTGACAAGATGAAGAATCGATACAACTTTCATAAAGGTAGGTCCAGCGGTTTCGGAGATATAGAGAAAAAAGTAAAAAAATGAGCCATTTGGCGGTCAAAAATGATCATTAGACATATGCACATCAAATTATCAGATATTTTATAGAGATTTTAACAATAAGTATACATTTTGTTAACATTCCTATGGGTTCCGTACCAATGCTTATGCGTTAGACAGCGACGCGGCGCTTACGCGCTTTATATTTTGTCCCTATGTAGTTAAAGCAGTACGATTGCTTTGAAAAAAAAGTTCAGATCTTCTACAATATGTCGAAATAAAGAAAAAAAAATTTTTTTCAAAAAAAATTTTTTTTTTAAAAAAAAAAATTTTTTTTTTAAATTTTTTTTTTCAAAAAAAACTAATTTTTTGTCCAATTTATAGTTTCTCAAAAATCTTATTTTTTCAAAAATGTTAATCGTTTTTAAAAAAAATAAAAATTTTTGGTACGGGAAGTTCCAGCAATTTGCCTTAAGGCACGATGCCCTAATTGCCTTGAGACAGAATTCCACTTACAGCTAGTTTTCATTTAAATATTTTTAACTTCCCGTAGGGTAAGTTATAGTAATGGGCCGAAAATCAAAAACGAAAATTTTCGCATATCTTCACGTTTCAGAGGTTTCTGAACATTTTGGCATATCTCGGAAAAAATGGACGCGTGTGTATGTTTCGTGTCCGCATTTTTTTTGTTTACGTTTTTGGGCGCACGGATGAACCGATTTGGATGGTTAAAAAAACATTCGATTTCTATTGTTAGGGAGATGTGCTGATTAGATTTTAGCAAAGGCAGGTCCGGCCGTTTCGGAGATACGAAGTAAAGAGTGCAGAAAATAGAAATCGAGTCTTTGGGAAAACGGAGCATCCGATTTGAATGATCCAAAAAACATTCAATTTGTAATGATTGGGGGAAGTGGTGCTTAGTTTTTGGCAAAGGCAGGTCCAGCCATGTCGAAGATACAGAGCTAAATGTATAAAAAATCGCGGTTTTGAGAGAAATAAACATCCGAGTTGAATGAATCAAAAACTTTCTGCTTGTGTTGACAAAACAATTGCTTTCGGATTTTTTTGTTGTATATTGATAATAATTCAGATTTTAATTTTAATTCTGGCTAAAGTTTCAAAGCTCACTTATATATTTTAAATGAACAATTTAACTTTGCAACTCAGTTTATATAATTCTTATAAATATTAGACAATGTTACAGTATTTACTTATAATAATCTATTAAGTTAAAGCATTTTGCCTTAAGGCAAGCCATACACCACTAATTATTGATACACTTTTATTAATGATTGAAAAATTTTAAAATATTTTGTGTCACAAATATTTGAGCTTTCATAGCGAAAAAAAGCTTTTACAGCGAAACTGTTAACAAACAATTCTGATATTGAAATATTTTTAATACATACTAAAACCTCTATTGTTATAGATTTGATAAAGATGGATGATGAAATCTTAATTTACTGAATAAGCCCAAAAGTACAAATCTGATTTTTTTATTTATCTGATAAAGATAACTTTAATCACCGTAATGCTCTATACAGGTGTAAAAGCATTTTATTCCAAAAAGTTACTCCTTGCAATGTAACGATAAGTCTTACATTTTTTTTACAATTTACAGTATTACTATGTTAGTAAATTTGTGGTAGAAGTACTCAAAATGTACTGTTCAAGGGCTTTGAAGATGTTATAGTTAGAAAGTCCTATGAGCACTTTTTAAACGAAGTTGCTTTTTATAGATTTTTCTTATTTGTTATTACGATTTCTGTATTACTGATTATTTTTTCATTGATACTGGTGAGGGCTATTTCACTTGTGAGCACTTCCAAGTGAAAACCCACGTCTTTCCTGCTTGACATCAAGCTATCCGAGGTGCTTATCAAATCTAGAATCCCTCATTCAAGGACTATATCTCAAACCACGGCCACAAAATGATAAATTGTTAAAAATATTTCTTCTCTATCTATTTACATCAGCTGAGAGGCTATGTAACTGTTCATTTTATTATAAATAGACACCAGACACGAGTGGAAGTGCATATAAACATGAACGAAACGCACTATGCGAATATGTATATAAAAGTACATACTAGTATAACATATATGTATATTTTGTATGGGTGCTGCTGCGTGTACGATATTGATTTTTTCTTATTTCACAAACCATCTGTATTCAGTATTCACCAAGTACTACCGTCTGTTTCGTGTTTCCGATGGGAGAGGAGCCGATTGGTCTACAACTTTATTTTTGGGACAGAAATAACTAATTTTCGTGTTTGTTTGGAAACAACTAATTGGAAGAAAAGAGTAGCGATGGGAAATGACATGGCAGAAATTCTTAGGTCTTCATAAGTTGTTACTTATGAATTGAAATGTTTCAATCTGAAAATACATTCTTTGGGTATAGAAATAATCATAAATTTAATGAAAATTTATGATATCATAAGTATCTTGAAATAGTGATTGTAATTCTTGTTTTTGAATAAGTAGAATTTTTAGAATATTATATGAAATTACTAGGTGTAAGTGACATTTTGTCTTAAGGCAAGTTGCATGAACTTGCCTTAAGACAAGAACCCATAAATTGCCTGAAGACATGAACCCATTCTACACGTGTCAACAACTTTTTTTCAATATGTTATTTTTTTTAAGTATCTATTTTTTATTACATTTATTTCAATTGACCCAAGTTTTTTTTACATCTTGTCAAATAACTTGGAACTTTTGTTCCGGACACTTTGATTTAATTATAAAGAGTCCGCCATTTAATTTTTTTTTTGGGAGCCATTTTGATTTTTTTCGCAGCCATTTAAGAGTTAGACAGCCATTTGAGCGTTTTCGAAAAAAGTTGGTTCATTATTAACTTGAAGAATTGTACTTTCGAATAAAAAAAGAAATTTAAAAAATATCCAGTTTTTTATAGCAAAAAATATTTGGCGGACCCTATATCAGTAAAAACTAGATAAAATTTACTAAAATTTGGTATAAATTGTTATACGAGGTCTGCTCAAAAAGTACCCGGAATTTTCGTTTTTTCAAAAAAATATTTATTTATTCGTCTACATTAATGTGGTCCCCTTCAAAGTAGTCCCCCCCCAGATATAATACACTTATGGCAGCGTTTTTTCCAATTTTCGAAGCACCCTTGATATTCACTTTTTGATATGTCCTTGAGCACTCTCGGCGATTTTCTTCAATCGAGGAAAACCGCCGTCCTTTCATGGGTCTCTTCAACTTTGGGAATAGGAAAAAGTCACACGGAGCCATATCTGGTGAATTTTTGCACTTTGCAACACTTTATTTCATTTTTTACGCAAAATTTAATACAAATTCTTTGACTTTTTCAATTCTTCCATTGTAAAAATCGCCGAGCTCAGAAAAACACGTCGAACCTTAGCGACTACCACAGACAAAGTAAACAGTGAATATAGCTGAAAATTTCATCATACTTTAGGGGCATGTATACCAACACAATAAAAAAAAATTTTGACAATCAGACACTCCAGACCCGCGAAATTTAATTATTAGTAATTCCGGGTACTTTTTGAACACACCTCGTATACACTTGCATTCGCATATAATTTTTTTAAATAAAATTAGTCAAAACTCGAACATGTGCTGGACTAGTTTCATTCAAAATTTCAATATGCAAGTGTGTATAACAATTTATACTAAATTTTAGTATATTTTATCTAGTTTTTACTGATATAATTAAGTCAAAGTGTCCGTGTGATTATGAAGCGAAGCAATTTTGTTTGTTAAATTTGATTTATTAAAAAAACAAATTATAACTTCCTTAATGTTATATTGATACAAATGAAAATCCAATTGTTCAAGTTATGTTTTGTATAAATAATTACTATATTCTGTTTATTAAATCAGAATTTACACTGGCTGTTATTTCTCAAGCTATTTATTTAATGTAGTATATTCAAGACTAAATATAATTTCGTGGTCCTCTTAAAAATATTTATGAAAGAATTTCAGGTATTTTACCATGTCTTTTATAATGGGTTTCTGACGTACATATACACATTTACACTAAAAACTTTTATCACGCCTTGCCTGCTTTTCTAGCCAACGTGCTAGCCAGAATGTATAATAAAAGGCTTTTATATGTCGAGCGAGTCCTTCGTTCATGACTCTGGCCGGCAAAGTCCGGACACGATTTACATTCCAATGAATCATTTATTCATTCATTTACCTTGTATTCATGAATACAGAAACATACTACACCGTGATTTACTTACTCATTCTGCCTGACTTATCAGGAATTGAAATGATTTAAATTAGTAAAAATCAATGATCGAAGGAAAGAAAAGCTTCAAATCGAAAGCAAAAGAAGCGCGTTTCCCAACTAAGTATGAATTTTTATTATCTATTATATTACTGTTATTTTCTGTCACGAGTTTTTCAATTATAAGTGCATTATGCATTCTGCATTTGACCCTTTATAATAATCTCATTATCACGTATTAATATAGGAGTCCATTGTTCATTGTTCTAGCACAAAATACACGACTGTTAAGTAATGTCTTCAAAACGATGTGTTATACATATTATGTGCAATAGATAACCGTTATAATAGTTAATGTATACAATTTTATATAGTATAAATATGGTATAAATATAATTTTCTACTATTAAAGTCAGATTATTTATGTCGGGAAATTCCATATAGCGTTAATATTTCATCGTAGTTTAGTTGTTTGAGTTATGGAAAGTTTCAAGTTTGATAACAACCTCGGACAGCCTGATGTCAAGCAGTAGTGACATCGGGTTTCACTTTTCCAAATGAAAATGGAATTACTTGTCTTGGTATCAAAGAAAAAAATATTATTACAGAAATTGTGAAAATAAATTCATTACCTGGAGATAACCTACGCGTTTGGGCTCATGAGACTCGTTGATATCTATATAATTTGAAATTTTTTAGTACAAATGATTTTATAAATATTACAGGTTATTTATCAGGCTACATTGTACGTACATAAGAGATTCGTAATATTTTTTTCTATTTTATATTACATGATACCAGAAGCGCACATAGAAGTTATGTCTAGAAAGTTATTGCTAATCGGTTGAAAATGTTATTACACATAATACCGCATTGACGAGTTTATCGACTTTTTGTTTTAGATGTTATTTTATTATTCGAAGATAGCAATAGCATTGCATAATGGAGAAAATATGCCATAGCATACTGATAGCAATAATACTAATAAATCATGCTAATTTTTAACTTGGGGGCCGTTCATTCATCGCGTGAGGCCTAAAAGGAAGGTAGGGTAGCTTGACAAAAAATCACGAAATATCTCGTGGAGCGACTCGTGCATTTATTTTTAACCTGAATTTCCAAAAAATCTAAAATATTTTAAAAAATATTCAGATTTTTTCTCGGTACTAAAAATACATGTGATCGCCAAAGGGAAGCTCTAAAAATTCTTTAAAATCGATCAAGTGATTAATGGATGCCTTCATTGCTTATTTTTTCTCAGAATCTCGACCTATTTGAATTAACTTCAATCAACCTGCAAGCCTCTGAATTTTCGCAAGTTTAAAGATCAGAGCATATAATTTGAATATTTCAATAATTGTTGTAATAGTCTATGAAGAGATTTTTTCAAAAAAGTATGTCCAGCTAAAATTATTTACCAGGAATAATCATATCATTCCTGTTGAACCACATGAATGTCGTGCCATATACGAGTATTTCTACTATTATACTAAGTATTTTTTTCCTTGGTTAATATTTTAAAGAAGATCATTCAAAGTGGCTCCAAAAACACATACAAATATAGATTTTTTATTCACAAAGCACAGACGACAAGTGACAGAAGAGAAAGTGAAATAAAAAAGTTCTTATAATAAAAAATGAAACCAGTCTGGCGTATTATTCAACAACGAAACTAACTAAGCAGGTGCCAAACGACAGGTGCAGTTATAAAAACATAGTAATTTGTGAAAATTAACCATAAATTGAAATAATTGAAAAAAAAGTTCTTCTTTAACTGTAAATTGAAATAACAAGTTTTATTTTAACTGAAATATAGAGATACTTCACCTAGAGAAATGTCCTAAATCCAAATATGCTTATTAGCAAAACACTCAGGTCTGTGTTTGGACTAGTTTCATTTAAAATTTCAATATGCAAGTGTATATAACAATTTATATTAAATTTTAGTAAATTTTATCTAGTTTTTCTGATATAATTAAGTCAAAGTGTCTGGAATAAAATTTCCAAGTTATTTGACAGAATGTAAAAAATGTCCCGACTCTATATCTTTGCAATCATCATATAGAGTCAGGACATTTTTTTAAATTTTGTCAAATAACTTGGAAATTTTATTCTGCATTACAGACAACCTGATATCAAGCAGTAGTGATATATAAGGGGGCGCCCATTAATCACGTGATTCATTTTTAAGGATTTTTGGTTCCCCCCTCTCTTTTGGTGATACGTGATTATATTCAAAATTATCCCCCCTCTTCCCTCACCAAACATTACGTATACTTTTAATTACGAAAAAAATATATTTTTTTCATTTTATTTTTGAAAATGTTTGGATTTGAAAAAAAATCAGGTGCAAAATTATAAATACACGTGATATCTTACTATAGTTCTTCCTCCCCCACATGATATTTTGTGATTTTTTTTGTCAAACCTCACCCTTCCCCTAAAAACCTCACGAGATTAATGGATGCTCCCTAACTAGAAAAATTAGGTTGCATATATTTCTACATTCTGCAGGCTCAAATTTTGTTCTATGTATTTTTTAATGTATTTTTAACTTTATTTTACTCTTTTGATACAACCCAATTTTAGGTGCATGTTGGTTTGTCTAATTAATTTACTTCTGAAGCATAGAATAATTTGTTTTGCTATTTTTAGCTCTACCTCACGTACAAATGACATCTGCACATCCTTGTACCAATTTTAGCTATTATTTTAGTCGCAAGTCATTTTGTTGAATAACATTTTTATTTATTCAACAGCGATCGAAACTCATGAGCCGATTCTACCGCATAACAGACAAATGTTATGGCAAGGTTATGTTATGAAGATCTCTCCATACAAAATCGTTCTAAATATTGACAAAAGCCAAGTGGTTGCTGTGCACTCAGGTGTTTTTCTCAGGTTGTCAGATAGAAAACCTAACCTAGAAACCGCACGAATGTTAAAAATACGATCTTAGATAACAGGGTCTTTCTGACTCAGCTTCATAGCATACGAGTGACGCTGCAGTTTATAATACATGAGATATTTTGACAGAATTTAGTATGATTCTGTAGCATAATGTATGGAAGTTGGAGTGAAACATGGCCTTGCCATAACATTGAGCTGTTGTATTCGGCAGAATCGGCCCATTAAGAGTCCTATAAGTTGTTGTGCTGTTTTGACTTAACTACATCTATTTTCGAAAACCAAATTTGAATGAATTTCCATAATACTGATAAATTTTTTATCAATGCAGCAATGCATTGAAAGGTTATTTTCACTTGGAAAAATATTGCTATTTATATTTTCAAGTAAAAATATTTGTAAGTCACTAGAATATCTGTATCCAGAATGCATCAGTGGTATCTCACTCGAAGTCCATCTAAACCAAATTCCTGTCCTGTACCAAATCTAAATATTTTTACGCCCTAAGATCTTGTTTTAACAATTTTTATTTTCATCGTTGTAAGATGTTATTGTTAAGGTATTAACAAGGATATAAAATTTGGGGTTAACCAGTAGTGAACCAATAAATTGCGTAATTTGCTCAAGGTCAAATACTTTATAAAACTGTTCTCGTTGGCATCATATATACAAACATGACACATTACGAACGCAATGTCGTGTTATGATAAACAACACATCAATTTCGAATAACCTCGGATCCTATCAAACAGTGACGCTATTATAATAATATTCATAAAACAGATTCATGATACACATAGAGAAAATTTTATTCTAATTCTAGTTAATGATTTCTGAACAAGAGTTCCAGTTTAGATCCAGGACTTTCACTTCACACGCGATTTGCCATGCGTTTGCCATTAACA
>NW_020537758.1:10165240-10180918 GCF_003426905.1 Ctenocephalides felis | reverse complement strand
TACAGCGAAACTGTTAACAAACAATCTGATATTGAAATATTTTTAATACATACTAAAACCTCTATTGTTTAGATTTGATAAAGATGGATGATGAAATCTTAATTTACGAATAAGCCCAAAAGTACAAATCTGATTTTTTTATTTATCTGATAAAGATAACTTTAATCACCGGTAATGCTCTATACAGGTGTAAAAGCATTTTATTCCAAAAAGTTACTCCTTGCAATGTAACGATAAGTCTACATTTTTTTTACAATTTACAGTATTACTATGTTAGTAAATTGTGGGTAGAAGTACTCAAAATGTACTGTTCAGGGCTTTGAAGATGTTATAGTTAGAAAGTCCTATGAGCACTTTTAAACGAAGTTGCTTTTTATAGATTTTTTTATTTGTTATTACGATTTCTGTATTACTGATTATTTTTTCATTGATACTGGTGAGGGCTATTTCACTTGTGAGCACTTCCAAGTGAAAACCCACGTCTTTCCTGCTTGACATCAAGCTATCCGAGTGCTTATCAAATCTAGAATCCCTCATTCAAGGACTATATCTCAAAACCACGGCCACAAATGATAAATGTAAAAATATTTCTTCTCTATCTATTTACATCAGCTGAGAGGCTATGTAACTGTTCATTTTATTATAAATAGACACCAGACACGAGTGGAAGTGCATATAAACATGAACGAAAAAGCACTATGCGAATATGTATATAAAAGTAGTACTATAGTATAACATATATGTATTTTGTATGGGTGCTGCTGCGTGTACGATATTGATTTTTTCTATTTCACAAACCATCTGTATCAGTATTCACAAGTACTACCGTCTGTTTCGTGTTTCGATGGGAGAGGAGCCGATTGGTCTACAACTTTATTTTTGGGACAGAAATAAACTAATTTTCGTGTTTGTTGGAAACAACTAAGGAAGAAAAGAGTAGCGATGGGAAATGACATGGCAGAAATTCTTAGGTCTTCATAGTTGTTACTTATGAATTGAAATGTTTCATCTGAAAATACATTCTTGGGTATAGAAATAATCATAAATTTAATGAAAATTTATGATATCATAAGTATCTTGAAATAGTGATTGTAATTCTTGTTTTTGAATAAGTAGAATTTTAGAATATTATATGAAATTACTAGGTGTAAGTGACATTTTGTCTAAGGCAAGTTGCATGAACTTGCCTTAAGACAAGAACCCATAAATTGCCTGAAGACATGAACCCATTCTACACGTGTCAACAACTTTTTTTCAATATGTTATTTTTTTAAGTATCTATTTTTTATTACATTTATTTCAATTGACCCAAGTTTTTTTACATCTTGTCAAATAACTTGGAACTTTTGTTCCGGACACTTTGATTTAATTATAAAGAGTCCGCCATTTAATTTTTTTTTTGGGAGCCATTTTGATTTTTTTCGCAGCCATTTAAGAGTTAGACAGCCATTTGAGCGTTTTCGAAAAAAGTTGGTTCATTATTAACTTGAAGAATTGTACTTTCGAATAAAAAAAGAAATTTAAAAAATATCCAGTTTTTTATAGCAAAAAATATTTGGCGGACCCTATATCAGTAAAAACTAGATAAAATTTACTAAAAATTTGGTATAAATTGTTATACGAGGTCTGCTCAAAAAGTACCCGGAATTTTCGTTTTTTCAAAAAAATATTATTTATTCGTCTACATTAATGTGGTCCCTTCAAAGTAGTCCCCCCCAGATATAATACACTTATGGCAGCGTTTTTTCCAATTTTCGAAGCACCCTTGATATTCACTTTTTGATATGTCCTTGAGCACTCTCGGCGATTTTCTTCAATCGAGGAAAACCGCCGTCCTTTCATGGGTCTCTTCAACTTTGGGAATAGGAAAAAGTCACACGGAGCCATATCTGGTGAATTTTTGCACTTTGCAACACTTTATTTCATTTTTTACGCAAAATTTAATACAAATTCTTTGACTTTTTCAATTCTTCCATTGTAAAAATCGCCGAGCTCAGAAAAACACGTCGAACCTTAGCGACTACCACAGACAAAGTAAACAGTGAATATAGCTGAAAATTTCATCATACTTTAGGGGCATGTATACCAACACAATAAAAAAAAATTTTGACAATCAGACACTCCAGACCCGCGAAATTTAATTATTAGTAATTCCGGGTACTTTTTGAACACACCTCGTATACACTTGCATTCGCATATAATTTTTTTAAATAAAATTAGTCAAAACTCGAACATGTGCTGGACTAGTTTCATTCAAATTTCAATATGCAAGTGTGTATAACAATTTATACTAATTTTAGTATATTTTATCTAGTTTTACTGATATAATTAAGTCAAAGGTCCGTGTGATTATGAAGCGAAGCAATTTTGTTTGTTAAATTTGATTTATTAAAAAAACAAATTATAACTTCCTTAATGTTATATTGATACAAATGAAAATCCAATTGTTCAAGTTATGTTTTGTATAAATAATTACTATATTCTGTTTATTAAATCAGAATTACACTGGCTGTTATTTCTCAAGCTATTTATTTAATGTAGTATATTCAAGACTAAATATAATTTCGTGGTCCTCTTAAAAATATTTATGAAAGAATTTCAGGTATTTTACCATGTCTTTTATAATGGGTTTCTGACGTACATATACACATTTACACTAAAAACTTTTATCACGCCTTGCCTGCTTTTCTAGCCAACGTGCTAGCCAGAATGTATAATAAAAGGCTTTTATATGTCGAGCGAGTCCTTCGTTCATGACTCTGGCCGGCAAAGTCCGGACACGATTTACATTCCAATGAATCATTTATTCATTCATTTACCTTGTATTCATGAATACAGAAACATACTACACCGTGATTTACTTACTCATTCTGCCTGACTTATCAGGAATTGAAATGATTTAAATTAGTAAAAATCAATGATCGAAGGAAAGAAAAGCTTCAAATCGAAAGCAAAAGAAGCGCGTTTCCCAACTAAGTATGAATTTTTATTATCTATTATATTACTGTTATTTTCTGTCACGAGTTTTTCAATTATAAGTGCATTATGCATTCTGCATTTGACCCTTTATAATAATCTCATTATCACGTATTAATATAGGAGTCCATTGTTCATTGTTCTAGCACAAAATACACGACTGTTAAGTAATGTCTTCAAAACGATGTGTTATACATATTATGTGCAATAGATAACCGTTATAATAGTTAATGTATACAATTTATATAGTATAAATATGGTATAAATATAATTTTCTACTATTAAAGTCAGATTATTTATGTCGGGAAATTCCATATAGCGTTAATATTTCATCGTAGTTTAGTTGTTTGAGTTATGGAAAGTTTCAAGTTTGATAACAACTCGGACAGCCTGATGTCAAGCAGAGTAGTGACATCGGGTTTCACTTTTCCAAATGAAAATGGAATTACTTGTCTTGGTATCAAAGAAAAAAATATTACAGAAATTGTGAAAATAAATTCATTACCTGGAGATAACCTACGCGTTTGGGCTCATGAGACTCGTTGATATCTATATAATTTGAAATTTTTTAGTACAAATGATTTTATAAATATTACAGGTTATTATCAGGCTACATTGTACGTACATAAGAGATTCGTAATATTTTTTCTATTTTATATTACATGATACCAGAAGCGCACATAGAAGTTATGTCTAGAAAGTTATTGCTAATCGCTTGAAAATGTTATTACACATAATACCGCATTGACGAGTTTATCGACTTTTGTTTTAGATGTTATTTTATTATTCGAAGATAGCAATAGCATTGCATAATGGAGAAAATATGCCATAGCATACTGATAGCAATAATACTAATAAATCATGCTAATTTTTAACTTGGGGGCCGTTCATTCATCGCGTGAGGCCTAAAAGGAAGGTAGGGTAGCTTGACAAAAAATCACGAAATATCTCGTGGAGCGACTCGTGCATTTATTTTTAACCTGAATTTCCAAAAAATCTAAAATATTTTAAAAATATTCAGATTTTTTCTCGGTACTAAAAATACATGTGATCGCCAAAGGGAAGCTCTAAAAATTCTTTAAAATCGATCAAGTGATTAATGGATGCCTTCATTGCTTATTTTTTCTCAGAATCTCGACCTATTTGAATTAACTTCAATCAACCTGCAAGCCTCTGAATTTTCGCAAGTTTAAAGATCAGAGCATATAATTTGAATATTTCAATAATTGTTGTAATAGTCTATGAAGAGATTTTTTCAAAAAAGTATGTCCAGCTAAAATTATTTACCAGGAATAATCATATCATTCCTGTTGAACCACATGAATGTCGTGCCATATACGAGTATTTCTACTATTATACTAAGTATTTTTTCCTTGGTTAATATTTTAAAGAAGATCATTCAAAGTGGCTCCAAAAACACATACAAATATAGATTTTTTATTCACAAAGCACAGACGACAAGTGACAGAAGAGAAAGTGAAATAAAAAAGTTCTTATAATAAAAAATGAAACCAGTCTGGCGTATTATTCAACAACGAAACTAACTAAGCAGGTGCCAAACGACAGGTGCAGTTATAAAAACATAGTAATTTGTGAAAATTAACCATAAATTGAAATAATTGAAAAAAAAGTTCTTCTTTAACTGTAAATTGAAATAACAAGTTTTATTTTAACTGAAATATAGAGATACTTCACCTAGAGAAATGTCCTAAATCCAAATATGCTTATTAGCAAAACACTCAGGTCTGTGTTTGGACTAGTTTCATTTAAAATTTCAATATGCAAGTGTATATAACAATTTATATTAAATTTTAGTAAATTTTATCTAGTTTTTCTGATATAATTAAGTCAAAGTGTCTGGAATAAAATTTCCAAGTTATTTGACAGAATGTAAAAAAATGTCCCGACTCTATATCTTTGCAATCATCATACAGAGTCAGGACATTTTTTTAAATTTTGTCAAATAACTTGGAAATTTTATTCTGCATTACAGACAACCTGATATCAAGCAGTAGTGATATATAAGGGGGCGCCCATTAATCACGTGATTCATTTTTAAGGATTTTTGGTTCCCCCCTCTCCTTTGGTGATACGTGATTATATTCAAAATTATCCCCCCTCTTCCCTCACCAAACATTACGTATACTTTTAATTACGAAAAAAATATATTTTTTTCATTTTATTTTTGAAAATGTTTGGATTTGAAAAAAAATCAGGTGCAAAATTATAAATACACGTGATATCTTACTATAGTTCTTCCTCCCCCACATGATATTTTGTGATTTTTTTTGTCAAACCTCACCCTTCCCCTAAAAACCTCACGAGATTAATGGATGCTCCCTAACTAGAAAAAATTAGGTTGCATATATTTCTACATTCTGCAGGCTCAAATTTTGTTCTATGTATTTTTTAATGTATTTTTAACTTTATTTTACTCTTTTGATACAACCCAATTTTAGGTGCATGTTGGTTTGTCTAATTAATTTACTTCTGAAGCATAGAATAATTTGTTTTGCTATTTTTAGCTCTACCTCACGTACAAATGACATCTGCACATCCTTGTACCAATTTTAGCTATTATTTTAGTCGCAAGTCATTTTGTTGAATAACATTTTTATTTATTCAACAGCGATCGAAACTCATGAGCCGATTCTACCGCATAACAGACAAATGTTATGGCAAGGTTATGTTATGAAGATCTCTCCATACAAAATCGTTCTAAATATTGACAAAAGCCAAGTGGTTGCTGTGCACTCAGGTGTTTTTCTCAGGTTGTCAGATAGAAAACCTAACCTAGAAACCGCACGAATGTTAAAAAATACGATCTTAGATAACAGGGTCTTTCTGACTCAGCTTCATAGCATACGAGTGACGCTGCAGTTTATAATACATGAGATATTTTGACAGAATTTAGTATGATTCTGTAGCATAATGTATGGAAGTTGGAGTGAAACATGGCCTTGCCATAACATTGAGCTGTTGTATTCGGCAGAATCGGCCCATTAAGAGTCCTATAAGTTGTTGTGCTGTTTTGACTTAACTACATCTATTTTCGAAAACCAAATTTGAATGAATTTCCATAATACTGATAAATTTTTTATCAATGCAGCAATGCATTGAAAGGCTATTTTCACTTGGAAAAATATTGCTATTTATATTTTCAAGTAAAAATATTTGTAAGTCACTAGAATCTGTATCCAGAATGCATCAGTGGTATCTCACTCGAAGTCCATCTAAACCAAATTCCTGTCCTGTACCAAATCTAAATATTTTTACGCCCTAAGATCTTGTTTTAACAATTTTTATTTCCATCGTTGTAAGATGTTATTGTTAAGGTATTAACAAGGATATAAAATTTGGGGTTAACCAGTAGTGAACCAATAAATTGCGTAATTTGCTCAAGGTCAAATACTTTATAAAACTGTTCTCGTTGGCATCATATATACAAACATGACACATTACGAACGCAATGTCGTGTTATGATAAACAACACATCAATTTCGAATAACCTCGGATCCTATCAAACAGTGACGCTATTATAATAACAGCCATAAAACAGATTCATGATACACATAGAGAAAATTTTATTCTAATTCTAGTTAATGATTTCTGAACAAGAGTTCCAGTTTAGATCCAGGACTTTCATTCACACGCCGTTTGCCATGCGTTTGCCATTAACATCAAAAGTGATTCGAATGGAACAAACGGTGCCCCGTCTTAGTCTTCTTCAACACTTGTGTTATTATATGAAGTTGTGATACAAATAAACCGTAGTGGAACGGTTACGGAGTACGTTAAGTGTAGCCTGCGAGAAAACACCACGGAGAATTTAAAACGATGCAGGTCGAAGAACTCAATTATTAAAATTCAGCGATATTAGCCATAAAGTTACATACAGGGTGTCCCAGAACTCAACGTCAAGCCGAAACGTGCCGATAGTATTCATCGTAACTACCATAAAAAAATATTCCATGTTGTAAAATTATGAGCTACCTAGAGCTTTGGTCAATCTGTGACCATTTTGCGGTTATCGTGGCTAATTTTTATATTGAACACATTGGAGGTCCATTTTTATAAAACAATTATTTTTTTATAATTTTTTATTAGGCCATGTTGGCTTAAAAAAATTCAATCTTCAACTGTTAATTCCAGATAGTTTAATAATTATGATCTTGATATTTTCGGATGTATCATACGTTTGTTATTAAAATTTTCAGATCCATATGTTTATGTGATAAATTCTATATCAATTAATTATCTAGTCACATATCACAGCTTCTGTGAGCAATGACTCATTGGAATCTCTCATGCTTTCGTACTGGACTTCGAATAAAATTGAAAGTATGATCAAATAATTATGCTATGTAGATCGAGAGTAACTGATAATAAAAATGATATATAATTTATTTAAATCACAGCATAATGTGTCATTAGAAAAAATAAAGAGTCACGAAAGAAATGTATTTTTAGTCTGTTAGTAAAAAATCTAGTTTATGCAACCAGCAGCATGCCGTAATTATGAGTATCTTTTTGATGCTAATCATAAAACAGCATAATTATGATTAGTAATCTAATTATTATTATATAAATCTATAATGATTATTGACTTTTTGACGTTAAAACGTATTTGATACACTTATGTTAGTAGCCAATTCGATATATTAACTAGCTGTAAGTGGAATTCTGTCTTGAGGCAATTATGGCATCGTGCCTTGAGGCAAATTGCTGGAACTTCCCGCACCGTAACGAAATGTTCGAGGAATATTGAATGTTTTCAAATAGATTATTATAAATATAGTAACATTGTCTAATATTTATAAGAATTATATAAACCGAATTGCAGAGTTGAAATTATTTCTAAAGTATATTAGAACTATAGTCAGAATTAAAAATAAAATCTGAAATATTTTCGATATACAAAATACTAAAAAAAAAAAAAAAAAAAAAAAAAAAAAAAAAAAAAAAAAAAAAAATTGGAACAAAATTTTTTTTCCAAAAAAAATTATTTTGTTAAGACAAGCAGAAAGTTCTTTGAATCATTTAAATCGGACGCTTAGTTCTCTCAAAAACTGCCATTTTTTACATATTTAGCTCCGTATCTTCGAAATGGCTGGGCCTGCCTTTGCCAAAAACTAATAAACACTTCTCCCAATCATTACTAATTGAATGTTTTTTAGATCATTCAAATCGGATACTCCGTTCGCTCAAAAATTCGATTTCTATTTTTTGCACTCTTTGCTCCGTATCTCCGAAACGGCTGGACCTGCCTTTGCCAAAAACTAATCAGCTCTTTTCCCAATCAATAGGAATCGAATGTTTTTTGAACCATTCAAATCGGTTGATCCGTGCGCCCTAAAACGTGACTGGAAATTTGTATCCACACATACATACACACACACACACACACACACACATCCATTTTTTCTGAGGTATGCCAAAACGTTCAGAAACCTTCAAAACGTCGAGAAATGTAAAAATTTTCAATTCCGATTTTCGGCCCATTACAATAACTTACCCTACGGGAAGTTAAAAATGAAAATATATTTTCACTTTTTTTATTTAAACTGTAATTTAAAATAAATCTAAATTAAAACAAAAAAAATCTTTACAGCAAATACAATTTTTGATGTGATCACGTTTCATAATTGCAAATTCAATTAATTGAATAATTTTAACACCTTTTGTTAATTGTCCCAGTTTTTTATGAGTTCAATATACGATAAGGAAGATGATGCATTGTAGAAATTTCCTTATTCAAATAGTGATAACTTTTACTTTTTTTTTCTTCCTTATTATCAGCGAATACAATAGAAAATTGCGTTGTTATGTGTATTCTATAAAAAACTCAATTGTGCGTTTTTTATTGCATGTAATAATTATGTAAGATGGACACTATAATACTAAAGTTGAGATTTTTTAAACATGACTATGTTGTTTTAAGGTGATTCCTTAATCTTGTGTTATTAGAATGCAACTCATTGGTTGACCAGTTATGAAGAGACTTTTATTAGATTTTTTTTCATGTAATTCTGATGCAGTTATGCCCCCGAAATGCCTTTTTCACTCGTTATCGTATTTCAGATCTTTATATAATTTCAATTACTACTGATTGATATCAAGATAGTTATCGAACCTGAAACTGAGTAGTTGCTAGATCAAGTTTTTATTGAGCCACTTCTAAAATTGAGACATAATTTACTTATTTTATTCGAAATCTGTTTTTTTACGAGCGACCCACGCAGCTTGAAATTTATATGGTTGTATTTTAAAATGTTAAAGATTGAAATGTTAAATTTTCTTTACTTTGGACACATATTTTATGTTCATAGAACTCAGCAGATTCAAACATCTTTTAACTACTATTTGTTAGTAAAAAATTGAATTTTTATTTTAATTCATTGCTCTACATCCAGAATTCTATCATTATCTAAGTTTATCATTTGTGATTCTAAGGGGGTCAATTAATCCCCTGATCAATTTTTTAAGGGATTTTTGGACCTCCTTCCCCTTTCATTAATCACGTGATCATTTTTGGCGATTTTGGGACTCCCTCCCCCTTCCATTAATCACGTGATCAATTTTTTTGGGAATTTTGGGACCACCTCCCTCTTTCATTAATCACGTCATCATTTTTAAGTGATTTTGGGATTCCTCTTTCGCCTTGGTGACATGTCGCGATATTAAAATTAAACCCCTCTAACAAAAATCACGTGTATTTTTAATAATGCAAAATTTTTCGAACGAACTCACGAAAAGATCGTTCTTTTTTGAAAATTCAGGTAAAAAAAATATACGTGATATCTCACTTAGACCCCTCTCTCTCCCACGTTATATTTTGTGATTTTTTGTAAAACCTCTCCCTCCCAAAAAAAGTCTCACTTGATTTACGGACGCCCCTTAACTTAGCCTTCTGTTACAACCCATCCAATTGCTCTCATATCTTCAAGGATGATAAAAATATATCGAAGTACGATTCTATCTACTATCGTCTTTAATTAAAACATTACTATTTAAATTTTCTCATTACATTACCATCACAGTTGATTTATTTCTGTGAGCACAAAATCAACTCGGGCATGACGTAAAGGGCCATTAGCGATATGAAGATGTCATTTATCTCGTGTACAACGGATGTAATTCATCCATTTGCGGAAATTCATTTGAAAATCGTATTGTGAAAGATACAAATGCATATAAATTAGATTTATGCGACGACATAGTTGGTTAAACGACTACTGTTGAAAATGTAGGCCGAGGAAGGATAGTTGACCCAGGGAAATAAATAAAAATTTGTTCTGTAAAAATGCGGCTTTATAACACTCTTTGAGTTCTGATTGCTGTTAATTGAAAACAGAAGTCAATTACATTTTGAAAAATATAATAAATGTAATCCATTTGCAACTTGGCGTGGTTTCAGACATTTTCAAACTTGGATCTGTACTGCTCGAGAAACTTTTGCTTTTGTTTTTGATATGCATCAATCGTTAATTTTCCATGACTATGGACTGTGAGCAATTATATTCGTTAAAATTCTTTAACAGGTTTTCATAATTCTATACGGCTGTAAAAAAGTTTTAAATGATTACATGTTATGTTAGACTAAAATATACCTACACTTTCAGTTTTGCGTTGGATAATTTATCTTGTCGTGCCACGCAAACCTCCTGGGAGTTGTCACTTATGAATTTATAGGAATTATTAATTTGAATGAAAAGTTTGAGCACGTTGGAACTCTATTTTGATTTAAAAAAAATTATATGTCTAGAAGAACACTCAGTAATTTTGGTAGCCAATGTCTAGTGTTGAGATTTGAAGTTATTTTCCCTAGAAATTTTAAATTTGAAAATGTATCATAGATAATAAGATTTTTTTTTAAATATTTTTGTTTCAGCATTGAGACACATTTATGTTTCATTAGATACAATCATTTCTATTACATAGATTTGTGATTTGATTTTTTTTATCTCCAAAATGGCTTGGCCTGTCTTTACCAAAAACTAATTACCACTTTCCCCGTCATTACGAAGAATTGAATGACTATTGGATCAATCGAATCGAATACTCCGATCTCTCAAAAACTCGATTGCTATTTTCTGCACTCTTGCTCCGTATCTTCAGAACGGCTGGACCTGCCTTTGCCAAAAACTAATCAGCACATCTCCGTATCAATAGGAATCGAAAGTTTTTTGAACCATTCAAATCGGTTGATCCGTGCGCCCGAAAATGTAGACGAAATAATGCATTGCTTTACATCCATTTTCTCTGAGGTATGCCAAAATGTTTAGAAATCTTTGAAACGTGAAGAAATGCAAAAAATTTCCTTTTCGATTTTTGGACGATTACAATAACTTACGCTACGGGAAGTTAATAATTAGTGATTTGATTTTTTACTCATGAAATATAAAAAAAATGTTGGTTATATAATAATTAAAAAATGGATGAAATATCAAAACAAATAAATTTGCCACTGTCCATTCTTCCAAAGGGTGCAGACTGCAGATAGAGACTTTAATTACCTCCATATGTAATTTAATTAATCTCTATCTAATTAGTTCAATTGCTCAACTGGTAGTTTCTTTAATTCAACATCAGATCATCCAACGAACAATTGCATTTGATAAAGCCAGTTTATAGACAATAATTTCTGATGGTTAATTTAGCCATGTTCCATTGACCTCTTTTACTTGTAAGTTTTACTTGTTTAGTTCCAACACAAACTCATGATGTAAAAGATACATATGTATAATTGTTTCATTCTAATAATAAAATCGAACGTAATAACTACTTGGATGTAGAACAAATTTGATAATATATTCGTGCCTAAAATAGACCATAGTGTAAATGAAATATTTTCAGCCCATCTGTCGATTAGTCCTTTTATGAACGCAAAACAACTTTTATGGCCCAATATAAAATCGTATCACGAATATTAAACAATACTTTGGATATATGAATAAGGCATAAAACAAAACTATAGGCGATCAATTCTTTATGGGGTCATATTTATTTTTTCCGGTTCTAACAATATCGTACGTGATAAATTTGCTTTATGAATTATTAAACATGGAGTAACTAAACTCATAAATAAATCTTGAGGAATAATGGTTACACGTCACGTATTTGTTATCGTAAGAAGTAATATTTAGGATTCGATTTTCTTTATATTACTTGGCTCAAAATACAAAACAATAGTTGATGCAGAGAGTTTAATGAAACATTTGTTTCAGTGTTAAATAAATGAAGCATTGTCTGTCTTTTACCCATGTTTCAACTCTGTGAACCATAAACGTCAGGCTTCTAAAACATTACAAAGGGTCTTGACTCTAGGGTCACACCACAGTAATTTTAATCTTGGATACTTCTTGAAGGGCCTTTACTTTGCTGACATGCCGTCATGGTGAATGAACAATAATGGGTTGCTGGTTTTTTAGTAGCTCGATGCTTTTAATAGTTTCAGCATAATGGAAGATTTTATAAAGGAGTCTGGTAAGGAAAAATCGACATACGCCGTTAGAAAATTTTTGAGTCCAAAATGTGAGGCAGAAAATTCTCTGTACATATGTATCCTTTATTATGTATTTTTTAATGCTTCGTCGAACATGTGCATATTATATATGACACGTAAATACAAAAATTAAAAAATAAATAAAAAATTATAAATTATAAATTATATTTACAATAGCATTAAAAATATGTAAAACATTTAAAAACAATAATGTAATTAAAGTCATACTTCAAATATGACATGATCGGTTTGTCATTATAATTAGCATTTAGAAATGAACCAACATTAGAGAAATGAAGTAATTGCTGATTAATAAATTCTATAATATTCGTTCACACAGTGGATTATGTTAAATAACGCCTAAACGAATATTGTTTTCGCAACTTCTCTCTTTATGTAATAATTGTCTTGAAGAACTTCATGTAATTAAAATTAACATACATTCATTGACTGATGGTATTTTTTTACTTTTTTGCTGGCGATATAATCTCATTCTTTGAACAGCTGTAATATCTGTTTTGCCTAAAAGATATTTTACATTTCAACAACTTCAATGATTCATAGAATAATATAGACATAATTTATAATCAATATATAATCTTACGTTTAGTTCACAGAACAAATGTTTAATTTGTTTTGTTATTTTCAAGGAACATGGTAAAATATACTTCTGATTCAGGCATTTTTTATTAAATCAAGATTGGTACTACGATGTAACTTTAAAATGTTCATCAATGCCGATTTCCTTGTTGATATCGGTACGCATACAACGTTGATTCCGTTACGCATGCAACGACAGACCTCTATTCACATACACGACGACTAATCACAATCGACTCGTATAGAAATGATATCGAGAGCGAATGACGAATCATTGGCACTCGACTCTTATCTTATCGACTTTTATCTACCGTAACGCACTTCCGTTGCATTTGTACGGATTTACACCCTAGTCGCGCCTAAAGAAGTTTTACTTAAAAAATACTACTTATGATAGTCTGTATCTGTCTGTATTAAATGCTATGTTAGCACTGATATAGAGAAGCTGTAGTATGTATAATGGTACTTGGGTCAAAGAATAGAATTCTAGCCCCTTCAGCCTTGTTTGCAAAATTCCTGAAAAAATTGTAAACCGATTTTGTTATCAAATATTGTTTGTGAATATTCAGTAAATGTACTTATACACCTGTGGCTTTATGGTAAGAGCTTTGGCTTTTGCAACCCAAAGTTGCAGGTTTGATACCTACTTTGGACATCCTAGTTTTAAGTTTATCTTTTTTCTTCAATACCAAAATGTTTCTTTTCCCTTCAACGAAATCCAAATTCTACAGTGTTTCCTTTACAGAAATACTATCTACTATACATATGGGTGTGTGTTTTGTGTGAGTTTCAACTTAAACAGTGCCCATTCTTGTTTTGTCGGATGATTGATATATAAACGAACAAACGCAACGGACGTCAATGATCGCAGGCTGCATTTTGTAAATATTTAATGTTTGAACAGAGATTATAATACGTGTCATATATAGATATGCGTATGTTCGACGAAACATTAAAAAATACATAATAAATCCAGAACGCTGATTACAAAGCAACCAAAACCTTTATAAAGGATACTTTGTACTCGTACATTTGGTTCATATAAAACTTTGTGCGAAAACTGTTCAAAAATAGGACGGATTTTTTTCGCAACATTTTCAGAGTATTATTACGATCTAGTTAATGATACGGCACGTGGTGTAAAGTACTATTTTATTGCATGCAAAAGCCAAAGCAAATCACGTTCTAGTTGCCTCATGTGTACTACTATGTGTCTCCTCTTTTCTATTTATATTCCTCGAATGCATGGCAAACGTTCTTTGACCTTGCATGTTGCATATAGGATTATCTTAGTTTATAATCGAAGAAGAAGGCACCAGCAGTATTTACTTGGTAACACATGCCAATTGATGGAGCGAAAACAGACAAAAACAGTTTGTAAAGAAACATTTTTTGTATGCCTATTCAAAAATATTTATGATATTATTGAATGTTTCTGGTATCTTTTATACAAAACGGTACAATTGCATGACTTGGACGCAATTTTCTTGAAACTAAATTTCTTGGAAGCCAGTACAGAATGCAGATAATCACAGCTTATCGCGTAAAAAGCAAATTGACATGAAGTCAACAATCGGATATTTGATACGGTCTACATGACACGATGAAAGCTTCTTCGATAACGATTTTAAAAATACTGTTACACAAATTGTCAATAATAGAAGAATTCGCATTATTTAGCAGAACTTGTGACAGTAACAATCAAACAAATTCTGATTTGCTGCTGTCAGGGGGAAAGATTTATGATTTTAGAATCCAATACTCTAGGTGATCTTCTTTTATTATTCAAGTAATTTTATTTAACTCTATTTATGTCTTATATATAAAATTCTTCTGTACGGGTGTATGATTTGATACTTCTCCTAAATAGTTATTCGGATTTTGATAATTCTTTTTAGAATTTGTCAATGGAATTTTTTAAGATTTAATAAACTATAAAACAATAGTAATATTGTAGAATTAAATGGCAAAATTAAAAAAAAAAACACTTATCATTGTTTGACATTGAAAACATTTGAGCTGTCATCTGCTAGAAATGTCAATTCACTTGAAGTTTGAATTTAGGTGAAATTATAAGCCTAGATAATATCAGAATATAAAATACAAGAAAAATGCAAGTTCGACATTATTATTGCCGAAAAGCAGCTGAGATGTGCCAGAAATTAAAATAATATAAGATGCAGTATATGTTTGGCAGATGAGTTGCATAATTCTGTTTAATAAAAACGCAATAAGTCCAAGATTTCATATACATTATTTTTTTAAACTTATGCATGTCGAATTTTGCTTTACTTTACTATATTATATTTAATTATACAATTATTTAACAATACAAAAAATATTTCTACTTATTGAAAAATGATTTAGAATTTTATTTCATTTGTTGCGCATTGTATATGGAATATTTAGCAAGTTAATCCTAGATTGAAGAATGCAAACTAGATTTTACAAATTAATTCACCTAAGATATGAACTTAAGCAATTATGTTAATTAAATTATTAGTAAGAAAAATTTACTTTAGGAATTATAATTGCCAAAAGCAACTGATATATAGTACTAGATCATGAGAATTATAGACTAAATTATTGAAGCAATT
>NW_020537758.1:10139618-10164240 GCF_003426905.1 Ctenocephalides felis | reverse complement strand
CACTTCTAAAATTGAGACATAATTTACTTATTTTATTCGAATCTGTTTTTTTACGAGCGACCCACGCAGCTTGAAATTTATATGGTTGTATTTTAAAAATGTTAAAGATTGAAATGTTAAATTTTCTTTACTTTGACACACATATTTTATGTTCATAGACTCAGCAGATTCAAACATCTTTTAACTACTATTTGTTAGTAAAAAATTGAATTTTTATTTTAATTCATTGCTCTACATCCAGATTCTATCATTATCTAAGTTTATCATTTGTGATTCTAAGGGGGTCAATTAATCCCCTGATCAATTTTTTAAGGGATTTTTGGACCTCCTTCCCCTTTCATTAATCACGTGATCATTTTTTGCGATTTTGGGACTCCCTCCCCCTTCCATTAATCACGTGATCAATTTTTTTTGGGAATTTTTGGGACCACCTCCCTCTTTCATTAATCACGTCATCATTTTTAAGTGATTTTGGGATTCCTCTTTCGCCTTGGTGACATGTCGCGATATTAAAATTAAACCCCTCTAACAAAAATCACGTGTATTTTTAATAATGCAAAATTTTTCGAACGAACTCACGAAAAGATCGTTCTTTTTTGAAAATTCAGGTAAAAAAAATATACGTGATATCTCACTTAGACCCCTCTCTCTCCCACTTTATATTTGTGATTTTTTGTAAAACCTCTCCCTCCCAAAAAAGTCTCACTTGATTTACGGACGCCCCTTAACTTGCCTTCTGTTACAACCATCCAATTGCTCTCATATCTTCAAGGATGATAAAAAATATCGAAGTACGATTCTATCTACTATCGTCTTTAATTAAAACATTACTATTTAAATTTTCTCATTACATTACCATCACAGTTGATTTATTTCTGTGAGCACAAAATCAACTCGGGCATGACGTAAAGGGCCATTAGCGATATGAAGATGTCATTTATCTCGTGTACAACGGATGTAATTCATCCATTTGCGGAAATTCATTTGAAAATCGTATTGTGAAAGATACAAATGCATATAAATTAGATTTATGCGACGACATAGTTGGTTAAACGACTACTGTTGAAAATGTAGGCCGAGGAAGGATAGTTGGACCCAGGGAAATAAATAAAAATTTTGTTCTGTAAAAATGCGGCTTTATAACACTCTTTGAGTTCTGATTGCTGTTGATTGAAAACAGAAGTCAATTACATTTTGAAAATATAATAAATGTAATCCATTTGCAACTTGGCGTGGTTTCAGACATTTTCAAACTTGGATCTGTACTGCTCGAGAAACTTTTGCTTTTGTTTTTGATATGCATCAATCGTTAATTTTCCATGACTATGGACTGTGAGCAATTATATTCGTTAAAATTCTTTAACAGGTTTTCATAATTCTATACGGCTGTAAAAAAGTTTTAAATGATTACATGTTATGTTAGACTAAAATATACCTACACTTTCAGTTTTGCGTTGGATAATTTATCTTGTCGTGCCACGCAAACCTCCTGGGAGTTGTCACTTTTGAATTTATTCGAATTATTAATTTGAATGAAAAGTTTGAGCACTTTGGAACTCTATTTTTATTAAAAAAAATTATTTGTCTAGAAGGGCACTCAGTAATTTTGGTAGCCAATGTCTAGTGTTGAGATTTGAAGTTATTTTCCCTAGAAATTTTAAATTTAAAAATGAAACAGAGAGAATAACATTTTCTTAAACATTTTTGTTTCAGCATTGAAACACATTTATGTTTCATTAGATACAATCATTCCTATTACATAGATTTGTGATTTGATTTTTTTATCTACGAAATGGTTGGACCTGCCTTTGTCAAATACTAATCACCACTTTTGCCCGTCATTACGACAAATTGAATGACTTTTGGATCAATCGTATCGAATGCTCCGTTCTCTCAAAAACTCTTTTGTTTTTTTCTGCAGTCTTGCTCCGTCTTGAACGGCTGGACCTGCCTTTGCCAAAAACTAATCAGCACATCTCCGTATCAATAGGAATCGAAAGTTTTTTGAACCATTCAAATCGGTTGATCCGTGCGCCCGAAAATGTAGACGAAATAATGCATTGCTTTACATCCATTTTCTCTGAGGTATGCCAAAATGTTTAGAAATCTTTGAAACGTGAAGAAATGCAAAAAATTTCCTTTTCGATTTTTGGACGATTACAATAACTTACGCTACGGGAAGTTAATAATTAGTGATTTGATTTTTTACTCATGAAATATAAAAAAAATGTTGGTTATATAATAATTAAAAAAATAGGATAAATATCGAAACAAATAAATTTGCCACTGTCCATTCTTCCAAAGGGTGCAGACTGCAGATAGAGACCTTAATTACCTCCATATGTAATTTAATTAATCTCTATCTAATTAGTTCAATTGCTCAACTGGTAGTTTCTTTAATTCAACATCAGATCATCCGACGAACAATTGCATTTGATAAAGCCAGTTTATAGACAATAATTTCTGATGGTTAATTTAGCCATGTTCCATTGACCTCTTTTACTTGTAAGTTTTACTTGTTTAGTTCCAACACTAACTCATGATGTAAAAGATACATATGTATAATTGTTTCATTCTAATAATAAAATCGAACGTAATAACTTGTTGGATGTGGAACAAATTTGATAATATATTCGTGCCTAAAATAGACGATAGTGTAAATGAAATATTAGGTTGTCAAATATCTCCCTTCCGCCATTTTGTATTATAAACCAAGAGCAAAAAAGCGGAAGGGAGATATTTGACAACCTAATATTTTCAGCTCATCTGTCGATTAGTCCTTTTATGAAAGCAAAACAATTTTTATGGCCCAATATAAAATCGTATCACGAATATTAACCAATACTTACTACTATAGGCGATCAATTCTTTATGGGGTCATATTTATATTTTTCCGGTTCTAACAATATCGTACGTGATAAATTTGCTTTATGAATTATTAAACATGGAGTAACTAAACTCATAAATAAATCTTGAGAAATAATGGTTACACATCACGTATTTGTTATCGTAAGAAGTAATATTTAGGATTCGATTTCCTTTATATTACTTGGCTCAAAATACAAAAACAATAGTTGGATGCAGAGAGTTTAATGAAACATTTGTTTCAGTGTTAAATAAATGAAGCATTGTCTGTCTTTTACCCATGTTTCAACTCTGTGAACCATAAACGTCAGGCTTCTAAAACATTACAAAGGGTCTTGACTCTAGGGTCACACCGCAGTAATTTTAATCTTGGATACTTCTTGAAGGGCCTTTACTTCGCTGACATGCCGTCATGGTAATAATGGGTTGCTGGTTTTTTAGTAGCTTGATGCTTTTAATAGCTTCAGCAGAATGGAAGATTTTATAAAGGAGTATAAAGGAAACTTGGACTAGAGTAAAATGTGAGTGAATCTCGTTCAGTCTCTGTTACTAATGTTTCATATGTATCATTTTATTATGTATTTTTTAATGTTTCGTCGAACATACGCATATCTATATATGACACGTATTATAATCTCTGTTCAAACATTAAATATTTACAAAATGCAGCCTGCGATCATTGACGTCCGTTGCGTTTGTTCGTTTATATATCAATCATCCGACAAAACAAGAATGGGCACTGTTTAAGTTGAAACTCACACAAAACACACACCCATATGTATAGTAGATAGTATTTCTGTAAAGGAAACATAGTGGAAATGGATTTTATAAAAGTCCAGGGGAAAAGAAACATTTAAACATTAAAAATCATTGAAAATTGTAGAGGATAATTGACAATGTTAGGACGGATTTTTTTCGCAACATTTTGAGAGTATTATTACGATCTAGTTAATGACACGGGCACGTGGTGTAAAGTACTATTTTATTGCATGCAAAAGCCAAAGCAAATCACGTTCTTCTTGCCTCATGTGTACTACTATGTGTCTCCTCTTTTCTATTTATATTCCTCGAATGCATGGCAAACGTTCTTTGACCTTGCATGTTGCATATAGGATTATCTTAGTTTATAATCGAAGAAGAAGGCACCAGCAGTATTTACTTGGTAACACATGCCAATTGATAGAGTAAAAACAGAAAACCAAACATTTTTTGGGTCTAAATAAAAAATATATATGAAAGTCTGTGAATATTATTGGATGTTTCTGGTATCTTTTACCAAACGGTACAATTGCATGACTTGGACGCAATTTCTTGGAAGCCAGTTCAGAATGCAGATAATCACAGCTTATCGCGTAAAAAGCAAATTGACATGAAGTCAACAATCGGATATTTGATACGGTCTACATGACACGATGAAAGCTTCTTTGATAACGATATTAAAAATACTGTTACACAAATTGTCAATAATAGAAGAATTCGCATTATTTAGCGGAGCTTGTGACAGTAATTCAAACAAATTCTGATTTGCTGTCAGATGAAAAGATTTATGGT
Source organism: Ctenocephalides felis (assembly GCF_003426905.1). Taxonomy (NCBI): domain Eukaryota; kingdom Metazoa; phylum Arthropoda; class Insecta; order Siphonaptera; family Pulicidae; genus Ctenocephalides; species Ctenocephalides felis. The sequence continues at coordinate 10,159,824 of NW_020537758.1, read as the reverse complement.
TTTAGAATCCAATACTCTAGATGATCTTCTTTTATTATTCAAGTAATTTTATTTAACTCTATTTATACGTTATATATAAAATTCTTCTGTACGGGAGTATGATTTGATACTTCTTCTAAATGGTTATTCGGATTTTGATAATTCTTTTTAGAATTTGTCAATGGAAATTTTTAAGATTTAATAAACTATAAAACAATAGTAATATTGTAAAATTAAATGGCAAAATTTAAAAAAAAACACTTATCATTGTTTGACATTGAAAACATTTGAGCTGTCGTCTGCTAGAAATGTGAATTCATTTGAAATTTGAATTTAGCTGAAATTATGAGACTAGATAATATCAGAATATAATATACAAGAAAAATGTAATAATGTAGACACATTATTATTGCCAAAAAGTAGCTGAGTTATGCCAGAAATTAAAATAACTTAAGATACAGTATATGTGTTTGGCAGATGAAATTACATAATTTTGTTTAATAAAAACGCAATAAGTCCAAAATTGCATATACATTATTTTTTAAACTATTATATATATATATATATATTTGAGTTAAAAAGTCGAGCGTTACATCAATAAAAATAGTATTAGGGTTTTTTGAAATTTATTTATTTAAAATCCATACGTTTTGGCTAGCATCTTAGCCTTTATTCAGTGGCAATCAATTTAACTATAAAAATAAAAACTAAATAAATCATATGTAAGGATTTCATAAAAAAACAACAACAATAATAATAAAACACTTACAATTTTGTATCCTGATATAACATATGAAACATTATTAATTTTATGGTATGAGTATGTGCACATTGATAAAATATGTATTTTTTAACATCACAGATGGCAAAACATACAAATAAACATGATAACTATAACAAGTTGTCGAAATTATGTATTTACTGTTCGGAGATTAAGATAGAAATGTTACATTTTTTTCTTGAAGCAATTTTTAGCATGTGCTCAAATTTTACGAAAAATGGGATCTTGTAGTTTTTAAAAAAATTTTGACACGCTATTTAGGAACCACGTGTTTGTTTCGTTCAGGCCGTATTGTCGAAGCGTTTGTTTATGATCCTGTCGTTTTGCAATTGCAAAAACAACCCCTCAGCGAATCTTCTTTTAATTACGTTCTCTTCAAAATGTAAAATTTTTGGGTTGAAAAAATCTATATTATGGTTTAAATTTTTAATGTGCTCGGTTAACATTGTCTTAATTCTTAAATTGTTTGGGATTTTTTGGCTAGTTTCTCCGATATAAAAAAGTTCGCAATTTGAGCAATTAATCTTATATACCAAGTATATATATATATATATATATATATATATATATTATACATGTTTTATTCTTATATCATTACAAGAACGGTTTTCAAATTATGCTATTCATGTTTTTAGCCTACTACATCATTTACGACTTCTTCCCTTGCTTTTGTAGAACCGGAATGTCAGGTTTGCCATGAATAGTAGAATAGATTTTGTATATAGAAAAGTTGCTGTTAAAGGATAATATACAGGTTTTTTTGATAAACGTTGCATAATTTTGTAGGAACTTGAATGTGAAATCAAGAAGTATTGGTATCATTTTTTACTTGAAAATAGAGATAGAAATTTGTTGCCAACTGAAAATAGCTCTTTCTCGGTATTCTTGCAGCAATGTAAAACAATGTGAAAAAAATCTCTTCGATTGTCCTGTGGGAGGAACTTGATGAATAAATCTGTCCTTTACCATTTACCTTAGGTCTTCTGAGTTCGTTCACATGCATTTTATGTGATTATGTCGCGTGCTCAGAAGTTCTATGAATTTCCTGTGTTTACAGATACAAATCTTATAGATTATGTTTTCATGTCACATCTCTATGGCTCCATACTTATTATACAGGCACAAAACGAGACAAAAAGGTGACTATACTTCAATTTCAATATGAATACACAAAGGTAGAAAATTATTATGTAAAAAACATAATGCCCTTCGGGTATTTTGCGTCTACATAATCACGAGAGTGTGTTTGTCTCTATTGGTGATATTTCTCTACTGTTATATATTGGCTCGTTTTTTCCCCATAAATGGTAACCTTCTTTATAAAAATAGCTCGGCACACAAGTCGCTTAAGGTTGTTTGATTATGATGTTCAGTTGAGTTATTTTTAAATATGAGGCATGGTGTATAATTTTTTTAGACGTTTTCATATTATACTTGGGTGGGTCACAGAAAAGAGCTGGGGAGAAGAAATGATTAAAGATAAAAGTAATTTTTAAATAATATTTTTATGGGAATATGAGGAATAACTAGTGTAAAGAAATATAGAATGATTTTTTCTAAATTATTTTTTTTTTTTATTTTCCGTAGCGTAAGTAAATTGTAATCGTCCAAAAATCCGATTTAAACGATCTAAAAAACATTCAATTCGTAATGACGGGTAGAAGTCGTGATGAGATTTTGGCAAAGGCAGGTCCAGCCGTTTTGGAGATACCGAGCTAAATGCGCAAAAAATAGCAGTTTTTGAGAGAACTAAGCATCTGATTTGACTGATTCAAAAAACTTCATGCTTTTTTAGTTTTATATTGTATCGTCTCAATATTCGCTAATAATCACAATTACTTGTATTTCAGAATGAAATCTCTATTTTTTGAAGAATAAAATTAAAATTTCTATTTTTTGTTTTTTTGAATTTCAATAAGTCTATTCTTATATGAAGACAATCTGTTTTTTTTTTAAATTTAATAGATGGATATTAAAAGGCAACCCTGTAGGTGCTCTTTCTAATTGTGATATATTTTTTACCAGACTTAATTAGTGTTTTTGACTTATGTATATTTGGACTCGATATTGTATTTGAGTATAATCTCAAGTGAAAATCTGATGTTACTACTGCTTGATATCAAACTGGCCGATATAGGTATCAAACCCTGAACATTTACATATATTGGAAGTCTGTAAAGATTGAGAAAGATCTCAATTTTATAAATCTCATTGATTACTTTTTAGGGATAGCGAAAAAAGCTTGAATTTCGAGAAAAGCAGTAGAAAATTTTACCAAAATTTAGCTTAAGCTAAATTTCAGTTTTTGCTCGAGTTTAAGCAACTTGCTAAGACAAAGTTCAACATACACATTTTTTTATGTGATATATTTTTATATTATTAATTTAACCCAAGAGTCTACATTAAATTTTCATATACCATGTGCATATGGTAACATCATATGTGAGCTTTAAAGATACAAAAAATATATCAGAAGCAAATCTTGAGACTGCGATAAATTTTTTGTTGGCTCTGCTTACACAAACTAATTCATTAAAATTTCTCAAGCAATGGTTTAATTAGTAACATTTTAAACGATTTGTATTCTATTTTAAGAAGTTAATTTTTATATTGTGGGTGTGATATCCAAGTTTTTCTTAAATTTTCTTTGCCATAATTTATGAAATGTATCTCGTATCACTTTCCAAAAAGGTATAGTATTTATTTGATGGTACATTTATTTTATAAAACGACTCCATTGTTCTACCGAACTATTAGTCCCTAAACATCAACAATGTGATTGAATGAATACATTATTTTTGCAAACGGCGGGCGCCTCTGTGTTTGGCGCCACAAATACTAGTCGGAGTCACGTATATTGTAAAAGAGCCATTTCTCAAACTGTAACTGTAAAATATTAAATATTGTAATAAATCGTTAAAAATAATAAATGATTATTTGCGAATCTTGGGTTTTTGGTTCACTCTGAGTTTTTTTTTAGAGTCGTGAGATTCGCAAAATTATTGAATATTTGAGTTTTTTGACTTTCTTGAAATTCGTTATATTTTTGACGTATCAAGATGGATATCTATAGGTTGATTATTTGATTTTCTTCAGATTATTGAGTTCCTAATTTGATTTTCTTAATTTTCTTCAGATTTTTTTTTAGGATTCTTGAGATTCTAGAAATTCTTGAGCTATCTGACGATATTCTTGACATTTTGAGATTCTCGAGTTTTTTGATACTCTTTTGTTTCTGAAGGTTCTTGAGATTCTCGAGATCTTCTTAAGGATTATTGAGATTCTTGGCTTGGATTCAAAGCGCTGCCGATTTGTAATTAAATAATCAAAATGGCTATAAAATTTATGTTAAACTAACCGAAGGAGAAATTTAGGGTTTCAACCTAAAATCCGAACTTTATGTTTCTCAACGTTTCAAAATATTTTGAATTATAACATTCTGAAAACATTTGAGGAGTTTCTTTAGAATTAGCAAAAAGTACAAATTTTTTTGTTCAAGTTTTCACAAAAAAAGAATGCGCGCAAGGTTCACACGCGATTGAACCAAAACTTATTTGTTACTGTACAAAGTAGCAAATTTCAGTTGAGTAAAAATAAATACATCATATAACAATTTTGAATAATGTTTATTAGCAATATGGTACCACTCGTGATGCACACATTCATTAGTGTCGACAATTATATATATTTATATAATGATAAATTATAAATTATATATTTATAATAGCAATAAAAATATGTATAATATTTAAAAACAATAATGTTATTAAAGTCATACTTCAAATATTGCATGATCGGTTTATCATTGTAATTAGCATTCAGGAATGAATCTTTATTAGAACAATGAAGTGATTGCTGATTAATAACTTCTATAATATTTGTTCACACGCTTAAATAAATATTATTTTCGCAAATTTACTCATCATGTATTAGTGTTTGAAGAACTTCCTGTAGTTGAAATTAACATACATTCATTGACTGCTTGTATTTTTTTTACTTTTTCGCTCGCGATATAATCTCATTCTTTGAACAGCTGTAATATCTGTTTTGCTTGAACTTATTTTTCATTTTAATAACGTCAAAGATTTATAGAAACTACGAATAATATAGAAATAATTTGTAATCAATAAACTTACATTTAGTACACAAATGTTTAATTTGTTTTATTATTTTCAAGAAACAGGGTAAAATATTCTTCTGATTCAGTACAAATTTTGCATTAAATCAAGATTTGTACTACAATGTAACTTTAAAATGTTTATTTACTTATGCCGATTTCCTTGTACGGTACGCATACGACGTTGATGCCAGTACGCATACAACGACAGATCTCTATTCACATACACGACGACTAATCACAATCGACTACTATAGAAATGATATCATCGAGAGCGAATGACGAATCATTGGCACTCGACTCTTATCTACCGTAACGCACTTCCGTTGCATTCTATCTATCTATGCACATACTAATAATATAATATAATAATACGACGGCTAATCACAATCGACCAGTATAGAAATGATCTCATCGAGAGCGAGTGAAGAACAGTTCGGGATTTGCACCCTAGTCGCGCCGAAAGTAGTTTTACTTCCAAAAATTCTGAGTCGATCTCGATGGTGCGATTCTGCAGTAAAGACCAATGTTATGGCAAGGCTGTCATCTGGCGGTTTTCATACAAAATCGTACTAAATACTGTCAATTATCCTGGAAAAGTTTGATATTCCTTCCCCGGCAGATGTATGTCCATAACTGGTGTCAGGGGTTAGCGAGCGGCTTCCGCGAACACAAGCCAGGACAGACGGTAATAAAATATCTCACGCCAGCTATGATATTCCAACCACTATCTAAATGTATTTTATTTATTTACTTTTATCGTTGTGGTCTTCGTGGATTTCTTGAGGCGATGAAAATGAAAGATATCCATGCGAATTTATGCGATGTTGTACTTTGCAGAAATGCCGCAATCGGTAGACGTTACACTCTTATCATGCTTTCCTGGTAATAAACACGATTGGTAATATAATATTTGGTTGATAAAAATTCCTTGATAATAGAGATATTTGAGTATTTACAAAACAGTTTGTAAATAATATTTTCTATTTTTATACCATGCCGTTTGTTAGAAATTCTCTGGAGCAGATATTGTGTTATCACGCTTTTGACTAATAAGGTCGCAGCTGCTCATTATCATTTGTTAATGTATTGTTAAACGTAGAGAATGTGCCTAGAAATTTAATAATTATGGCCACTTATTGCTAGACTTTCTTAATGGTTCAGTGGCGATAGCACGATTTCTTTTTGCATTAGAATTCATTAATAAACTCATACAAAGATCATAAAAAATTGAGATAATTATCAATTTTTAACTTTCCGTGGGGCAAGTTATGGTAATCGCAAAAAAATCAAAAATGAAAATTTTTATATATCTTTACGTTTCCGAGGTTTCTGAATATTTTGGCATACCTTAGAAAAAATGTATGTATGTGTGTGTGTGTTTGTGCGTGTATGTGTGTGTATGTGTGTGTGTTTGTGCGTGTGTGTGTGTGTTTGTGCGTGTGTGTGTGTGTGCGGATACAAATTTTCGTCGACGATTTCGGGAACACGGATGAAGCGATTTGAATAATTCAAAAAACATTCGACTCGTATTGATAACGAGATGTGCTGATTAGTTTTTGGCGAATGCAGGTCTAGCCGTTCCGAAGATATGGGACAAAAAGTGCTATAAACGGTAACTCAGTTTTTAAGAGAACGGAGCGTCCGATTTGAATAATTCAAAAAACATTTTACTTGTATCAACAAGCAATTAAGAACTGATCAAATTTTCATGAAGGCAGGTCTAGCGGTTTCGGAGATCTAGTAAAAAAAAGTAAAAAAAAAAATGCCATCTGGCGGTCAAAAATGATCATTAGACATATGCACATCAAATTATCAGATATTTTATAGAGATTTTAACAAAAAGTATAAATTTTGTTCACATTCCTATGGGTTCCGTACCAATGCTTATCCGTTAGACGGCGACGCGGCACTTATGCGCTTCGATATTTTGTCTCTATGCAGATAAAGCAGTACGATTTCTTTTAAAAAAAAGTTTAGAATTTCCAAAATATTTCAAAATAAATTTTTCTTCAAAAAGTCTTTTTTTTTTGAAAAAAAGTAAATTTTTGTCAAAAATTTATAGTTTCTCAAAAATTTATTTTCTTCAGAGTAAATTTTTTTCAAAAATGTTAATCTTTTTTTAAAAAAAATCATTTTTGGTACGGGAAGTTCCAGCAATTTGCCTTAAGGCACTATGCCATGCGCCCCACTAGGTTACGTAGTATTTATAAGGTATGCAACCGCAGGCATTGAACATTTTTTGGTTTATTTGAGTGTGATAATTATTATAAATTAATATAAATATTATCCCATATATAAATAAAATTTTTATTCTGTGTAAATGTATATATTTTATAACTATACCGTTAATCGTAAGTCATATACGCCTTTCCCCAGTTTACCTATATATTAGCCTATTAATATAATTGGTTTAAGTTCTATTCTCGGTTCAGGTGTGCCGCATACGAAATGTCAGAGCACTTCGTCTAACTCCAAAATTGCTGTTACATGTTTCAAGATTAAATGAAATTATTTCCTTAGCCCGACTTCTTGTTCGTTTGGGGTCATCCAAATGTCAAATGTTGAATTGAGCCCATTAAGGCAATGAAAAAATAAAAATAAAAGTTACACGAAGGAAAATTTCAAACATAGAAAAAATACCGAGAACACTAAACTAAATATTAAAGTAAATAATAGAGAAATAGAAGAAGTGGAAAGCATAAAATACTTAGGATTGATAATAAATGAAAAACTGACATGGACAGAACATATAAACAAAATAAAAAGAAAGATAGAAACATTAACAGGGGCATTGAAAAGGATCCACTCTTTCGGCAAAAAAAATAAAATACTAATTCAAAACGCAAATAATACTTATAATTTTATATGGAGCCAAACAACTAAAGCTAACCTAAATGACATACAGAGAATAATGAATAAAGCCACAAAAATTGCATATAATTTTCCACATCTAACACCCACCAAATACTTACAGAGAGAAACAAATAATCATTCACTAAATAACATAATTAAAATAGAGAAATGCAAACTAATACACAAAATGAAATTTAACCAAATTAAAACAAGTGCAACAATAGACATAAATCAAGATATACATGAACACAACAATTTTCACATTGAACACAATAGAAAGAAGAATTTCAGAGAAAATGTCATGATAAACCGTGATATATTTAAAATAACGAATGAATAACTTGTTAAATTAAATTAAATAATTGATGTTGATTGGTAATGTATCAATTAAATTTCGTTGAAAAAAATTTGTGCCATTATATAAGAAAACGGTCGTATGTTAACTTTAAATTTACCATTCTGTAATTAATGATCTTTAATAAATTTATTATAATAATTAAAGTTTCATCACAAATCAATTGTAATACTAACGCGATTATTCATTAACGAATGATAATTTTCAATCAATTATATAAATTTATTTAAACATATTTCATAAATTTCAACCTGAATATTTGCCATTTAAGTCAAGTAACGAAATAACCGAATATATCTAATAATAACTAAATACAATTCTTTTAATTTTTAAAACGTTTTTTATCCTTTTCATGTATAATAGTCATTTTTTGACTATAGTTTTGCCAATAACCCAAAAACCGTTCCAGAAAGGTGCAAACAAGTTTCCCTTTCATTTTGATTTGATTCACATACATATTTTTATTTATTAAAAAAAATCTTCATTATATAAAATAAGGTTGTCAAATATCTCCCTTCCGCCTTTTTGTATTATAAACCAAGAGCAAAAAAGCAGAAGGGAGATATTTGACAACCTAATATATAACGAATATATAACGAATTGCCAAACGATATTAAGATGACCAATGATGACGATAAATTTAAAAGAAAAATAAAGAAATACTATAAGGAAATTGAAGACAAAGAAGACTGAAAAGTTATATATAAAGATATTTTAATTATATATAGATATTATATTAATGAAATAGATATTATAGTCAAATGAAATGTATATATTATATGAAAACTGTTTTTCATAATCTCATACCAGGCACCTCTGCCTGACTGAGATATGAAAATAATGTATATATATATATATATATATATATATAAATAAAAAAAATCTATATGACTATATATTTTGGGTTTGTGTTCCAGATCTTTCCAAAAATCGCTTTTGCGAACTTCCAAATGATGTGACTGCATTCCACTTTCTGGAACGACTTCTATTGTATCACAATGCTATCAGAAACATACCTGAATCTGTCGGCGCCTTACAGTCTCTATCCTACTTAGATCTAAGGTAAGTAGTAAAAAAATATTATCATATACTAACCATTTTTTACAACTTGTTTTACTTTACCTCTAGCCGAAATCATCTGACGACTCTGCCCCGCGAAATATGTCTCCTTCCCTTAGAGGTGCTCCTGGTGTCGAACAACCGCCTGGTCAGTTTGCCGGACGAATTAGGGCGGATGAGTCAGCTTAGCGAATTGGATGCCAGTTGTAATTTTCTAGCCCATCTTCCTGTGCGAATCGGCGAACTCAGGAAATTGAGAGTTCTCAATCTCCGGAGCAATGCCCTCGTGTATCTTCCTTTAGGTGAGATTGATTGATGGATAAAAAAAAATGTTAATTTGTTTTAATATTGCATAACATATTTTTTATGAAGATTTATTAATATCAAATATTAAGGGAGTATTCTAGTGTAGAAATTCTAAGAAAAACGATTTTTTTTTATTTCATATTTTCAAAGTTTAACTATCTAAGAATATGGATACGAGAAGGTTTTTGAAAATTTGAATTTTTTTCGGAGATATAGGCATTTTACTGACTCGGTCTCCAAACTGGTTTGGCAGGGTCTAATCGGACAAAAGGCATTATGAAGTCATTAGACCAATTTAAGACGGTTTATCGTCAGATGAATTATTAATTCGATATATAGGTTCAGGAACTCAGAACAATAATGAATCTCTGAACTTGTTGATTTGGATTTTCGCCCCGAAACATATTCATTCCCGATCTCGGGTATTTGAAAAGCAATATTTATTGCTGTTTGCATATTCAATGAAGGTTTCTTTCCAATTTTAAAAATGATGACCCTTATGGTAATGCAAATTGGGCCAGAAACTCATTCATTTGCCATAAGACGATACAATGCCCGTATTGAGCTATCTGAAATACTTACATCCAACAATTCAAAAGAGGCTAGAACTGCTCGATTGGAAGAGAGAAAATCAGAAAATAGTTTTTTTTTAAGTAGAAGAATGTCCGATGCATGTAACAGGAATGGCAGATTAAATAACAGAAGTATAACATATCATTTTATCACTTTGACAGTAAAAAACTTCACGCAAAATTTCAAATACGTTTTCTTCAGAACAGACTTTTTCAGTACTGTTGACACGATTTCTCGAGTTCTACTCGACTGATTCACTTGAAATGTTCAGAGAGTCTTATTTATAGACTTATCTATAGGCCGAACTCATCCCCGAATTCCAATTTTTACTATATTTAAAAAATTCAAGAAACTCAAAAAATAGCAAAAAAGACACTTTTTTCAAACAGTCGCCAATTTGTAAAAAAAAACATTTTTTTTACTCATCGCTAGTTCGGCTGATTGCTACATCATTGTAGATTGATAATCTTTTTATTATTGGTATTTCCGATGGCTAAAATCATGTCAAGACTGAGGTGACAATTTTTTGAGACCACCCACTTCATCAGCTGCCAATTTTTACAATTTTCAACTTTTTTATTTTTTAATTTTTGTTTTGTATTTTAATAATATTAATAAACAAGTGGTAAAAAAATTGATAGTAAAAACATTCATTGCTTTCTTTTACGACACTTTAAAAATGACCTATTCATCGCTCTACACTAAAATACCCCCTTAATAATGTGAATATATCTAATTATATGTTTTTAAATGGTTCCAAAAATATTCGGTTTCTATTGATAGGGAGATGTGCTGATTAGTTTTTGGCAAAGGTAGGTCCAGCAGTTACGGAGTTTTCTAGAGAACGGAGCATCCTATTTGAATGATCCAAAAACACTCAGCTTGTGTTGGCAAAACAATTGTTTTAGGGAATTTTTTTTTCTATTTCAAATTTTTGTCTAAATAATTTTTTTTTGTATATCGAAAATAATTCAGATTTTAATTCTGGCTGAAGTTCTAAAGCTCACTTACATACTTTAAATGAATAATTTTAACTTTGTAATCCAGTTTACATAATTCTTATTAATATTAGAAAATGTTATAGTATTTCTAATAAACTATTTAAAAACATTTAATATTCCTCGAACATTTCGTTACGGTGCAGGTAGTTCCATTACCATTAGTTAATTTATTTGGCCATTCATATTACTTAAAAGTTAATTTGAGTAGTTTTTTGTTATTTACCTGTACTTTTTGTATTATAATAATTTGATTTTTCAAAAGAACCTTATTACTCAAAGTGCTCTATAATTCTTCTAACTCATGAATTTCTATTTTTACAATTGCAGAAGTCGTAAACTTGAAATTAGTGTCATTAAATCTAAGCAGCAATAGAATATCCATGCTACCCGTCGAAATGAGGCTAATGGAAAATTTAATAGAATTGGATATTTCTCATAATCCTTTGACGGTCCCACCTGCTAATGTAAGTGAAATTATTAATTTTTGAAAAAAAAACTTTCGAATTAATATAATGATTTTTATAGTTATGCGAGAAAGGAATGGTCCACATCTTCAAATATCTAGAGACTCAGTATATCAAAAACGGTGGAGGTCCCTTCAAACAAATCGCTATGACGACAGCAGCAAATGCAAGGATAGCACGTACAACTGCAAGTCCTATTTCGACACCAACAAAAACTTACACGAATCGTACATTGCAACCAAATACATTGGATAGTCTGAAAAGTAAAAGGCCTCATGTGGACAGCGGGTACTGTACCAGTGATGGCTTTGATAAACATTGGATCGAAGATGTACATGGTAAAAAATTAAAAAAAAAACATTGGCATACTTATAAGGTGACCATATTTTTTTAAGTCAAATCCGGGACTGCAATTTCTAGTTATATTATAACAAATGCTACTCAAGGATACAATGAAAAAACAGTTTTTTTAAATGAATTTTTGTTATCATCATTGCGGACTTTTAGTAAGAAGTTTTAGTAAGCTTTATACTTTGACTATTATATGCAATACTTCTTTATTTATGATATTATCTTCTATATATAAATAAGTCGGGTTTTCCTTCCTGACGAAATAACTCCAGAACGCACGAACCGATTTTGCATTCGTTGGAAAGGTCTCGGGCTCCGCAAGCTTTATAGCTAAGAAAATTAGTGGTGCATGGCATCGTGCCCTAATGCAAATTTCTTGAACTTCACGCACCGTAATTAAAAATTCGAGTAATAAAAATAATCAATAACTGTTTTAAATAATTTCAAATAGATTATCTTCTATATATATAAAAATAAGTCGGGTTTTCTTTCCTGATCAAATTTTTCCTTTTCAAATATAAAACAAACAAAAAATTTCTTTCATCTCATCTTTCTCACGAAACCATCTGGTGGCGAAACGGAGTTCGTCGGGTTTGCTAGTATCTTATATTTTTCGATCTATATGTCCTATTCAATTATCTTCGTAATTAATTAAAAAAAAAATGCATCTGTTAGTTTGTTTTCTTAATTTTAGTTAATTTAACTATTAATTTTCGAAAAAACGAGGCTTTCGGAACAAAAAATCAAAATCCGGGACACATATTGCTTTAAGAAAAACCCGGGACACAAGGTGGAAATCCGAGACTGTCCCGGCCAATCCGGGACGTATGGTCACCTTAATGGATTACATGGGTTTCACTGTTTCAAAAAATCAAAAAAAAAAAATTGTCTTATTAAATTCTATAACATCTCTAGAATATTGTCCTAAATTTTTAAGTTGATTCGACTAATAGTTTCGGAGCTACAGCCTTGAAAAGGGGACGCTTGAGGTTCATCTTTATTGGTTCTTAAAACTTTAAACGCGTTTTTCCCAAAACTATGTTTTCAAAGACGGTTATCAAGATTTCTTAGGAACTACTCAACTGATCTTGATGAAATTTTACACAGTTGTTCGAGATATCGTTTACAAGGTATTGAACGAAGGATTTTCCTTTTGTTTAATTACAACTATTTAATAAAAAAGAATGTCGAGAAATTTTAATCGAAACTTGCATTTTTTTTATCTGCCAAAAATCCACTTTTCATTTTTTTCTTTTTTTCTTCGTCCAATACCTAGTTTATTGTCTTTACTAAAACACGTATTTTTTATTTTTATTTCGGATGATCCTGAAAGAAGCCGGACTGCCGGAAATGGCGTCGTAATGACCGCGATTTTGATATTTTTTTTTTGAAAAGTTTACAAAATGTTTAATAAATATGTACCTTTTAAATAAAAAAAAATCATTAAAATATTTCATTTTTTATATGTAAAAAACATATTTGAAAAAATACCGTTTTTTGACCGAGGAAACCCATGTAACCCCTTAATACTTTCACGTACGAATGCAGAAGGGTTCATTGATTTTATTTACAGATGCGAATGCAGAAACGTTTGATTTATATCAAAATTTGTCTTCATCTTTGTCTTCCAACTCATCTCAAGACACAATAACACCTTTGAGTGGGGCTCCTTTGGCATCTAGTGAAAGTCGAAGTGGGAGTTCCACACCATCAACCATATCACCTGGACCGTCTGAAATTACTGCAAACAGAGAACTGTCGGATGACAGGCTTGCTAATATACAAACTTATAGGTACGGTGTTACTTGCAAATTTCTGTTTGCATTTGCTTGATTTTTGTTTTGTTATTTCAGAGAGTATAAAGAAGCCCTAAGGCAGCAAAGACAACTCGATGGCCACATAGTCTACAGATCTAAGGAACACACTCCACCTACACCTCAAACTCCCGAAACCAACTTCCAAACAACTCTAATGAACCAAAATCCCGACCACAAGTTTATTGCGAGTTCTCCAAATACTCCACTCAGTTCCAGGCGAGATTACAGTCACAACGATCACTCAAACTCATTAAACCATCACCAAGGAATGCAACAGATCTCAAAATACATGAACGGTTACACCAACGGCCAACCAAATGGTGTAAATGGTTCTCAAAGCCCAATTGCATCAGTCAACCCCATGCTGAATGGAAATTCCGTCAGTCGCAAACCTGTGCAAAAAGTTACACCATCCAGAAACATTGTAAATGACATCACACTTGAACAGAATAAAATAAACTCCATGACATCACCTGATAACGAGAAATCGGATTCAGTGAAAAATTCGCCCCAATCTCCATATAAAACATTTGCTAATAAGAACGATATATACGTTAAGCCGAATTCGCCGATTAAAAATTCTAGTAATATTTTAAGTCATAATAACGTTCCGGTAGCCAACCGGAATGGTTTGACCAAAAACGGGAACAAGAGTGTTACTTGGGAGAGTAATTCTCCTGATAAATTAGATAAATTTAGTTTCACAATGAAGAGGGAATTTGATAAGCAAAAGGAGGAGACTGAGCTGATAGACCAATTACGTAATGTAAGAATAAAATTTTACATATAACATAAATAATAAATTATATAGTATAAATTTTAAATATAACACCAATGTATATTTTTGGTTGTAGATAATTGAATCACGTCTAAAAATGACACTGCCACAAGATCTTGGATCAGCCTTAACCGATGGTGTTGTTTTGTGTCACTTGGCAAACCAGGTTTCGCCCAGGGCTGTTGCCACAATTCATGTGCCAAGTGCCACTGTTGTAAGTTTTTATTAATGTTCCGGAGAAATTTATGTTTTTATGAAAAAGCCGATTCGCTATTTTATGTTTTTTCGACGTTTGAGACCAGATTTGGAAAAAGTATGTGTGTGTGCACGAGAACAGATTTTTTTGCCGTAAATCGACGTTTTCTCAAAAACGACTGTACCGATTACAATAATTTAAAAGCCATTCGATGTATCTCGATGATAACTAGTGTTCATCAATTTTGCGCGACGATCAGACAAGCCGTTTCTTTATAAATAGCAGAAAAGTGAAAAAAAATCGTCTACGTTTTAGCCCGCAATTCTGAATCGATTTTGAAAATTCGAAAACCGTTTAAAAGATATTGTTTGGGAATCGTGCTGATTAGTTTTTGGTAGAGATCGGCCGGGCCGTTTTCTTGTAATAAAGTGTTAAAAAAATTTTTTTTTCAACGATTTTTATGATTTTTTATTGACGGTGAATACCATAGTCTTATAGATCGTACTAAAATATTACGGCCCTACGACCAGTCGTTTAATTTAAAAAAATCGACAAATTTTACAAAAAATAGTATCGTTTTTTTGGCGTTTGTCAAAATTAGAACTTTCATCGACGTTTGCTCAAAAACGCCAGAACCGATTTCAAAAATTCAAAAGCCAATCGATGTATTTCGATGTGGATTATCTTTTCTCAGTTTTGTGCGACGATCGGCCGAGCCGTTTTTTTGTAATTTGAAAAAAAGTGTTAAACTTTACGTCCACATTTAAACTTATACTACCGAATCGACTTTAAAAAATCAAAAACTGTTCGAAATATATTGATTGGGAATGATACTGATTAGTTTTAGGTAAAAATCTACCGAGCCGTTTTTTGAAATCATCTGTTGAAAAAAATGTTTTGACAATGCTTATGATTTTTTTTTTGGCAATAGATATCATGGTCTTATAGACTTACTAAATTATAACCGCCTTACGACAATATGAATTTTAAAAATTCATCAAAGCTTTAGAAAATGAGTATTTTTTTGACGTTTGTTAAAATGAAAATTAGATGATTTACTTGGTATAGAGTGTTCGTTCGTTTTACTTTTAATCACTCATAAATTAATTTATATTTTATTGATTAAGTCGATTATTTACACAAATCGGGAAGTTCATGTAACTTGCCTCAAGGCTAAATACCAATACCAACTAGTTTATTTTAATTTTATTCTGCAATTTGTTTATAATTATATTTAGCAGAAAATGCTGAAAGTTGTTTACAATTAGTTGTTTACGAATTAGTAGAAATTTCATGAAAATTAACATGGCGATAAAGTTCATGCTTATCAATAAAAATTCAATTGGAAATGGAAATATTTATATTTAATTCAAAGCGATAACTTGATTTTCGAAATAAACATTTGAAAATATTATCTAAATATCTAAATCTCAATTTCGGTTGATTATAATCAACTAATGACTTATAAGTCAATTATTATATATTTCGGGAAGTTCATGCAACTTAAGGCTAAATGCTACTTTTAGTTTAGTTTAATATCAGTAAATTAATGTAGTTTCGTTTGCAATTTTTAGCCAAAATTAACGATGGCAAGGTGCAGGAGGAATGTTGACAATTTTCTGGAGGCTTGCAGGAAAATAGGCGTTGAGGAGGTTAGTGATATTTTTATGTACAGTAATAAACTAAAATATAAGTTTGTCAAATATCTCCCTTCCGCCTTTTGTATTATAACCAAGAGCAAAAAAGCGGAAGGGAGATATTTGACAACCTAATATTAGGTGACTAACTTAATTTCTTCTAAGATTCGAATACTTTGTTCATATGTTTTTGTCATTAATCCATTCATTGTGATCACGGAAAATTAAATAAATATGGTTGCTTTTTTGAATGTTTTCGTGGGTTTTTGGTTTTCTCTATAATCCATCACATCTTTTGGCCATTTGGTAAAGTTCACACATGCTTTTTGAGAGATTGCAGTTGTAGATCAATTGGCAGTTTTATTATTATTTTCTCAATTGCAATCTCTTCCTGGTGATTTCCTGGTTTTGTATGATGTTTGTCCTTTCCCTGTCTTAAACTGGTTGTCGGTATGTGTTGCAGACGCTGCTGCCCAGCCGCGATCTTTTGATGGGATGTACGTCTGCACATGAGCCCGACATCTCGGTTGAGGACAAGGTCAGATTCGTCGGTAAAAGTGCCCTGTGTGTATTGGCACGACTTTGCATCGATTTGGTTAACGGAAATCACCAAAGGCCAGAAATGCGATCGGTTATAGAGAACGGGAATAAAATCGCGGACGAAGACGCCAGGGGAAAAAGGAAACTGAGCGAAAATATGGGATATGTCATTGAACAACTGGAGAACCACGCTTTTATAGAACAAGCTCTGGCTGAAGATATAATCGATAATTATGATGTTGTCGATGGGAACATGGACTTAGATCATGATGACAAACCAGAGACTGAATTGATATACGAGTGTAACAACAAGAAAGTTGTACCATCCGATTCAAAACTCAAAGACATGATCAAGTACTTTGAATCCACAAAGGAACGTGGCAACTCCAAACTCAACAAGGACATCAGAAACAATTCTGATAAGTACCAAGTGCCCTTAGGAAAAGATGCTGAAGCATGTGATAAAAATGAAGGAAAATACAGGTCTTCTGAAGTGATGGAAAAAATTAATTATACTAAACGTAAAATGTCTTTGTATTTAGAAAAGAATTTGAATAAAGAGATGAAATCGGATACTGTGGCGCATAATAGGCTTGTCACGATTGCCTGTTTGTCTGGATTTTTGCTTACTGTGATTATTTTAACATTGTATCCGCTACCGGGATAAAATTGAAACATTAATAGATGTTTCGACGAAACATTCCTTGAAAAAATATTTGTTATTATTCCCTAACACATAAAAGACTACGAGTTCTTATATATTTTGAAACAGATTTTTTAGATCTAAGTAATATTATATTTCTAATATGCGTAGATACTACATTATTTAGAACCGACGAACAAATTAACCAGTTAACTGTGACGAATATACTCGTTATAAAGAAGTGGCAGAATTTTGTGTATTGACGAGTATATTCGTCACCATTGGCTATATAAATTGATTTTTTGAAGGCAAAAAACTTAGTTGCTACATTGTCTATCAAGGGGGTATTCTAGTGTAGAGCGATTAATTTTAGGTCATTTTTAAAGTATCGTAAAAGAAAGCAATGAATGTTTTTTGCTATTCATTTTTTTACCACTTGTTTATTAATATTATTAAAATTCAAAACAAAAATTAAAAAATAAAAAAGTTGAAAATTGTAAAAACTGGCAGCTGATAAAGTGGGTGGTCTCAAAAAATTGGCACCTCAGTCTTGACATGATTTCAGCCCTCCTAGCCATCGGAAATGCAAAAATAAAAAGATTATTAATCTACAATGATGTCGCAATCGGCTGAACTAGCGATGAGTAAAAATTTTTTTTTTCACAACTTGGCGACTGTTTGAAAAAAAAAGGTTTTTTTTACTGTTTTTTTGAGTTTCTCGATTTTTTTTAAATAGTAAAAATAGGAATTTCGGTATGATTCTAGTTCAGACGGTAGATAGATCAATAAACAAGACTCTCTGAAAATTTCAAATAAATTGGTCGAGTAGAACTCCTGAAATCGTGACAAGAGTACTGAAAAAGTAAGTTCTGAGAAAAACGCATTTAAAGTTTTGCGTGAAGCCAAACCAGTATGGAGACCGAGTCAGTAAAATGCCTATATCTCCGAAAATAATTCAAATTTTCAAAAACCTTCTCGTACCCATATTCTTAATAGTTAAACTTTGGAAATATGAAATAAAAAAAAAATTGATTTTTTGAATTTCTACACTAGAATACCCCCTTAATAACTGCAAATTAACCTATTAACTGTGATTGCCGAATATACTCGTCATGAAGAAGTGGCAGAATTTTGTGTATTGACGAGTATATTCGTCATGCGTATAAAAGACCATTGGCTATAAAAATTGAATTTTTTTAACGAATGTTAAAATGAGATGTTCATATAATTTTAAGACTATGACTTTATAAAAAGTGTCAATTTTCCTTAAGGCAAGTTGCGTAATCTTTTCAAAATGTGGAAATAATTACGTAATCAATCAGAATTGAAATTTAGATATTTAAATGACATTTTCTACTGTTTATGTTAAAAATAATTTATCAAAAACTGCTTTTACTTTCTTATAATATTTATTGAATTTAATGCGTTTTTAATTTAATACGTATGTAATATATACTTATATTAACAAAAAAGTAAAATTTGAGTACTTTTAGCGCAGATTGACGAATATACTCATCATTAGCGTGTGCACCACAGTTAACTGGTTAACAAATCACATTTACAATTATATTATAAATCACATAAGTCATTTATTATTGACTTGATATTTACATCACGATATCAAAATATATCTGAACTCGTACTTTATATTATTTAAGCATATTTTTATTAATATTATTACCAAGAATAGAAAAGTCTTATCTATTCCTCACACAAATGCCAAATTCAGCGATTTCACTGAACCAAAACTTTTTACCAGTATTGAAAATGATTCTTCCTATTTATATATAAATAGTTGCCAAAAATAAGGTTACTACCCTAATTATTATTTAATACCCCGAAATTCATTTTATATTATAAAGTGCAGAGAGAATATACAACCAAAGATTGAACACAAGTACAATATTTTTAATACAAATGAGTATTTTTAACAAATTTGGAAGATAATAATATATACGGATATTTTATTTATTAACCAGAGTATATTCTCGTGACAATATTTCCAGAATCTCTTATATTATAATTAATTATTGACTTATAATATAGTACTTAAATAAAATTATTATATATAATAATAATTGGTATAATTATATTTTAAAATAAGCTGCTATATGCTTTTTGCAGTGTAGTGTTTTATTTAATCAGAAAGCAAAACTATCTCAGATTTTATTAAATTGATATTTAGTTTTAATTTACAAATTTATTCAAAAAATTCTTAATAATTTGACTTATAATCCTGTTTTTAGCAGCTATTTTATAAGTTAGTTACTCATATAGAATTACCTACTATTACCCTTACAACTTAACACTATCGTGCCTAATAATGTTGTAAGAAAAATTACAATGGCTTAAATATTTTAAACTATTTTAGAATAAGTCATGTAAACTGCTTTAGCATTTGCAAATATCATTTTAGATTTAGATTGTGATATACGATAAGTACTTAACGACTTTTAACAGAAAATATTTAAGTTAAGAGATCATCTGAACCTAGTCTTTAAGTACTTATATATATGGAGAGAGATTTTTATTTATTCCTGCTAATTTACAAGACTGTTTTCGTAAGATCTGATTTATTCTTATTTTATTCAACAGACTTGTTACATTTTTTTTAACAGATCTCTTATGTTATTCCTTATTAATTCCAGTATTAATTGTATTTTTCAAATCGTGAAAGTCTATGTTATTTATATCCAGATATTTATTTATGAAACAGATTATTTAAATTCTTATTTATTACTTGAAATAGATTA